>NC_059343.1:85818328-86142078 GCF_018350155.1 Leopardus geoffroyi
ACACAGAGCAGAGATGCAGCTGACCTGTGATGTAACTATAATGTGAGTAAGAAACAAATTTTTGTTTTAAGATTCTGGGGTCATATGTAAATGCAGAATAGCCTAGCCTATCTAGCCCATACAGCCTACATAATTTAAGAAAATTGAATGAGTGGCTAACATTAAAAAATTTGGAAAGTTAACAGAAAAATCCAGACTTCAGGTTTTTGATGAAAAATTGGTACAGCTGGTAAATTTGGTCTATGTCTGTACACAGCATGCATTGGCTGCAGCTGAATAGCAGTACCCCTGTAGAAACATAAGCTGACTCTATAGTTTACCTCCAGCATCCAATACTCTATAGTTGTATCTTATACCCACCCATCTTGTTCTTCACTTATTTACATTACCTACCTGTGCCTTGTGAGTATTTGCCACTCTAGCTTAAAATTTTTTTTTCTTACTCATCAGGGGAAAAGTGCTAGAGTCAAAAAGAACAAAGGACTGAATACATAACTTTAAGTAATACCCACCTGCAAGGATGAGAAAAAGAATCAGTGGGGGGGGCAGATAATAACTGGTTATAAAACTAAGAAGAAAACTAGAAATAGTTACCAAAGCAAACAAAAAAACAAGGATGAGAAGAGTCAAGGAGGAGGGATTGTCAACTTCAGGAAAAAGTATAGTGTTCAAGAGTAAAGACTGTGAAAAAAAAGCGAATCATATGTGACCTTTGAGAAAATAATTGTAGTGTTTTGGTGATTGTGGAAGCTAGAAGGTAAGAGATTAAGGAGCAAATGGATGCTGAGAAAATGGAGGTGTTGAGATAAATTTTTTCACAAGATTGGCATTGAAGAAAAGGAGAAAAATAATTGGTCTCTAAAGTGGCAGAAGAATCAAGCCAAAAGACCTATTTTCTTTCTCTTTTGAGGGGGGAAGGGGGAGAAAGGCAAGGGGCAACACATGCTTGCAAAGATTAGCAAGACTTATTAAAGAGGAACCAGATTATTGAGGAGCAAAGTCTGGGAGGTGACTGGGGAAGGATGGATGGAGAACACAGGTGAAGTAATTAGTTTTGGCAATAATGGACTTTCATGTAAGCCTGCTAACATGGAATATGGGATCTTAATGAATCATCAGTAATGACTCAGAAGATAGCAGTGTCTGGGCCCCATAGTGGAAGTGGGATAAGAGAAGAATGGTGACCATGTGTAGGAGTTCATAGGTCTGCTCTCTCTGGTTACAGTTTTTTGTTTTTGTTTTTGTTTTTGTTTTGTTTTTTATTATATGAAATTTATTGTCAAATTAGTTTCCATACAACATCCAGTGCTCATCCCAAAAGATGCCCTCTTCAATGCCCATCACCTACCCTCCCCACCCTCCCACCCCCCATCAACCCTCAGTTTGGTCTCAGTTTTTAAGAGTCTCTTATGCTTTGGCTCTCTCTACCACTCTAACCTCTTGGTTACAGTTTTGAATGAGAAGCAGGCAGGCAGGGAAGGATCTGATAACTGAGAGGCTGAATGTCATTTGTGGCAGCAACTTGAGTCATGTGCCCAGATACAATCTTGGTATCTTTCTGGTCCCCCTTTTCTGTCAGTTCTGCAATTGTTCAAATAGTAAATGTCTCTTATCTCACACAGGGTAATGAGTTTTGGAAAGAATAATGCAGAGTTTACTATGATGGCAGGAAGTGCAATGCAAATAGCCACTAAGACGCTGGAAATGCATCTAAGGGCTTTGACTTTCATTTTAAGAGGCAAACATACTGTTCATCAAACAGAACCCTCTGAAGAAGGAATCCAGAATGACAAAATGTGCTAATTTAGTAGTTTTCAGCCTGTGATCCTAGACCCCCTGGAGACCCTCTTGGTGGTCTGCATAATGGGCCCTTGTACTATTAGGGTTTGCAATATTACAATATTAATATTTCTGTCAATGGCATAAAATAGAGATTTACTTATACTATATTAGCATCTCATTATCATTCTTTGGTTTGGAAAAAATAGCAATTGACCTATAGAACTTTCCTGTCACAGAGCAAAAGGGAGAACCACTGTGTATCATGATGTTCACAGAGACCATGAGAGTATTACAAAGGAATATCTAATAGGATCTTAGTAGACAATGAGGAAAATAAGACAGTACTGTTTAGGTTTTTTTTTTTTTTTAACTGCCTTAACAAAAGCAGAGCATTTATGCCACTATATCTGGTAAGCTCTTGTGAAGTCATTCAGGTAGGGAGGGTTTTGAAGATGGAATTGGATAGTAGATGGTCCATAGGATCATTTGCCTTTGGGAGAGACTGCAGGATAGAAACAAAATTATAATAATTGCCCAAGACTTTTGGGGTCTCAGTTATTTTTCCATTCCTTCAGCAGATTCATTTTTCTAAATGTTGACTTGTGTCCTGGATATAGAGAGGAGATTGACAGTGGGAAATGTTCTGCCTCAGGAGGTACTGTACAGGGAGGGAAGGGACTACTTTTGGACCATAGAGTAAAAAACAGAAAATGACGAGTTCTCAACTCTGTTTAACGTGCCTTTATTGTTTCTTCTTTCATTACTAGGCTAAACTAGGCATAAAACTTAAGAGTTAGTGCAGTGAGCAAGACTCATGCTCTGTTCTGCTTATTCTTCCAACTATGACAGTGACACCTAAGGAGATGCTACTATAGAATTATGTTACCTCTCCTGACATCAACTGTTTCCCTTAATTGCATAGTGTTAATCACACATAATTTCATATTTTTGTAGCTGGCCTCAGATAAGAGATTGGAAAATCCTTTCTGAGGAAGTGGTATATATACAGTACCTTAAGAATAAGTAGGAGCTAGTAAGTGGTGATGAAGTGAGAAGAAATTGTATTCTGAGGGCGTCAGTTGGTTGAGAGTCCAACTCTTGATTTCAGCTCAGGTCAGACTTGCATTGGGCTCCGTGCTGAGAGTACAGAGCCTGTTTGGGATTCTCTCTCTCTGCCCCTCCCCCCTCATTCTCTCTCTCAGAAAAATAAATAAAAACTCAAAAAAAGGAATTGCATTCTAGACATAAGTAGCAGCATATGTGACTGGCATGAGAAGGGAAGAAGTAGGGAATGCTTGAGGAGTTAAAAAGGCGGCCAGTGGAGCATTAAGAGCAAGCGTAAGACTGATATCAGATGAGACTGAAAAGGTAGGCAAGGACCAGCAGTATAAGACTGTCCTTTGTGGGACTCAGCGTCCTGTTGAATGTTCACTGAAAACACGTTCATGATATTGTTGGATATCTTATACTAGAAAGTCTCCATATTCTCAGGCTTATGTTGTGTTCTAGAGTCACTCATTTGTGAATACAATTCAACAAGCATATATTGAATTTCTACTATATGCCATGTACTTTGGGCCACTGAGTTGTATACCTCCCAGACATTTGTAAATTACAGGCTGCCACCTACAATGTGGTCACGTTGTCAGTTCTGTCACTGTGATAGAATCACAGATTCAGTTTCTTTTCTATTGTTATTATTTTAGGTATAACATTGCTGGCTTGGAGAACAGGGCAAAATATCAGTGACTTCTGCTGCAAGCTATCTGGAAAACATCTTCCAAGGGTGTCCTTAAGCTCCTGGTGGACGAGAACAAGAGAGGGAAAGGAATATACATCTGTGTCTTCATGAGAATAAGCAACATTTGGGAAGATTTTAGGTGTAGTTCTCACAGCTGTCTTGTCTTCAGCTGTATGAGCTTTGATGAGCAGCCTGTAATTGTCATTTTGAGGGTTGGTGGATGCTATTTCCTTCTTTTTTCTGGTCTTCCTTTATTTAAATCCTGTCTTTTTTTATATTTAATTTTGAGAGATAGCAGGCGAGAGCAGGGAAGGGACAGAGGGGCGATCTGAAGTGGGCTCTGAGCTGACAGCAGTGAGCCAGTGGGGCTCAAACTCATGAACCATGAGATCATGACCTGAGCAGATGTTTAATGATTGAGCCACCCAGGTGCCCCTAGAACCTGTTTTTTTTTTCTTCTTATAGCCTCTTTCCATTTTTTTCCCCATATCTTTTACTCATTTATTCTAGTTGTCTCTCTGGGTATGGGCACCAGTGGTAAGAACTCTGCTCTAAATAGCAGGGAAAGCAAAGCTAGCACTGGGCTATCACTGAGGCAGAAATAAATCTTTGTAGGTATCTTCATCTTCATCCCTGTTCACAAGTAGTTCTTATGCTAAAGTAATTAACTTAATGGGAAAAAGTGGCTTTCTCATCTGGATACCTATTTAAGAAGATTTCTCTAGCTACTTTGGCCTTCATTTATCTCACCTTTCTCAAAACTGTGTAGTATATTGAACAAGAACCTACGATTTATCTTTTGATCATGTATCATATTGGGTTAATTTGTAATTCTGGCATATATGTTGATTTTGTTTCTCTAACAGAATTTAAAACTCTCTCAGAGAAGGGACTATGACACTACTTTATTTTCTATCACCCTTAGAGTTGAGCAAAATTGTAGGCATATGGGTTAGTTATTCAATGGATAGTTGATTGAATTAACAAGACCAGATACCTTATTTTAGAGACTTAACATAAAGGAAGACCCTTGGATTCCTACCTGCCTTTCTTTGATTATTAGAGAGGAATAGAATATCTTACAATAATTCTTCCATTATCACCCTCCCTCAGTTGTCTTTCTATTTGTAAACCAATATGGAGACATGGATTTAAATGAAACACCCGATTCTTCATGTCAAATCCTGCCCCTTTGTGTATCAGTCTCCATTATCCAAGGATGCCTTTGCCTTGTCTCTGTGTCAGGGAAGGTTAGAGCCAAGTAATGTTCTTAATGAGTGGCTGTATCCTTTTGTTGTTTTTGTTGTTCTTACACCCTCTGAAGCAGCCCAGGAGGACAAGAGGACAATAATATATATTTGGAATATGGTAAAAATTAAGGGGACATATGTCACTTGAGGCTTCAAATTAATTTGATCAGATATTTGGATTATTGAGACTAAATGGCAAGAGCTGAAGGAGAAGTGGTATGTGAAGATGAAGACATCCCTTGGTCTTGGCAGCCTGTGCTTGGGAGATTAAGATAAGAGACTGAGTTGATGATGTTCTTAGTCAAAACATTGCATAAGATCAGTCAGTAGTGGAGAAAGAGCTTAGAAACCAAAGACATGAGAAAGAAGGGGTTTTAATTTTCTGTTGTTGTAACAAACTGCAACAAACTTGGTGGCTTAAAACAGCACACTTTTACTATACTACAGTTCTGGAAGCCAGAAGTCCAAAATGAGTCTTACTAGGATAAAACAAGGTATGGACAGTGCTGTGTTTCTTTCTGAAGGCATTAGGCATTAGGGAAGAATCCATTTCTTTGCCTTTTCCAGGATCTAGAGGATGTCTACATTTCTTGTCTTGTGGACCCCTCCCATATTCAAAGAATCAACTAACAATATATGGACAAACTTGGGTGAAAAGTATATAGGTCACATAGAAGATATGGGCCAAGAAACACTGAATGAGAGCCAATGCCTTTCTAACAATGTAAAAAATACTATTTAATTTTATCAGAGACAGATACTTTAAGAGCCTAGTAATGCTATTTAAAAATAGTTTTGTTATGACTTTTAATGTATATTAACACATTTTTACACATGTAATATGTTTCTTTTAAATAAAAGTTAGTTGGGGCGCCTGGGTGGCTCAGTCATTCAAGCGTCCGACTTCGACTCAGGTCATGATCTCACAGTTCCTGAGTTCAAGTCCCCTGTCGGGCTCTGTCCTGACAGCTCAGAGCCTGGAGCCTGCTTCAGATTCTGTGTCTCCCTCTCTCTCTTCCCCTCCCCTGCTTGTGCTCTGTCTCTCTCTCAAAAGTAAATAAACATAATTTAAAAAAATAAAGTAAAAGTTAGTAGTACTGAGTTCTGTGAATTAAGATATAGTGTAAGATAAAGTCCATGTAAGAAATTTTATGAATGTTCTTATATTCACCCCTCTAATCCCAAAGTTAATTTTTTCAAGTTTCCTTTGCGCTCTGCTTCATATCCTTCTGCTTCATCCTGGACCACTTTCCTCCCTCTCCGCTTTTCCATTTTTTCCCCATTGTTTTTCCTTCCTAGCATTTTCCTTTCATCCCTCTACTGACATCTTACAATTTTTTGATTGAGTAATTAATAAAATAGAGTCAAGCCTAGCATATAATCATTTTGGGGGAAGAAATTCTGTTTTGGGAAACTCCTTAAATATTTAGTCTCATGCTGGTTAGATTTCATGTTTAGAGATATTTTATTTTATTTTCTAATGTTTAATTTTGAGAGAGACAGAGTGATCAGAAAAGGGGCAGAGAGAGAGGGAGACACAGAATCCAAAGCAGGCTCCAGGATCTGAGCTGTCAGCACAGAGTCTGATGTGGGGCTCAGACTCAGGAACTGAGAGATCATGACCTGAGCTGAAATCAGATGCTTAACTGACTGAGCCACCCAAGTGCCCCTAAAGATAATATTTTAATGGCTCCATGTAGCCAATCCCCTAGAGCCCCTCTCTGTTTTTAATCTATCAGTGCCTGCCTTAAAAAGTGGCCATGTTTGAGGATACTATGTAACATGTCTGACTTTTCTCTAATTTACTTTAGCCAGAGCCATGGATTTGATTTTCATGTGTACTATAGTGTAATTCTAGTTCATGACTACAGCCTGTGCTCTTTTTCCTAAATGTTTTCTTTATGATGAAGTTCAGATGAACAAAAAAATGTGACTACATGTGTGCGTGATTTCCGTTATTGGAGAAAGAATTCCTAAATTTCTGCCCTACTGATATTGAGTTAATACTTTTCTCTTTATATGTGAAGGAAGGCACATAACCAGCCCAGCAGACAAAGAATGCTTTCATTATTTATCTTAGTCCTCAATTAGTTCTCCTTTCTCAGAATGGCCTTATCTCTCTCAGAATGGCTTACAAAAAATATGGCTTTAAAACTGAGAATAACTGTTAGTGACCTTGTGATCCTAAGGCAAAGTCATCTTTGCACAGTAAGAGCTTGGTTGTGATTTGGTAGTTTGGTGATGGGGAATATCTGATGGTTAGTTTGAATCTGTCAGTGTAGCAAACTCAACAAGGTGGCAGTATAACATGTGGTTAAATGTTTGATCTCTGGAATCATGAAAAGTTGGGTTGGGTTCTAACTCCAAGATTCACTAGCTTAATTATCTTAAACAAATTATTTAATCTTTCTGAGCTTCACTTTTGACATATGTAGCACTATATATTTTGGAGAATTCACTGAATCATGGGGCGATATTCACTGAATGCTGTTTTCCCTGTGAAACCAGGTAGCTGCCCATCAAAAAAATCTAAGTACAGGGACACACTATAAATCAAACTAAAACAAAGCAGCTCAGGTAATGGCAAAGGGGATGCATTCTGGAGCCTGATGCCTTGGATTAATATACAACCTTTACCATTTAATATATGTGTGGCTTCAGGCAAGTTATTTCAAATTCTTGCTTCATTTTTTTTTCATTTATAAAATGAGACTAATAATAGTACCTACCTCAAAGACTTGGTATGAGGATTAAATGAATTAATGCAGCTAAAACACTCAGCACTGTGCCTGGCAGATACTAGGTGTTCAAGAAGAGCTATCTCCTCTTATTATTATTGATACAAATGTTAATACCACTACAAATTATCAATCAATCAATCAATCAATAAGATAGATGTAGAGATTGAGATAAGGGAAGGGATTAAGGATGACTCCTGGGTTTCTAACTTAAGCAACTGATTCTGCAGTGGTACCATTTCTCGCTATGGAGAAAACTGAGAGGAATAGATTTGGATATAAGTCAGGGGAATAGCATAGTTCATCTTTTGATGTGTGAAGTGTGAGATGCTTGTAGAATATCAATGTAAAAGCTCTGAGTTGAGCAGTTTTTCTATGGGCCTGGGGTTCATAAGATCATAGACCAGGAATATACATTTGGGAGTAGTCAATATACTGATTTTTAAGATTATGATATGGGATGAGGAAACCAACAGAGAGAATTTAGAAAGAGAAGGAAAGACGGCCCTGGATCAATTTCTGAAGAATAATGATGAGGAACTAGCAAAGGAAACAAAGAGGTGTGGCAAAAAGAAAGGAAGGAAACCTACCTTTCATGTTAGTTGAGACAGAAAAGTGTTTCAAGAAAGAGTGAGTGGTTAACTGTGTAAAATGAGGACAGAGGAATAGCCATTGAATTTGACCATTTTGAGAAGCTTGGTTATGAAGCAACATAGATAAATGGGATGGTAGCTGGATGTATCATCAAGGAAGGATCTCTTTTTTAAAATATGGGAAATTCTTATGTATGTCTATATGCTAATAGAGATGATTCATTAGTAAAGGAGAAATCAGGGAAGAGAAAACAAGAGAGGATGGAATCCAGATTTCAAATGGAGGGGTTGAGCTTTGACAGGAGCAAGGACACTGCCTTTATTTCTATGAGATAAATCATGTAGCAAGATGCCTGACATATAGTAAGTGCTCAATAAGAAGTAGCTGTTATAGTTGTTGTTGTTGTTAACTTAAAAGCCATGCTGACTGGAACATTTAAAAGACAGTTTTGAACATGCTCAGAGCCCAAGGTCTTAGTGGAATAAAGGCCTTGTCAAAGAATTGGCATTTAGAGGGTGCCATGGTAAGCAAATACCAAAAAAAAAAAAAAATGGTTCTTTAGTATAAAAGTTATTTGGTTAGCCTGGCCCACCTAAGTTAGTGAATTTTTTTATTTCGCGGGAGGGTGGGAGGCATCTTTGATTAGAACATGGATGAAAAGGCAAGGTACTTTTATTTTATCCAGTGTATTTCAAAGAAGTGGCTCTTAGAAATGGGCAGATTTAACTACCTTGAGATTCATTGATTAGCATATCCAAAGATATGTAGCCAACACTCTCCTGGTGCATTTGTCCCTATGTCATATGTACTTAAGGAAAGAATGAAGTGTGTCTGTTCATTACATTTATCTCAGAAATGTGCTTTCATATGATGACATTAAGTACTAAGTACTTTGTGATTTATACTGCTTATATGATATCGTGTACTAAACACAACAGCAGAAGACTTTTAGCTATTATTTCTTTAGAACATGTTCCTTTTGTTGAGGACTGATTTTTTCCAGCATCCTAAAATGTTTTTTGCCCATATCTTCTCTTCACATATTCATCTCTGAATGTAAATGAGAGCTTTGTGATTTTTCAGAAATGATTCCAAATTTTCTATAGACATGGATTTTTTTATTCTTTCCCCAAGTAGTCATTATGCAACCAATTGAAGTCGAAATATTTGATCAGTTTTTCACACTACGTTTTTTAGATAAAGAAGAGTTCGATTGGTATTAGATATGAAAGATGGAATGTGCCTTAAAACTTTCCACTGATTTGGTTGAGTGTCCCACTTTGGCTTAGGTTGTGATCTCATGGTTCATGAGTTCAAGCCCTGCATCAGGATCACTGGTATTGGCATAGATCCCACTTCCATCTTCTGTCCCCCCTCTCTCCCCCTCCCCCACTCTCACATGCTCTCTCTCTCCTCAAAAATAAAATAAACATTAAAAAAACCTTCCAATTGATCATTTTAGATCAGTATTAGAGAGGGAGATACTTATTAGCTTTTCCCACAACTGTGTCTTGTCCTGTTTAAAGTTGGTAAGAAGCTACCTGGCCAGGAAATGGACTGAATTGGATTTGAATATGCCTTGTTATTGGTGCCATATGTCTTTTCTTCTGACTACTGAGGCTGGCCCTTTGGTTTCTGTGAATTTCCAGATTCCTATTTGCCTTAGTCTCTAGGAATTAAACCTTTTTGGTTCCCATATTTTTGTCTCTTTTACCCTATCATGCTTTGTCCTATGTGCTTTCAAACTTGCGTGTGCTTGCCTGATTTAATTCACTAACTTATCTCAAATGCTGAAATAGGTATGCATTCTGATTCTAGAGTACTGGAATGATCCTTGTTCTAGAGCACTAGCTTTTTACCCCTGCTTCTATATTATACTATGACTCCAAGCATCAGCATTGCGAGCTGGATAAATCATAGGTATGACCCAGGACAGCATTTCTGATTTTCATAGAGGTTGTGGTAGAATAGAAAGGATACTATGCTCAATGATTGAGTCTCTGGGTTTAAATTCTGGCACTACCAGAAACTGACTAAATGTTTATGAGCAAATATGTTAGCTTCTCTGAATTTCAGTTTCCTATCTTGTAAAATAGAAATAATTTTTACCTCACTCATTTTTGTGAAAATTAAATATCATATGTAAAATAATCTAACATGATAACTGGTACACGTTTGTTAAATCTGATAATTCTCGTAGACACTTCTGTTTGATTAGTTTGTTCCTTTTTATAGGCAAGTACTTAATTTATTTTCAGAGAAAACAATAGCCCATAAGAAAAAAGTATCAATGACAAAAGTTTCCTGGTCAAAAAAGCGAGAAAGAAATTACCACACAAACTCATTTTAACAAGGTTCCAAGTTTACCAATTAATTTGTCTTCAATTCTTATGTATTCTGATCACTAATTGAATTATGTCTCTTCTGAAAACAATATGACAACTTGTAAATTTCTTGCAGAGAAACTGAATATCTAGAACTAAGAAAAATATGGCAATTATTACAAGAACAAATATTTGTTGTGTATTTGGTGGTGAAGCTTTATGTTATGCAAGAAATAATTTGATTTGACTTTTTGTGCATTTATAAGATGTGATTTGCTTCTTCTGTTCAATGTGCCTTTCATTAGACCATCATCATAACATAGCATTTTAATATATAGATTTGGGGATAAAATGTGGGTGAAGTCATGCTCTTGAAATACAACTCCGTATGATTGAAATGACTTACAATCAAACACATGTTCTAACCATAAAGAAGATGGTTAAGTGTATCAGGTCTTTTAAAGTACTTGGTACAGGGACAATTATTTTATATACAGCATTCTGTTCAATACTCAGGAAAACTCTGTAAGTCAAATATCATTATACCTGATTTATAGATGTGAAAAATGAAGCTTTGAATGTCAGAGAAGTTAAATAACCTGTCTGTGGTCATGCAGCCAGTTGAGAGTGAAGCTGGGATTCAAACTGAAGTGTCCCTTATTCCAGTTCCCTGTGTCCTTTCACCACCCGAGGTAAACTAGTCCTGTCTCTTGATACCAGAACGATAGAGGAAACTCTATATTTTTAAAATTTATTTCATTTTATTTATTTACTTATTAGAGAGAGAGAGAGAGAGAGAGAGAGAGAGAGAGAGAGAGAGAGAATCTTAAGCAGGCTCCATGCTCAGTGTGGAGCCTGTTGTGGAGCTCGATCCCATGACACTGGGATAATGACCTGAACCGAAATCAGGTCTGACTGATAAATCCCTCAACTGACTGAGCCACCCAGGTGCCCCAAGGATACTCTGTATTTAGAAGCTGTTCATCAGTTAATCTAATTCCTAGCAGTGAACAGATACAACTAAGTGAACAGATACAACCCTGGGGTAATGAGGGTTAACAGAATGGGCAAAAGCTGAGTAGATCATATTCAGAAGTACATTGTTTTCACCTAATTTATGAACACCACATATTAGACCTACAGGTAGGTAGGACTCAACTGTTACCACATTCCACCCTAAAAAAAGAGTAAAGAAAAAAAGGGAACCTCATTATTGAGGAAATATACCACTTTTGTATGTGGAATGGTATCTGTTAATCATTTTAGTGTCATGTCATCCCTGTCATTATCTTATTAGGGGACAATAGCAGTGTTTTTACTCAAGGTGTATGTATGTGCTATTGTTTGCAAGGGGAAATGAAAGCAATGATATAGTATTATGCCCCTAAAAGAATTGTATAGGTTTTTAAATATATCTATCATGCATCCCATAAATAACATTCCCTAGGAAAGTTTAGTCATCACTTTCATCCCTATTAACATATACAACATCCATAATGCTGGAGTACAGAGTCACACAGTTCATATTTCAGCTCTTCCCTTTATTAGGTGTCCATGGTCAATTTACCTAATCCTGCTTAACCTCAATGCCTTCTTTCGAATATGTCTAAGACTACTAGGTCTAAGATGTGTAATAAATAGGAAATAAGAAAAAATATAGGTACACATTGTCTTATATCCTGTTAAAACATCACATGGCAATGAATGAAAACTATTTCTGTTGCTGATAATGACAATACTTTTGTAGTGACTTAAATCCCATTAGCTCTGCACTGCTTATAGGAGCTATTATTGTGTGTGTACGTATGTGTTTGACTCCATATCTACACTGCTTTTCTCTTGAGAACAGGGAGAGCATCTAATAACTTTATTTTTATATCTCTAGGGCATTTTATAAGTGTTCAATACATGATGGTTACTCATAATGAGTTTTGGCTACAACAATATTCAGATCACCTTGTCTGTCCCACATTCCATTCCATAAACTACCAAAGCTGATGCAGAGAGGAAACAGTACTTCAACTTCTACTGGTCTTCTCATTTCTTTATTTATTTGAAGTTACTTGCAATGAGTATCCTAGGAAAGTTATATAGCACTCTGAATTGACTTTGAAGATAATCATTAAAAATTTTGAACTACTTTTCTTAGATATTCTGTCTGCAATTAGTGAAAGATATAGGTGGGAGTGTCTCTTTCATTATGCCATGTTATTTGACTAATAGCCTTTTTCTGCAAGAGTAGTTTACTGAAGGTTTTTTTTCAGAGATGGAAATAACTATTTAAATAGCTAAATTTAAAGATTCTTAATAAATAGTATTTTAAAACTAGCCAGCTAACAATTATTAAATGCTAACTATGTGTCAGATTCTATACTAAGTCCTTTTGCATATTCAATTATTTAATCCTCACAGTAACTCTATGCAGTAGAGCACCATTATGAACTCCATTTTATAATAGATCAAGAAACTAAGGTACAGAGAGGTTAAGAAACGTCCCAAAGGTCACACAGCTAACATGTAGTGAGGCACGGATTCACACACAGGCATTCCAACTCTAAAAACTTCTCTTAGTTTGAAAAATTATACTGCCTTTTGGGGCACCTGTCTGGATCAGTTGGAAGAACATAAGACTCTTGATCTCATAGTCATGAGTTTGAGACCCATGTTAGACGTAGAGATTACTTAAATAAGTAAAACTTTAAAAAAGTAAAATAAGATTATAGTGCCTCTTACTATATTTTGGTGCTACGTTTTTTTTTAATGAAATAAATTATAGCTATTATCACTGATTCTTAAATATTATGCATTTATTCTGGTCCTTGATCTCATTCACAGACCTTGATTAGGATCTTTCCTTGTAGTTCACTCTGTTTCTCTTAGCTGGGAATCCATTTTTTTTAACCAACTTTGCATCAAAATCCATGTGCCATCTAATTAAAATATCCCTCCTTTTCCATATTTTAAGAAAAGGCTTTACTTTATTTACAATTTCTGATCACTTCTTACTATGATTCCTATGTGTAATTGAAGCACATATATGTCTATTAGTCTCATGCAAACATGATGTTACCATGCAGTTAGATATGCAGTTGGAAGAGGAAATTTTCATTTTGTCTTCAAGAAGATCTCTCTTAGAGAAGGGGGCCAACATGGCGGAGATGTAGGGGGACCGATACATCCCATGTCTCTCAAACAAAGAAGTATAGAAGCCAAAGGACTTTGAACACCAGAGCCCGGGAGGAAAAGAGACTGAATCTACTAGGAAGAAAATGGGAAAGCTGGAAAAAAGATAGGTGGGTAACTGCGAACTGGGGGAGATAAAAAATGCCGCGTGGGCATGGAGGGGAGGGACCCCCTTCTGCAGAGAGACAAAGGGAAGAGAAAGAGTGGCTAGGGAAGTGCAGGACCATAGCTAGACAGGAGAAAGATCTTGGATTAAGACTGAGAGGGATGTGATCTCTAACTGTGGGGCTTTCTTCTGACTGTGGCTGGCTCCCTGTCCATGCACCTGGGGAGAACTGGAGCCAGGCATGGGTGCGGTGGTAGGTCAGAGGCTGAGTCCACAGCTGGATAAAGTGGTTCCCTCCCTGGAGGGCTGCATGATAGCACAGAGCCTCCCTGCATCCACCACCCCCAGGTGCAGTGGCTGGGCCCAGGATTCAGTCTGCAGGAGGATAAGGCCGCCGTTTCCCTGGAGTGCTGTGGGAAAAGACAAAGCCTGCCTGCGTTTGCCACCCCAGGGGCTCCTGGAGAGGGCAGCAGCTCTCAGTTCATAATAGGAGAAATCAGTCCTCCTTGTAGTGCACCGGCACAGACAAAGCCAGCCAGGACCACAGATCACCTCACTGAGAGGCGCTTCCCCAGCACCAGAGCACACTGAGCGGGACTTTGAATCCTAGCCAAGCACAGGGTCCAGGGAGTTGGTGGAGCGAGAAGGACCACCCACATCTGCGCATGCAGCACAGTGAGGACAACTCAAATGGAGTCCACCGGGTCCAGCTCCTTGGAGAAGAGACTGGGAGATCACCATGCCCACCACCCCGGTCCCACCACCACCAAGAAGGGGCCTCAGGGATCACTCCCGGGGCCCCATAGTGGAGGTGGGTCCAGAAAACGCCAAACCATGCCCCTTTGCACTGGGTAACTGCTTATCCACCAGAGCTGCACAGACCCTGCAGACAGCTACTACCTACAAGCGATGCAGCATTGCCTGGATTAACTCTAGGTCAATTCTGGATATATAGGTATATTCTCCCCTCCCCCCACCATTTCTCCTCCTTATCTCTTCTCTCCCCTAGGCTGGCTAGTCTGGTTATTGGACTGCCTGAACAGGCATGTTTAATCCATTGTCTTGATACATTTTCTACACCTCCTTCTTTACACTCGTTTCTCCCTCTTGGAATAATTAAGCCATATAGTTTCTCTGTCTGGGTAATTTTATCTTTGTTTCGTTTTCCCTGCCTCCTTCTTTATTTTCCTTTCTCTCTCTCTGGATTAAGCCTTTTAGTCTCTCTGCCTAGTCAAGGTTTATCACCCCCCCACCCCTCTCCTGTCATTTCTCTCTTTGTATATGCTCCTCTATCAGCAATGCCTCCACCCTCTTCTTTTTTTATTAGTGTTTATTTTTTATTTTTTATTTTTTTAATATGAAATTTATTGTCAAATTGGTTTCTATACAACACCCAGTGCTCCTCCCAACAGGTGCCCTCCTCAATACCCATCACCCACCCTCCCCTCCCTCCCACCCCCCATCAACCCTCAGTTTGTTCTCAGTTTTTAAGAGTCGCTTATGTTTTGTCCACCCTCTTCTTTACTTGTAGTCGGTGTTTTGGGATTTTTTGCTTTTAGTCTTCAGGTTTATGTTTTTATTTATTTATTTGTTTGTGTTATTTGTGTGTTCGCATGTTTTTGTCTCCTGTTGTCTATATGATTTCCTTTACAGGACTACTCCAAAGAAAAAAATCAAAGCACACCTGGTGGAAGGTACAAAATATTATCATGAGTAGGAAAATAAAATAACCAAGTCCCAACAACAGAGAGCAAGTACCAATCTCCGAAAAAACACCTCCTGAAAGGCCAAGCCATGGACAGTATGCAACCCGCTTTCAATATAGCAATGCTTGTGGATGCAGAGCACACAAGCTTTTAATATGCATAAGGGACAGAAAACTAGACAAAATGACAAAACAGAAGAATTCTGCTCAAAAGAAACTCCAGGAAGTAGCGACAGCTAATGAATTGATCAAAAATGATTTAAGCGATATAATGGAACAAGAATTTAGAATAATAGTCATAAAATAAATCGCTGGGCTTGAAAAAAGTATGGAGGACAGCAGAGAATCTATTGCTACAGAGATCAAGAGACTAAGAAATAGTCATGAGGAGATAAAAAATGCTATAAATGAGGTGCAAAATTAAATGGAGATGACCAAAGCTCGGATTTAAGCAGAAAGAGAGACAATGGGTGAATTAGAAGATAAATTTATGGAAAAAGAAGAAGCTGAGAAAAAGAGAGATAAAAAAAAAATCCAGGAGTATGAGGGGAGAATTAGAGAACTAAGCGATGCAAAGAACAGAACAATACCCATATAATAGGAATTCCAGAAGAGGAAGAGAGAGAGAAAGGAGCTGAAGGTGTACTTGAACAAATCACAGCTGAGACTTCCCTGATCTGGAGAAGGAAACAGGCACTGAAGTCCAAGAGGCACAGAGAACTCCCTTCAGATGTAACTTGAATCGATCTTCTGCACAACATATCATAGCAAAACTGGCAGAATACAAGGATAAAGAGAAAATTCTGAAAGCAGCTAGAGATAAACACGCTCTAATGTATAGAGGGAGACCGATAAGACTAGTGACAGACCTATCTACTGAAACTTGGCAGGCCAGAAAGGAATGGCAGGAAATCTTCAATGTGATGAACAGAAAAAATATGCAGCCGAGAATCCTTTCTCCAGCAACTCTGTCATTCAGAATAGAAGGAGAGATAAAGGTTTTCCCAAACAAACAACAACTGAAGGAATTCATCACCACTAAACCAGAGATCCTAAGGGGGATTCTGTGAGTGAAATGTTGCAAGGACCACAAAGTACCTGAGATATCGCTACAAGCATGAAACCTACAGACGTCACAATGACTCTAAACCCATATCTTTCTATAATAACACTGAATGTAAATGGACTAAATGCTCAACCAAAAGATATAGGATATCAGAATGGTTAGAAAACAAAACCCATCTATTTGCTGTCTACAAGAGACTCATTTTAGACCTGAGGACACTTTCAGATTGAAAGTGAAGGGATGGAGAACTATCTATCATGCTACTGGAAGTCACAAGAAAGCTGGAGTAGCCATACTTATATCAGAAAACTACACTTTAAATTAAAGGCTGTAAAAAGAGAGGAAGAAGGGCATTGTGTAATAATTACAGAGCCTACCCATCAGGAAGAGCTAACAATTATAAATGTCTATGTGCCGAATACGGGAGCCTCCAAATATATAACACAATCACAATCATAAGCAACCTTATTGATAAGAATGTGCTAATTGTAGAGGACTTTAATAATACACTTACAATAATGAATAGATCATTTAGACACAGGATCAAAAAGAAACAAGGGCCCTGAATAATAAATTGGAACAGATAGACTTGACAAATATATTTAGAACTCCGCATCCCAAAGCAAAAGAATATACTTTCTTCTCGAATGCACATGGAACATTCTCCAAGATAGATCACATACTGGGTCACAAAACAGCCCTTCAAAAGTATACAAGAATTGAGATCATATCATGCACACTTTCAGACCACAATGCTATGAAACTTGAAATCAACCACAGGAAAAAGTCTGGAAAACCTCCAAAAGCATGGAGGTTAAGTAACACCCTACTAAAGAATGAATGGTTCAACCAGGCAATTAAACAATAAATTAAAAAATATATGGAAACAAGTGAAAATGAAAGTACCACAATCCAAACGCATTGGAAGGCAGCAAAGGCAGTCCTGAGAGGAAAATACATTGCAATTCAGGCCTATCTCAAGAAACAAGAAAAATCCCAAATACAAAATCTAAGAGCACACATAAAGGAAATAGAAGCAGAACAGCAAAGATACACCACACCCAGCAGAAGAAGAGAAATAATAAAGATCAGAGCACAAATAAACAATATAGAATCTAAAAAAAAAAAAAAAAAAACTGTAGAGCAGATCCATGAAACCAAGAATTGGTTCTTTGAAAAAATAAACACAATTGATAAACCTCTAGCCAGGCTTCTCAAAAAGAAAAGAGAGATGACCCAAATCGATAAAATCATGAATGAAAATGGAATTATTACAACGAATCCCTCAGAAATACAAGCAATTTTAAGGGAATACTATGAAAAATTACATGCCAACAAACTAGACAACCTGGAAGAAATGGACAAATTCCTAAACACCCACACACTTCCAAAACTCAAACAGGAAGAAATAGAAAACTTGAACACACCCATAACCAGCAAAGAAACTGAATCAGTTATCAAAAATCTCCCAACAAATAAGAGTCCAGGGCCAGTCATCTTCCCTGGGCAATTCTACCAACATTTAAAGAAGAGATAATGCCTATCTTTCTCAAGCTGTTCCAAAAAATAGAAAGGGAAGTAAAACTGTCAGACTCATTCTATGAAGCCAGCATTACTTTGATTCCTAAACCAGACAGAGACCCAGCCAAAAAAGACAACTACAGGACAATATCCCTGATGAATATGGATGCAAAACTTCTCAGTAAGATACTAGCAAATCGAATTCAAAAGGACATAAAAATAATTATTCACCATGATCAAGTGGGATTCATTCCTGGACTGCAGGGCTAGTTCAACATTCGCAGATCAATCAATGTGCTACATCACATTAATAAAAGAAAAGATAAGAACCATCTGGTCCTGTCAATTGATGCAGAAAAAGCATTTGACAAAATTCAGCATCCTTTCTTAATAACAACCATTGAGGGGCGCCTGGGTGGCGCAGTCGGTTAAGCGTCCGACTTCAGCCAGGTCACGATCTCGTGGTCCGTGAGTTCGAGCCCCGCGTCGGGCTCTGGGCTGATGGCTCGGAGCCTGGAGCCTGTTTCCGATTCTGTGTCTCCCTCTCTCTCTGCACCTCCCCCATTCATGCTCTGTCTCTCTCTGTCCCAAAAATAAATAAACGTTGAAATAACAACCCTTGAGAAAGTCGAGATAGAAGGAACATACTTAAAGATCATAAAAGCCATTTATGAAAAGCCCACAGCTAACATCATCCTCAATGGGGAAAAACTGAGTTGTGGTTTATATATACAATGGAGTACTACCTGGAAATGAGAAAGAATGAAATATGGCCTTTTGTAGCAATGTGGATAGAACTGGAGAGTGTTGTGCTAAGTGAAATAAGTCATACAGAGAAAGACAGATACCGTATATTTTGACTCTTTTGTGGATCCTGAGAAACTTAACAGAAACCCATGGGGGAGGGGAAAGAAAAAAAAAGAGAGGGAAGGAGGCAAACCATAAGAAACTCTTAAAAACTGAGAACAAACTGAGGGTTGAAGGGGGGTGGGAGAGAAGGGAAAGTGGGTTATGGTATTGAGGAGGGCACCTGTTGGGATGAGCACTGGGTGTTGTATAGGAATCAATTTGACAATAAATTTCATATTAAAATAAAGAATGTGCTATATGTGCCAAAAAAAATCTTAATGTAATTCACAATCATTTAAAATTTTTCTCTGAGCATCTACCATGTTCAAAATTCTCTTCTAGACTTAGGTATACAAAGTAAGTATAGTTTCTACCCTCAAGGAACAAAGGAATCCAAATCCTGGACACTGCAGTATTTAGCAACTAAACTGAGGAAAAATTTTATTGAAATATAATTGGTATACAATATCCTATTAGTTTTAGGTGTACATCATAGTGATTCAATATATATTAGGAAATGATTCCCACAATAAGTCTAGTTATCATCTGTTACCATACAGTTATTACAATAATATTGACTATATTTCCTATGGTGCTCATCACATCCCTATTAGTTATTTATTTTAAAACTGTAAGTTTGTACCTTTTAGTCTCCTTCAGCTATTTTGCTGCCCCCCAACCTGTCTCCCTCTGGTAACTAACAGTTTTTTTCCTGTGTCTGTGAGATTGTTTCTATTTTGATATTTGTTTTGTTTTGTTAGATTACACATATAAGTAATGTCATAGGTATTTGTCTTTCTCTGATTATTCCATTTATCATAACATACTCTGGGTCTATACATGTCTTCACAAGTGGCAAGACCTTATTCTTTATGGCTGAGTAATATTCCAGTGTGTGTGTGCATGTACATGTGTGTGTGTGTGTGTATGTACATCACATCTTGTTTATCCATTTTTCTATCAATAAACACCTAGGTTGCTTCCATAATTTAGCTATTTTAAATAATTGTTCAATGAACATAGGGGTGTTATATTAGAATTGTTATTTTCATTTAATTCAGATAAATACCCAGAAGTAGAATTGCTTGATTTTATATTTTTATTTTTAATTTTTTGAGAAACCTCCGTACTGTTTTGTATAGTGGTGCATCAATTTATATTCCCACCAATAGTGTACGATGGTTACCTTTGCCCAACATTCTCACCAATAGTTGTTATTTTTTTGTCTTTTTGATAATTGCCAATTTGTGTGAATTGATATCGCATTGTGGTTTTGATTTGCATTTCCTTGATGATGAGTGATTTTGAGCATTTTTTTCAAGTTTCTGTTAGCGATCTGTATGTCTTCTTTAGGAAAATGTCTATTTGGTTCCTCTGCCCATTTTGTAATCAGGTTGTTTCTTGTTAAAATGTTTAAGTTATTTATATATTTGGGTTATTAACTCCTCAGATGTACTATTTACAAATATCTTCTCCCATTCACCAGGTTGCCTTTTCATTTTGTTGATGTTGTTTGTTTTGCAGAAGCCTTTTAGCTTAATATAATCCCATTTGTTTATTTTAGCTTTTGTTGCCCTAGTCAAGGAGTCTTCATCTATTTTTTCATCATGGTACTAACACATGACTTCATTATCATTATTAATAACTGTGTGAAAGTTGAGATTCTTCCTTCAGCCTTAGGACTTGAATGAGGGAAAACTGGTACTGGCTGACTAGAAATCTGCAAGATTATTGCCTACTGAATTATAAAGGTTAGGATATTCTAAATATAGTGCCCCTAATTTTCCCCTAAAACTGAAGGATTCTAAAATATTAGTGTAGAAATGAAGAATTTATTGAGTATGTATAACTATATGATCACTACTGGAAGCAGGTACTATTGGAACAAACACATGGATTCAGGAGAAGAAAGCAATGACACTCCATATGACAGTCCTGAATCATGAAAGGACTTAAAGCTACTGCCCAGGCAGTAGTCTTCTACAAGTCATCAAATTTCCATGTGTTTTCATTTCTCATATTGTGGCCTGAAGACTGTTGGTAGGCTATGAGAGTCTCCCATAGACAATCCATGCTGGCTCCTAATTTTAATTGTTAGGCCCATACAATACTAGTTTCCAGCAAGAACACGTGATAGCAACATTTAATATAAAAGCAGATCTCAATTTATTGGAATCTTATAAAAAGTGGTTACAATGTTTCCATTAATTCTGGGTTGGGAATTTTCTTTGTGGAGGGCCAGATTGGGGTAGTAAGTACACTATGGGAGATGATTTTCTACATCTGTAAACTGAAAAATGTTTGAGAATTACTAACCTGCTGTGATCTGGTACATTTTCATAATGCTTCACCTTCTAGCACTTGGAGCTTCAAGAAAGGACAAAGAAATTTATATAGAGAATAGATAATGTTATTTTTCAACAGCCTATCTGCAGGTCTAACCTGTTAAGTCCTAAACCTATATGCCCCAACTTGTTTGACTTTCTCTTACCACTAAGAGAGACCCATAACCTTTTCAACCACTCTATAAATAACTGACTTGTCAAGTACTTAAGAGTTGGGATGGGTGTGGGAATTCTCACCTCTAGAAGACAAATAGGTGTTTGCTCAGCTGTGGAAGATAACCAGTATATTTTTTGTGTTTTGCAAAGTGTTGAAGTAAACAATAGTGGCTTGTCACACAGAGAAGTTTTTTTTTTTCTGTAAGAACTTTATTTTATTTTATTTTTTAAATTTGAGTCTAGTTGACACATAATGTTGCTTTAGTTTCAGTTGTACAACATAGTGATTCAATAACTCTATATATTATACTGTGCTCACTATAAGTGTAGCTACCATCTGTCATCATACAATGCTATTACAGTACCATTGACTATATTCCCTGTCCTGTGTCTTTTACCCCCATGACTTATTCATTCCCTAACCTGAAGCCTGTATCTCCCGCTCCCCTTCACCTATTTTACCCCCTCTCTCTTCCTTTCCTCTAGTAACCATCAGCTTGTTCTCTGTATTTATAGGTCTGATTCTGCTGGTAAAAACTTGTAAATGGGAGCTTTAACCCACAATTAATTATTTATTTTTCTTTATTAGATATATTTTTTCTTTTTTTTTACTTTATTTAAATCCAATTTCATTAACATATATTGTAATAGTTTCAGGATTAGAATTTAATGATTTATAACTTACATATAACACCCAGTACTCATCCCAACAAGTGCCCTCCTTAATGCCCATTACCCCATTTAGCCCATCCCCTCACCCAACACCCTTCCAGAAACCCTTAGTTTATTCTCTATATGTAAGAGTCTCTTATGGTTTGCCTCCCTCTATGTTTTTTATCTTATTTTTCCTTCCCTTCACTTATGTTCATCTGTTTTGTTTCTTAAATTCCACAGAGGAGTAAACTACCCTATGACACATAGAAGTTGTAAAAAATAATATGACATTATGGGAATTTTCTCAGCCTGTCTTATAAACAGTACAGGACAGCCAATCTCACTCAAACAGAGAAAGCAAAGTTTGAGAGCAAAGTTGAAAAACTGACACAGTTGTTTTGAAGCCACTGGAATAGTTGAAAGCAGATTTATACTGAAATCTTACATTGATTAGAATAAATTAAAGCACAGATTATACATCTTTATATAGTATTACAAAAATAATTTCCTCTATAAATTTTATATATTTGTGAGTCAAAGCTATTAAAATCTTCTATTCTTTATAAACTACAAAATTCATATATTTATTTAGCTTTTGAAGATACGTTTTACAAAGGCCAAAAAAAGCTACAAATTTCTATGAGCTGAATCAATCAGTGCATGAGTGCCACTACCATTATGTAAAAGATATTGGTATTAAGCATGGCAGAAATGGGGGTAATTAAAGACATATAAGACGTTATTCCAAGATTGTGTGCATACTCTAAACATGCAAAAATTTGCAACAAAGAATGTAGAATTTTAAAAGCATTTTTAATGTTTATTTCCTTTTTTTAAATATGAAATTTATTGTTAAATTGGCTTCCATACAACACCCAGTGCTCAACCAAACAGATGTCCTCCCCAATACCTGTCACCCACCCTCCCCTCCCTCCCACCCCCCATCAACCCTCAGTTTGTTCTCAGTTTTTAAGAGTCTCTTAGGCTTTGGCTCCCTCCCTCTCTAACCTTTAATTTTCCTTCCCCTCCCCCATGGGTTTCTGTTAAGTTTCTCAGGATCCACATAAGAGTCAAAATATACGGTATCTGTCTTTCTCTGAATGACTTATTTCACTTAGCACAACACTCTCCAGTTCCATCCACGTTGCTACAAAGGGCCATATTTCATTTTTTCTCATTGCCACGTAGTACTCCATTGTGTATATAAACCATAACTTCTTTATCCATTCATCAGTTGATGGACATTTAGGCTCTTTCCATAATTTGGCTATTGTTGAGAGTGCTGCTATAAACATTGGGGTACAAGTGCCCCTAGGCATCAGTACTCCTGTATCCCTTGGGTAAATTCCTGGCAGTGCTATTGCTGGGTCATAGGGTAGGTCTATTTTTAAGTTTTTGAGGAACCTCCACACTGTTTTCTAGAGTGGCTGCACCAGTTTGCATTCCCACCAACAGTGCAAGAGGGTTCCTGTTTCTCCACATCCTCGCCAGCATCTATTCTCTCCTGATTTGTTCATTTTAGCCACTCTGACTGGAGTGAGGTGGTATCTCAGTGTGGTTTTGATTTGTATTTCCCTGAGGAGGAGCGACGTTGAGCATCTTTTCATGTGCCTGTTGGCCATCTGGATGTCTTCTTTAGAGAAGTATCTATTCATGTCTTCTGCCCATTTCTTCACTGGATTATTTGTTTTTCGGGTGTGGAATTTGATGGAGTTTCTTTACAGATTTTGGATAGTAGCCCTTTGTCCGATAAGTCATTTGAAAATATCTTTTCCCATTCTGTCGGATGTCTTTTAGTTTTGTTGATTGTTTCCTTTGCAGTGCAGAAGCTTTTTATCTTCATGAGGTCCTGATAGTTCATTTTTGCTTTTAATTCCCTTGCCTTTGGAGATGTGTCAAGTAAGAAATTGGTGCAGCTGAGGTCAGAGAGGTTTTTTTCCTGCTTTCTCCTCTAGGGTTCTGATGGTTTCCTGTCTCACATTCAGGTCCTTTATCCATTTTGAGTTTATTTTTGTGAATGGTGTAAGAAAGTGGTCCAGTTTCATCCTTCTACGTGTTGCTGTCCAGTTCTCCCAGCACCATTTGTTAAAGACACTGTCTTTTTCCCATGGGATATTCTTTTCTGCTTTGTCAAAGATTAGTTGGCCATACTTTTGTGGGTCTAGTTCTGGGGTTTCTATTCTATTCCATTGGTCTATGTGTCTGTTTTTGTGCCAATACCGTGCTTTCTTGATGATTACAACTTTGTAGTAGAGGCTGACGTCTGGGATTGTGATGCCTCCCGCTTTGGTCTTCTTCTTCAATATTACTGTGGCTATTTGGGGTCTTTTGCGGCTCCATACAAATTTTAGGATTGCTTATTCTAGTTTCGAGAAGAATGCTGGTGCAATTTTGATTGGGATTGCATTGAATGTGTAGATAGCTTTGGGGAGTATTGACATTTTAACAATATTTATTCTTCCAATCCATGAGCACGGAATGTTTTTCCATTTCTTTGTATCTTCTTCAATTTCCTTCATAAGCTTTCTATAGTTTTCAGCATACAGATCTTTTACATCTTTGGTTAGGTTTATTCGTAGGTATTTTATGATTCTTGGTGCAATTGTGAATGGGATCAGTTTCTTTATTTGCCTTTCTGTTGCTTCATTATTAGTGTATAAGAATGCAACTGATTTCTGTACATTGACGTTGTATCCTGTGACTTTGCTGAATTCACGTATCAGTTCTAGCAGACTTTTGGTGGAGTCTATCGGGATTTCCATGTATAGTATCATGTCATCGCAAAAAGTGAAAACTTGACTTCATCTTTGCCAATTTTGATGCCTTTGATTTCCTTTTGTTGTCTGATTGCTGATGCTAGAATTTCCAACGCTACGTTAAACAACAGCGGTGAGAGTGGACATCCCTGTCGTGTTCCTGATCCCAGGGAAAAAGCTCTCAGTTTTTCCCCATTGAGGATGATGTTAGCTGTGGGCTTTTCATAAATGGCTTTTATGATCTTTAAGTATGTTCCTTCTATCTCGACTTTCTCAAGGTTGTTATTAAGAAAGGATGCTGAATTTTGTCAAATGCTTTTTCTGCATCAATTGACAGGACCAGATGGTTCTTATCTTTTCTTTTATTAATGTGATGTATCACATTGATTGATTTGCGAATGTTGAACTAGCCCTGCATCCCAGGAATGAATCCCACTTGATCAAGGTGGATAATATTTTTATATGCTGTTGAATTCACTTTGCAAGTTTCTTGTTGAGGATTTTTGCATCCATATTCATCAGGGATATTGTCCTGTAGTTGTCTTTTTTGGCTGGGTCTCTTGGTTGGGAATCAAAGTAATTTTGGCTTCATAGAATGAGTCTGACAGTTTTACTTCCCTTTATATTTTTTGGAATAGCTTAACAAGGATAGGTATTATCTCTTCTTTAAATGTTGGTAGATTTGCCCAGGGAAGACGACTGGTCCTGAACTCTTATTTGTTGGGAGATTTTTGATAACTGATTCAGTTTCTTCGCTGGTTATGGGTCTGTTCTAGTTTTCTATTTCTTCCTGTTTGACTTTTGGAAGCGTGTGGGTGTTTAGGAATTTGTCCATTTCTTCCAGGTTGTCTAGTTTGTTGGCATGTAATTTTTCATAGTATTCCCTTATAATTGCTTGTATTTCTGAGGGATTGGTTGTAATAATTCCATTTTCATTCATGATTTTATCTATTTGGGTCATCTCCCTTTTCTTTTTGAGAAGCCTTACTAGAGGTGTATCAATTTTGTTTATTTTTTCAAAAAACCAACTCTTCATTTCATTGATCTGCTCTATAGTGTTTTTTTTTTTTTTTTTTAGATTCTATATTGTTTATTTGTGCTCTGATCTTTATTCTTTCTCTTCTCCTGCTGGGTGTGGGATGTCTTTGCTGTTCTGCTTGTTTCCTTTAGGTGTGCTGATAGAATTTGCATTTGGAATTTTTTTGTTTCTTGAGATAAGCCTGGATTACAATGTATTTTCTTCTCAGGACTCCCTTCGTTGCATCCCAAAGAGTTTGGATTGTGATATTTTCATTTTCACTTGTTTCCATATATTTCTTGATTTCTTCTCTAGTTCCCTGGTTGAGCCATTCATTCTTTAGTAGGGTGTTACTTAACCTTCATGCTTTTGGAGGTTTTCTGGACTTTTTCCTGTGGTTGATTTCAAGTTTCATAGTATTGTAGTCTGAAAGTGTGCATGGTATGATCTCAATTCTTTTAGTCTTATGAATCGCTGTATTGTGACCCAGTATGTGATCTATATTGGAGAATGTTCCATGTGCACTCAAGAAGAAAGTATATTCTGTTGCTTTGGGATGTGGAGTCTAAATATATCTATCAAGTCCATCTGATCCAATATATCATTCAGGGCCTTTGTTTATTCTCTGTCTAGGTGTTCTATGCATTGCTGTAAGTGGAGTATTAAAGTCCCCTGCAATTACTACATTCTTATCAATAAAGTTGTTATGTTTGTGAGTAATTGTTTTATATATTTGGGGGCTCCAGTATTTGGCGCATAGACATTTATAATTGTTAGCTCTTCCTGATGGGTAGACTAATTATTACATAATGCCCTTCTTCCTCTCTTTTTACAGCCTTTAATTTAAAGTGTAGTTTGTCTGATATAAGTATGGCTACTCCAGCTTTCTTGTGACTTCCAGTAGCATGATAGATAGTTCTCCATCCCTTCACTTTCAATCTGAAAGTGTCTTCAGGTCTAAAATGAGTCTCTTGTAGAGAGCAAATAGATGGGTTTTGTTTTCTGACTATTCTGATACACTATATCTTTTGGTTGAGCATTTAGTCCATTTACATTCAGTGTTATTATAGAAAGATAGGAGTTTAGAGTCATTGTGATGTCTGTAGGTTTCATGCTTGTAGTGATGCCTCTGGTACTTTGTGGTCCTTGCAACATTTCACTCACAGAATCCTTCTTGGGATCTCTTGTAGGGCTCGTTTAGTGGCAATGAATTCCTTCAGTTGTTGTTTGGGAAAACCTTTATCTCTCCTTCTATTCTGAATGACAGACTTGCTGGAGAAAGGATTCTCAGCTGCATATTTTTTGTATTCATCAGATTGAAGATTTCCTGCCATTCCTCTCTAGCCTGCCAAATTTCAGTAGATAGGTGTGTTACTACCCTAATATGTATATGTTTGTATGTTAGGACCCATTTATCCATAGCTGCTTTCAGAATTCTCTCTTTATCCTTGTATTGTGCCAGTTTCACTATGATATGTTGTGCAGAACATCAATTCGAGTTACATCTGAAGGGAGTTCTCTGTGCCTCTTGGATTTCAATGCCTGTTTCCTTCCCCAGATCAGGGAAGTTCTCAGCTATGATTTCTTCAAGTACACCTTCAGCCCCTTTTTCTCTCTCTCCTCTCCTCTGGAATTCCTATGATATGGATATTGTTCCATTTGATTGCATCACTTAGTTCTCTAATTCTCCCCTCATACTCCTGGATTTTTTTATCTCTCTTTTTCTCAGCTTCCTCTTTTTCCATAATTTTATCTTCTAATTCACCTATTCTCTCCTCTCCCTCTTCAATTCATGTATGGCTGCCTCCATTTTACTTTGCACCTCATTTATACCATTTTTTAGTCCTCATGACTATTTCTTAGTCCCTTGATCTCTGTAGCAATAGATTCTCTGATGTCCTCTATGCTTTTTTCAAGCCTAGCGATTAATTTTATGACTCTTATTCTAAATTCTTGTTCCATTATATGGCTTAAATCGTTTTTGATCAATTCGTTTGCTGTCGCTACTTCCTGGAGTTTCTTTTGAGGAGAATTCTTCCATTTCATCATTTTGGGTAGTCCCTGCCGTAGCTCCAAACTGCAGGGCACTTCCCCTGTGCCTACACACATTCTTTACAGAATTTTAAGTAATCAGAATGGGACTTGACCTCAACTGTAGACCTCTTATTTGGCATGAAATTCATTAATTTCTAGATTCAGACCCAATTGTTGATTTTCTTAGTGAACCATAAACCAAAGTTAAAAATAAACTTGTGAAAAAATTTTTTTTCAAAATAAAACACAACTCCTATATCCTAATTACAACCAGTAATTAAAAATGAATAAAACTGAAATGCATTCACCTGAGACTTTTAGAGGCCTTACCTCTTGCAAGGAATACAAAGATCGGCAGAAGTATAAGCTTAAAAAAATGAAACCACCATCCATGTCACCTTTAGTCATCTGTTTGGTCTTGGTTTAGTATAAAACATGTGTCTGGTCTAAAAAAAAAGACTATTGCATTTCAAAAGAACAGTTTATAAGAAAATGCTGAAATCTGAATAATATGAATCAAGTAGTATTATATAGAGAGACAAGAGCAAAAGCTAGGTTTTCCCCCAAAGGATCTGAAAATGTCTTTGAGAGTCAATGACCTTTCATTTAGCCTTCGAATAGGAAGAGTCATTCTTTAGCTAGACAGCTGGCTGGAAATAAATAAAAATGGGATTGCAAGTAAGAACAGAGACTAATCTCTTTCCCACATTGCTGAGACTCTGAAACCAAAATATGGCACTAAATTTATACAGGTAATGGCTTGATTGACCTACACTTTTCAGCTCTTCTCCCATTGAGGTTTGTTCAAATGGCTTTTAAATTTATTTCTAATGAGGCTACTAGGGTGTACACTATATCATTAATATGTTTTTCCCTCCACCTTGAATGCTGTGTCAACCTTAAAGAGTTTATTGTTTCTAGATGTTCTACTGAAATATCAATGGATGCCTCTACTTGTGGGCATTTATTTACCTGTGAATCTTCTGGGTGCACAATGGCCAAGAGTAAGGGAGGAGATAAAGTAATCGCTTTTAGTTTGGTGAAAGAGACCTGAAACAACCTGAAAGTGACACAAAGGCAGCTCTAATCAAGTGCTAAATTATGTGCTAAAGCAAGGGCCAAGTGGGGTAGCAAGGAATAGTAGAAAGAACATAGGCTTTTTTTTTAATTTCCTTCTTTATTTTATTTGTTTTTAATATGAAATTTATTGTCAAATTTGTTTCCATACAACACCCAGTGCTCATCCCAAAAGGTGCCTTCTTCAATGCTCATCACCCACTTTCCCCTCCCTCCCACCCCCCCATCAACCCTCAGTTTGTTCTCAGTTTTTAAGAGTCTCTTATGGTTTGCCTCCCTCCCTTTCTACCTTTTTTTCCCTTCCCCTCCCCCATGATCTTCTGTTAAGTTTCTCCGGATCCACATAAAAGTAAAAACATATGGTATCTGTCTTTCTCTGTATGACTTATTTCACTTAGCACAACACTCTCCAGTTCCATCCACATTGCTATAAAAGGCCATATTTCATTCTTTCTCATTGCCAGGTAGTATTCCATTGTATATATAAACCACAATTTCTTTCTTCATTTATCAGTTCATGGACATTTAGGCTCTTTCCATAATTTGGCTATTGTTGTGAGTGCTGCTATAAACATTGGGGTACAAGTGCCCCTATGCATCAGCACTCCTTTATCCCTTGGATGCAAAAATTCTCAACAAGATACTAGCAAATCGAATTTGGCAGTGTATAAAAAGAATTATTCACCAAGATCAAGTGGGATTCATTCCTGGGCTGCAGGGCTGGTTCAACATTTGCAAATCAATCAATGTGATACATCACATTAATAAAAGAAAAGATAAGAACCATGTGATCCTGTTAATCGATGCAGAAAAAGCCTTTGACAAAACTCAGCATCCTTTCTTAATAAAACCCTTGAGAAAGTCGGGTAGAAGGAACATACTTAAACATCATAAAAGCCATTTATGAAAAGCCCCCAGCTAAGAGCATAGGCTTTGGAATCACACAGAGTTGGATTCAAAATCCAACCTTAACATATAATGCCTTGGTGCCTCAGTCTCCTCTGCTGCAAAAAAGTGTTTATATAATGAGACTTTGGTGACAGGATTGGTATATAGATCAAATGAGAAACATGTTAAAGTGCTTAGTGCAATCCCTGGACATCAATTAATGGTAGGTGCTGTGATTATTACAGACTAAAATTAGGGAGTTGGCCACAGAGCTGTAATTTAGGGGAAAATAAATTATTGGATCTGGACAGAATGTGAATTTATTCTAAATGGTATAAAGGTAGCCACCTTCTCTCTAATGAACATAATGGACCTCAGGAAATCATACCCAATCACCTTCCTGCTGGACACAACATATGTAATATAGTTTAATGACTGTAACTTCAGGCATCAGCCTAAAACTACTTGGAGGTGATATTGCTTTGTGCTGTAGTTTCAGTGAAGTAGACAGACTAGAGTTCAATATTACAGTCTGACCTCTTGGTCATTACTTAAAGACACAGAGCCATTTTTAATCTTTGCATTTTCCTCTTTGTAACTTCTAAGACAGACAGTATGTCATGTGCTAACTAAATTTCACATTTTAAAAAGGCATTTAGCTCTATAACTCCAGATGATTAAAAACCCATTTAATGAAGAATGTTCTTTTGCTGTCTGCTTGGTCAATAAATTAAACAGATTAATTAAGTCAGGCTGTCAAGACCAAGGGCTGCCACTAACAATAGTCAATGGAGCTGACCCATTTATCAGGGATGAGGCTGAAGAAAGGCAGGCTTTGTCTTATAATTCTATAATGAATATAGAGAAATAGCTCAAGGTAAGAAAACCATCTAGCCTCTGGCTGTATCTCAAGGTAAAGTAGATGTGGTGGGAAAAAAAAACACTATTGTTATTTTCATTTGCCCAGTTGATTTGTTTTTCTGGTTTCCTACTATTTCTTTGTATGCACCTCTGTTTTTTGCATGACATATGATGTTCCTTCTGAATTTCAAACATAACAACAACTATCCCCCTTGTTTATCTGAATTGGAATTATCATATGTGGCATATGAACTACCAAAGATGTGTAAAACATCATCCTTGATTTCCTGGAGCACCTAGGAAAATGATATATGACTGGAAAACTTAAAAAATCTCACTGGTGAACTAAACTGGACAAACGGGAAGAAATTTGTTACATTGGAATCCAAGATCAGAACGATGTGAGATTACTGCCAACTGTAATCAAGTACTTAAGAACCCTAGGTGGTCTTACTGGATGTCCCGTCCTTGCACTCTAGCTGTCTCATTCTTGTTTCCTTTCCTCCTCCCTGAACTTTGACCTTGTTGCATACAATCTCAGACTGGCAACATCTGACTTGATTTTTGCGTTATTTTTGTGCTTTTAATTCCAGAGCCTTACTCTTAACTGTATTACTTGGGTTTCTAGAAAACCTAGAGTGATTTAGGAATAAATGCTAAAATACCCTCCTTTGACAAAATGCTAATGCAGGTAAATCAGTGGCTTGTTCAGCATTCTGATAAAGTTTCCAAAAAAGCTTTATAGAAAATCATTTTAGTTGTCCTTTACAGCACTCAGTTTTATAAGGCTAAGAGTGATCCCTAAACAAGTCTACTTTTTCTTTAATAACCCAATTATTTATGTGTTCATTAACAAATGTTTGTTGAGTTGCACTGTGTGCCAAGCACATGTGAGCACTGGGGACATAAAATATAAATATATATTTTCAGTGCCCTCAAAGAACCCTGTATAGTAGGAGAGACCTACTAAAAATATAAAATATAATGTGGTAGGTTTTGTCAAACATAGGTACAAGGTAAAGGGTTGTCAGAGAAGAGATGAAGTTTGAGTTGGGTCTACAGGATAAATAAGAGTTTGTTAGACATAGGGAAGGAGGGCATCTCAGGCATAGAACAGCCTACATAAATACTGTGCAGCATTAAACAGCAAGGTACAATTTAAAAGTAGTTTGATGAGCCTGAAATTTCATATATGGAGAAGTGGAAGATGTTGCTGGAATGGCTGACATAGACTTGACTATGGAGGCCCTTTTATATTATATTAAAAACCTGTGCTTTATCTTGAGGCATATTGGTGACCTGCAATTTGTTAACTGCTTACACTAAATTAGTTTTTGGTTACTGTTATGAGCTGAATCATGTCCCTCCACCCTCAAAAATTCATATGTTGAAGTTCTAACCCCCAGTACCACAGATTGTGACTGTAGTTGGAGACAGGGTCTTTAAAGCAATTAAGGTAAAATGAGGTCATTAGGGTAAGGCCCTATTCCAATCTGAACAATGTCCTTATAAGAAGAGAAAGACAGACAGATACAGAGGGAAACCATGTGAACACATAGGGAGAGAACTACCATCTCCAGTCTCAACCTCTTACCATCGCATTCATATACCTGATGTTCTTCCTGTGTCTTCACTTTTATTTGGATTTGCCAACACCTTGATCTCAAACCTCTATTATCCATAACTATGAGAAAATAAATTTCCGTTGTTCAAGCTACACAGTCTGTGTTACATTATTGTAGCAGTCCTAGGAAACTAATACAGTTATTAATAAGTTTCTAAATTTTATAAATAATTTACTTTTTAAAAGAAAATGAAAATTGTTTTAAGTTTATTCCTATAATAATAACATGATATCATTCACTTACTGTATAATATGCTTTCTTGAGTGTAAGATAGTAAAGCCATCTTAATATTTTGAACAAAGTAGTGACAAGGTCAGATGTGTTTTAAGAAGATTATTCTTGCAGTAGTGTAGAGGGAGGCTTGGAGGACACTATGATGAGAAACAGAGAAATGAGTTAGGAAAGCGTTTAGGGTCTTTATGGGGCCTAGTAAACCCTATAGCACACCTCTTCCCTGTTTGAGTTTTAAACCAATTAATAAATAAAACACAAAGTTGGGAGATGGGAGATGGAGATGGAAGTAACATCTAAAATACTATAAAGGCTGGGTGGCTGGAAGATGTAGCTGACTGTGAGAACCAAATAGGTTAATAATTCTCTGTTCCCCAGGATGAAACTTGAAGCAGCCCAGTCAATGAAACTTTGAATCTGTGAAATAGTACACTTGCTCAGATCACTGACACCCATTGGTCTTGGTAGAAAGGAAGGAGAAAGTGAGCAATGTCCGTTCCATTTCTCCCCACCTTGAGTACTTCCAATGTTAAATTATACAACTAAATATTAGGAATAAATTAAGAACCAGAGTAAATGTAGTGATGTGTCAGACCACAATGGCCCTGTGCTCTGTAAAATTGTTTCACTGGCCCAAACATCTCAGCTGTAGTCAAAAGCTAATGGAACAGTTGATAATTCCCACGGTATCTGTCTAAGCTGTAAAGAATAATTTCCCTTTTACCTGGCCTAACTAATCAGGAACTGATTTCCGGAACTAAAATGTAGCTTCTATCACAACATATCTGATTAAAATGGTTTAAGCTTAAATACTATTTCAGGGTCATCTTTGTTCCTTCAATAATTTAACTCCTCAGTCAAGGAACAGTACAATTCATACTTCTAGTTGAATAACATTGACGAATTCTAACTCTGAAACTTGAAATGATTATTTTTTTTTTCAGCCATTTTCTCACACTGGGTGTAAAGCCTTGTCTTAATATGAAAGCCATCCTTCTTGGATAGTATATTATTTTCTGTAGCTTTTGGGCCCCAAAAGTCTCCTACACATGGAAGAAGCTTGATGTAGAGCTGTCATTTGGAACCCTTGTCATAAAAAAGGAACTCTGGTCATAATTCAGAGGGGAAGTAAACCAAGCAACCAATTACCTTCCTTGAATTCCAGATGTTGCCCTGCTAACTGGCATTCACTTAGCCTCTAGGTTGTGTTATAAAGAACACTTGGATTCCCACATTGTGGTTTTCTTTTCCTCTCAGTTTTATACATTGATCAATTAACTTCAGAGGCTAGGCAGAAAGAGAGTCTCTCACACTAAACATAGTCTTCATTCAGAAACAATTATTAGGTCTCACATTCTTTGTTCCTGAGCTCTGAAAACTTCAAGGGGATTCACCATGTTTCTAGAACATATCCTAAGAGAACCATGCAGAAAGGAAGTGGCAGAGAAACTGCTTTAAGTTGGGAAAAGATGCAAAGCCAAAACATACAAAGTGGCTTATTCAGAGTGCCTCTGGAATGCTCACTCAATTGGATTCAGAACCTCCACTGGCAGGTAACCTTTCTACAGTGACCAATCAGTCTATTAGTTAATAATGGTGCTTTTTCATGTGACACATATTGGCTACTTAATAAATGTACATTGAATGAATTAATGAAAGAATGAGTATTTGAATGCTAGTTACACAAATGTAAAGTTACTTCTGATCTGTGATTTGGACAATGAATAACACAGTGAAATCCATGGGAACAGTGTTTTACAAATTGTAGGTCACAACCCATTAGTGGGTTATATACTCAATTTAGTAAGTTACAATCAGCATTTGAAAGAAATAAAATGGATGGAAACATAAAATATTGGGGTACATTGCACATAGTAAGGATAATTTTTTCTCTTAATTTTTTTAGCTTTGTGTGTGTGTAAATGTATGGATCATGTGCAAACAACGAGTAAAATGTATTTATTAATGTGAATAAGAGTCAAAATAATTAGAGGTTAGCAAACCATGGCCTAACAGTTAAACTTGACATACTACTTCTGTCTTAGCCCATTCAGGCTGCTATAACAGAATTTCATAGACCGAATGACTTATAAACAATGCAAATTTATTTCTCACAATTCTGGAGGTTGGGAAATCCAAAACCAAGGCACTGGCAGATTTGGTGTTTGATGAGAGCCCACTTCTTGGCTCATACGTGGCTATTTTCTCACTGTCCTCTCATGTGGAAGGGTCAATGTTGCTCTCTGGGGTTTCTTTTATGAATGTACTAATCCCATTCATGAAGATTCCACCCTCATGACCTAATCACCTCCCAAAGGCCTCACCTCAAAATACCATCACAATGGGGGAATAGGTTTCAACAGACATTCAGTCTAAGGCAGCCTCTCTGTAAATAAAGTTTGATTAGAACATAACTATACTCATTCATTTACATGTTGCCTAGGGCTTCTTTTGTACTACAATGGCAGAGCTAAGTAGTTGTGACAGAAACCTTATGATCCACAAAACCTAAAATATTTGTTCTTTGACCTTTTACAGAAAAAGTTTTATAAATCCTACATTAGAAGATACTAGAGACATTTAAGTATAGAAAACTTGGTTTTATGGTTTAGAAAAAAATGTGAAGCTGATATAATCAATCTGTCCCTACTTGGGAGTTTATTTTCTTTCTTTGGACTCAGAGCAATTGTTACTAGGGTTTGAATGTAAACTTATTTAAATTGAGATAATGGAAGACAATGTTAAAATCTGGGCCAAAATGAGTATATATTTACTGAGCATGATCATGTTCTTGGATAGTGGGTCGAGGCTGCTATCTGGTAGTGAAGTTTCTCATCCTGTGTAAACTTTGCAAATTCTACTCAAGAAGATTCTAGAAGCAATGATATGACCAACTTACAACCTTAGTATATGCTTTCAAAACTGTAGAGCTATGCATCCAAAAAACCAAATAAAAGCGCCATTTAGGGTTGGGGAACTAAGAACCATAGGACAGGGAGGTAGACATGAAGCTAGCTATGTGCAAGGAATAAAGTACAGGAAGTAGCATCTAATTGCCTCTTCTTTTCCCCCAAATCTTGGCTGTTTAAGATTGATTCTTTTTTTTCAATATATGAAGTTTATTGTCAAATTGGTTTCCATACAACACCCAGTGCTCATCCCAAAAGGTGCCCTCCTCAATACCCATCACCCACCCTCCCTTCCCTCTCACCCCCCAACAACCCTCAGTTTGTTCTCAGTTTTTAAGAGTCTCTTATGCTTTGGCTCTCTCCCACTCTAACCTCTTTCTTTTTTCTTTCCCCTTCCCCATGGGTTTCTGTTAACTTTCTCAGGATCCACATAAGAGTGAAACCATATGGTATCTGTCTTTCTCTGTATGGCTTATTTCACTTAGCATAACACACTCCAGTTCACTCCACATTGCTACAAAAGGCCATATTTCATTCTTTCTCATTGCCACGTAGTACTCCATTGTGTATATAAACCACAATATCTTTATCCATTCATCAGTTGATGGACATTTAGGCTCTTTCCATAATTTGGCTATTGTTGAGAGTGCTGCTATAAACATTGGGGTACAAGTGCCCCTATGCATCAGTACTCCTGTATCCCTTGGATAAATTCCTAGCAGTGCTATTGCTGGGTCATAGGGTAGGTCTATTTTTAATTTTCTGAGGAACCTCCACACTGTTTTCCAGAGTGGCTGCACCAATTTGCATTCCCACCAACAGTGCAAGAGGGTTCCCGTTTCTCCACATCCTCTCCAGCATCTATAGTCTCCTGATTTGTTCATTTTGGCCACTCTGACTGGCGTGAGGTGATACCTGAGTGTGGCTTTGATTTGTATTTCCCTGATAAGGAGCGACATTGAGCATCTTTTCATGTACCTCTTGGCCATACGGATGTCTTCTTTAGAGAAGTGTCTATTCATGTTTTCTGCCCATTTCTTCACTGGGTTATTTGTTTTTCGGGTGTGGAGTTTGGTGAGCTCGTTATAGATTTTGGATACTAGCCCTTTGTCCGATATGTCATTTGCAAATATCTTTTCCCATTCCATTGGTTGCCTTTTAGTTTTGTTGGTTGTTTCCTTTGCTGTGCAGAAGCTTTTTATCTTCATAAGGTCCCAGTAATTCACTTTTGCTTTTAATTCCTTTGCCTTTGGGGATGTGTCGAGTAAGAGATTGCTACGGCTGAGGTCAGAGAGGTCTTTTCCTGCTTTCTCCTCTAGGGTTTTGATGGTTTCCTGTCTCACATTCAGGTCCTTTATCCATTTTGAGTTTATTTTTGTGAATGGTGTGAGAAAGTGGTCTAGTTTCAATCTTCTGCATGTTGCTGTCCAGTTCTCCCAGCACCATTTGTTAAAGAGACTGTCTTTTTTCCATTGGATATTCTTTCCTGCTTTGCCAAAGATTAGTTGGCCATACGTTTGTGGGTCTAGTTCTGGGGTTTCTATTCTATTCCATTGGACTATGTGTCTGTTTTTGTGCCAATACCATGCTGTCTTGATGATCACAGCTTTGTAGTAGAGGCTAAAGTCTGGGATTGTGATGCCTCCCGCATTGATCTTCTTCTTCAAAATTACTTTGGCTATTCGGGGCCTTTTGTGGTTCCATATGAATTTTAGGATTGCTTGTTCTAGTTTCAAGAAGAATGCTGGTGCAATTTTGATTGGGATTGCATTGAATGTGTAGATAGCTTTGTGTAGTAGTGACATTTTAACCATATTTATTCTTCCAATCCATGAGCACGGAATGTTTTTCCATTTCTTTGTATCTTCTTCAGTTTCCTTTGTAAGCTTTCTATAGTTTTCAGCATACAGATCTTGTACATCTTTGGTTAGGTTTATTCGTAGGTATTTTATGATTCTTGGTGCAATTGTGAATGGGATCAGTTTCTTTATTTCTCTTTCTGTTGCTTCATTTTTAGTGTATAAGAATGCAACTGATTTCTGTACATTGATTTTGGATCCTGCAACTTTGCTGAATTAATGTATCAGTTCTAGCAGACTTCTGGTGGAGTCTATCGGATTTTCCATATATAATATCATGTCATCTGCAAAAAGTGAAAGCTTAACTTCATCCTTGCCAATTTTGATGCATTTAATTTCCTTTTGTTGTCTGATTGCTGATGCTAGAACTTCTAACACTTTGTTAAACAACAGCGGTGAGAGTGGACATCCCTGTCGTGTTCCTGATCTCAGGGAAAAAGCTCTTAGTTTTTCCCCATTGAGGATGATGTCAGCTGTGGACTTTTCATAAATGGCTTTTATGAACTTTAAGTATGTTCCTTCTATCCCAACTTTCTCGAGGGTTTTTATTAAGAAAGGGTGCTGAATTTTGTCAAAGGCCTTTTCTGCATCGATTGACAGGATCATATGGTTCTTATCTTTTCTTTTATTAATGTGATGTATCACATTGTTTGATTTGCGAATGTTGAACCAGCCCTGCATCCCAGGAATGAATCCCACTTGATCATGGTGAATAATTCTTTTTATATGCTGTTGAATTCGATTTGCTAGTATCTTATTGAGAATTTTTGCATCCATATTCATCAGGGATATTGGCCTGTAGTTCTCTATTTTACTGGGTCTCTGTCTGGTTTAGGAATCAAAGTAATCCTGGCTTCATAGAATGAGTCTGGAAGTTTTCCTTCCCTTTCTATTTTTTGGAATAGCTTGAGAAGGATACGTATTATCTTTGCTTTAAATGTCTGGTAGACATCCCCTGGGAAGCCATCTGGTCCTGGACTCTTATTTGTTGGGAGATTTTTGGTAACTGATTCAATTTCTTCACTGGTTATGGGTCTGTTCAAGCTTTCTATTTCTTCATGATTGAGTTTTGGAAGAGTGTGGGTGTTTAGGAATTTGTCCATTTCTTCCAGGTGGTCCAGTTTGTTGGCATATAATTTTTCATAATATTCCCTGATAATTGCTTGTATCTCTAAGGGATTGGTTGTAATAATTCCATTTTCATTCATGATTTTATCGATTTGGGTCATCTCCCTTTTCTTTTTGAGAAGCCTGGCTAGAGGTTTATCAATTTTGTTTATTTTTTAAAAAAAACAACTCTTGGTTTTGTTGATCTGCTCTACAGTTTTTTTAGATTCTATATTGTTTATTTCTGCTCTGATCTTTATTATTTCTCTTCTTCTGCTGGGTTTAGGCTGCCTTTGCTGTTCTGCTTCTATTTCCTTTAGGTGTGCTGTTAGATTTTGTATTTGGGATTTTTCTTGTTTCTTGAGATAGGCCTGGATTGCAATGTATTTTCCTCTCAGGACTGCCTTCGCTGCATCCCAAAGCGTTTGGATTGTTGTATTTTCATTTTCATCTCTTTCCATATATTTTTTAATTTCTTCTCTAATTGCCTGGTTGACCCATTCATTCTTTAGTAGGGTGTTCTGTAACCTCCATGCTTTTGGAGGTTTTCCACCTTTTTCCTGTGGTTGATTTCAAGCTTCATAGCATTGTGGTCTGAAAGTATACATGGTATGATTTCAATTCTTGTATACTTATGAAGGGCTGTTTTGTGACCCAGTATGTGATCTATCTTGGAGAATGTTCCATGTGCACTCAAGAAGAAAGTATATATTCTGTTGCTTTGGGATGCAGCATTCTAAATATATCTGTCAAGTCTATCTCATCCAATGTATCATTCAGGGCCCTTGTTTCTTTATTGACCTTGTGTCTAGATGATCTCTCCATTTCTGTAAGCGGAGTTTTAAAGTCCCTGCAATTACCACATTCTTATCAATAAGGTTGCTTATGTTTGTGAGTAATTGTTTTATATATTTGGGGGTTCCTGTTTTTGGCGCATAGACATTTATACTTGTTAGCTCTTCCTGATGGATAGACCCTGTAATTATTATATAATGCCCTTCTTCATCTCTTGTTACAGCCTTTAATTTAAAGTCTAGTTTGTCTGATATAAGTATGGCTACTCCAGCTTTCTTTTGACTTCCAGTGGCATGATAAATACTTCTCCATCCCTTCACTCTCAATCTGAAGGTGTCCTCACATCTAAAATGAGTCTCTTGTAGACAGCAAATAGATGGGTCTTGTTTTTTTATCCATTCTGATACCCTATGTCTTTTGGTTGGCGCATTTAGTCCATTTACATTCAGTGTTATTATACAAAGATACGGGTTTAGACTCATTGTGGTGCCCGTAGGTTTCATGCTTATAGCGATGTCTCTGGTACTTTGTCTCACAGGATCCCTCTTAGGATCTCTTGGAGGGCTGGTTTAGTGGTGATGAATTCCTTCAGTTTTTGTTTGTTTGGGAAGACCTTTATCTCTCCTTCTATTCTAAATGACAGACTTGCTGGATAAAGGCTTCTCGGCTGCATACTTTTTCTGTTCATCACATTGAAGAAATCCTGCCATTCCTTTCTGGCCTGCCAAGTTTCAGTAGAGAGATCGGTCACGAGTCTTATAGGTCTCCCTTTATATGTTAGAGCACGTTTATCTCTAGCTGCTTTCAGAATTTTCTCTTTATCCTTGTATTTTGCCAATTTCACTATGATATGTCGTGCTAAAGATCAATTCAAGTTCCGTGAAGGGAGTTCTCTGTGCCTCTTGGATTTCAATGCCTTTTTCCTTCCCCAGATCAGGGAAGTTCTCAGCTATTATTTCTTCAAGTACACCTTCAGCACCTTTCCCTCTCTCTTCCTCCTCTGGAATACCAATTATGCATATATTATTTCTCTTTAGTGCATCACTTAGTTCTCTAATTTTCCCCTCATACTCCTGGATTTTTTATCTCTCTTTTTCTCAGCTTCTTCTTTTCCATAATTTTATCTTCTAGTCCACCTATTCTCTCCTCTGCCTCTTCAATCCAAGCCGTGGTCATCTCCATTTTATTTTGCAGTTCATTTATAGCATTTTTTAGCTCCTCCTGGCTGTTCCTTAGTCCCTTGATCTCTGTAGCAATAGATTCTCTGCTGTCCTTTATACTGTTTTCAAGCCCAGTGATTAATTTTATGACTATTATTCTAAATTCACTTTCTGTTATATTGTTTAAATCATTTTTGATCAGTTCGTTAGCTGTTGTTATTTCCTGGACGTTTTTCTGAGGGGAATTCTTCCATTGTATCATTTTGGATAGTCCCTGGAGTGGTTATGGACTGTGGGGCACCCCCCCTGTGCTGTCTTGAATAACTTGTGTTGGTGGGCGGGGCCACAGTCAGACCTGATGTCTGCCCCCAGCCCACCGCTGGGGCCACACTCAGACTGGTGTGTGCCTTCTCTTCCCCTCTCCTAGGGGTGGGATTCACTGTGCAGTGGCATGGCCTGTCTGGGCTACTTGCACACTGTTAGGCTTGTGGTGCTGGGGATCTGGTGTATTAGCTGGGGTGGATTGGCAAGCTGCACAGGGGCGGGCGGGGCAGGCTCAGCTCCCTTTTCTTTTGGAGATCCGCTTTGGGAGGGGGCCTGAGGCACCAGGAGGGAGTCAGACTCGCCGGAAGGATGGATCCGCAGAAGCACAGCTTTGGGTGTTTGTGTGGTGCAAGCAAGTTCCCTGGCAGGAACTGGTTCCCTTTGGGATTTTGGCTGGGGGATGGGCGAGGGAGATGGTGCTGGCGAGCACCTTTGTTCCCCGCCAAGCTGAGCTCTGTCGTCCGGGGCTCAATAACTCTCCCTCCCGTTGTCCTCCAGCCCTCCCGTTCTCCGAGCAGAGCTGTTAGCTTATAACCTTCCAGATGTCAAGTCCCGCTTGCTGTCGGAACACACTCTGTCCGGCCCCTCCGCTTTTGGCAGCCAGACTCGGGGGCTCTGCTTGGCTGGTGGGCCGCCCCTCCACCCTGGCTCCCTCCTGCCAGTCTGTGGAGCGCCCACTGCTTCGCCACCCTTCCTACCCTCTTCCGTGGGCCTCTTGTCTGCGCTTGGCTCTGGAGACTCCATTCTGCTAGTCTTCTGGCGGTTTTCTGGGTTATTTAGGCAGGTGTAGGTGGAATTCAAGTGATCAGCAGGACGCGCGGTGAGCCCAGCGTCCTCCCTACGCCGCCATCTTCCCAGGATCCTAAGATTGATTCTTATAATCTTATGCATTTGTGTAAACATTGTGCCATTTATGTAAGAATTTGGTGGATGCTAACAACTGCAATAATCAGCATGAGGTGATTGGATGTGATGAGGTATGTGGATGTGATAATAAGAGGATGACACTGAAGAGGTTGATAATGCCCATGTCTTGCATGAGAAGAGGCTGTATGAATCAAGCTAAGGAGAGCTTGTCCTTTATTCTGTAGAAAATGAAAAGTCATGGGAGACTTTCAATCTGTGAGGCAGGTAATCATATTTGTGTTCTAGATGCACTCTTTGCAGTATGGCCCATCGATTGGAGGGGTAGAGACTAAAGAAAAGGAGGAGACCAGTTAGAAGGTTATTTTTAGCAATCTAGTTGAGAAGTAATAAGGACCCACAGTGAGTGCAGTGAGCATGAGGACCAACCATGGCTATAGATTTGAAATATATTTAGGATACACGATCACAAAATTTGTGAGGAGGAATGTTAAGAGATTAATCTGGAAGTTAATCCAGGACTTTTAATGGAGGGCAGTATGCCACATTAATAAATTCAGATTTTATCCTTAAAGGCATTAGGGAACCACTGATGGAAAAGTACTCTGCTGTAGTGTAAAAAAAAAAATAGATTGAAAATAGACAAGCCCAGAAGTAGGGTGACCCATTAGGAGGCTATTTCCAAGAGACTTGGTTAGAAGTCTTGGTACTTTTGAATGAGACTATGAGTATATTTATCACATTAACTCCCTCCTCTCTTCTCCTGAACATGAGAGGAATAATCCAGTTGTAAGAGTATGGTAATTTAAATATATTGTGAGATTGAAAAGATATTCTAGACATACTAGTAGTGGGGTTTTGGATAACTTTGTTACATAAAGCTTTGAAATTCTGTATTTGAATGTGTATTTGAGAGATACTAACTCTTCTGCTGTGATGGATTATCCTTTTGGCATATATTTCTCCTTTAGGATATTAAATTACCTGTGTCTGCTCTAAAGAGAACTAGGGAAAACAATAGAGCAACTTCTTCCTTTTCATTTTGTTTGAAATCTAGTACCATAGATATTTGCCACAACAGCAATTGACTACAGGAATGAACTTGATGATTTGTCCCCCAATAGGGCACCTGACATTGTGACATCATCTTGCATATATAATTGTTATTTATTTGATCCCTAAAGAAACATAAGTGCTGTTTCTGTGGCAGTAGAAATTTGCATAATCCAAGATCTCTTGTGATGCTATACCTTTCCAATTAATTTTTTCAGGGGGAATTAATTATAGTCATTTGTAAATTACACTGCTAATTAATTTTTACACAAATCAATTTTTGGTGAAATATACAAGTCAGCCTTTCACAGCTTTGAATATTACACATATTCATTGCCTTAAAAAGCCTCCAATCAAATCATGATCTCATTTTTCTCATACAAGAAAGTAAATTCACTGGGTTCAGACATGTTTATTTTCCCGTCTGTATTAACTGTGATGTCTGAAGGTGACTTAAATGATTTTTCTGTCTTTTTGACCATATGTTTACCATCAAATATTCATTTCTTTTTTCTAATATCAAATATCCTACCTTGTGTCATAATGTTGGCTTCAAGAAAAATATCAACTTTTCTTGAACCCTAATATCATTTTCTGGCCAGTTACTAAAATTGTTTTAATGCAAGTTGTTTGTTTATTTGGGGGAGGGAGGAGTATCTCGTGTATCTTTAGTGTCATTTACCCAAGACTGAGAAACTACTGTAAATACATTTTAGTAAAAGCCTCTTCCTTTTAAAATACATTTTACCAAAAATTTATATGCTACTTCATGGTTTCTTATAGAATATTTTTGTAGGTGTCTTTTATACTCTTGAGACAGTTCTAACCAACAAGATATCATTGAATTAGTGACCAGTTTCACCCAGGAAGAGCTAGAACCAACCTTTATCAATGAAGCTACAGGAATGTCTGTCAAATACAAACATCCAAAGACAGAAAGAGGAAGTAGGTTGTATTTTTGAGGTTTAGTTCCCACCCTTCCAATATCATTTCTTCTTTAAGATCTTTCCCCATCACTTCTACCCTGTAACATCTCTGGAAATTGTTGGGAGAAACATTTATTTCATTGAATGTAGTGTGACTACTATTTTTAAATTTATAACTGTTTAGATGAGATAACTAAATAGTGTCTATAATATGCATACCAGAGACTTTATGATAACACATACCCCTGGCATGTTGTATCTCTTCCACTATCAATACAATGAGATATTGCACTTGCAGCATTTTATAATTGCTTCCTTGAATGAGACTATAGATCAAATGAAGATGCAACCATCACCAAGTTCTAAGAATAAGAAGAGTGGCTGTTGTTTACTGAGCACTTCCAATGTGCTAGGTGCTGTTCTAATTAAGACTAAAGTTTTCAAAGCACTTTATATGTACTATCTCATTTTATTTTCATAACTTCATGAAGGGAGTACTATGAAAACTTTATTTAAAAATATAATAACATTTTAATTACTCATGATTGTGAAGGGATATGGTGGTGGGGTCACTATATGGCTTTGGAATGTATTCTTATATTTAACTTGAATAACAATAATAACAAGAATGTATTGGATGTTTAGTTTCTGCCAGGTGCTATGTTAAGCATATTAACTGGGCTATTACAAATGTTATACTGTAAATTTACAGATGAGAAACCTTAGAATGAGAGAAGTTAAGTAACTGGCTTAAGACTATATCATAAATCAGGTAGCAAGGATTCAACCCCTGTTTTCGCTGGCTCTAAAGTCTGCTCTTAATTACTACCTCCCTTTGCTTACTGTTCTACACATATCCCCATCATATCCTGAATTCATTGTAACTTTCTCTTTTCCTATTAAGGAAAATCATCAGAGTGACATTTCTCTCTCTCTGTGATTCTTCTTAGGGTGTTTTGTTTTGTTGGCTTTAATGGAACTATTCTATTCTCTTTTCCTAAGAGAGAAAATTGTCTTCAATAAAACTTAAGTCTTTTGTATTTTGTTTCTTGCCATTTATAAATTGTCAGTGTGAGTATGGAAGACATTTGTATGCCTTATGGAGCTCTTCCTATCTCTCTCTGTAAATGACACCATGGCCCTGAATTCTTCGGGAAAATTTTCTGTGAAATTACCCCCAATTTTGTAATCAGCCCCTTTTTGAACTTTCTCCTTAGACACTGGACAGCATTTTCAGATCCTCCAAAAAGACAAGCACATGGGGAAAAAACAAACTAAATAACTACTCATAAATTCTTAAATGCTGAATATGGAAACAAATATGATTTGAAAAAGTTTCAGAGTATGTTAAAAACCCCTGAAAAAAGTATGTCCCTATTCATATAGATCTCACTAAATGAGGCTAATAAGTCAAAAAGTTAGTTTAGAAATATTTTATACTCAAGATATCTACTAAATTTTTTAATAATGCAGTTGCCTTTACATTATTTTAAAATGTAGAAACAAAGCTGTATATAGTTTCTTGCTTTTGTCCAAATTGCATATTTTTCTGCTGTCACATTGTAATATAAGTCTGGAACACAAAAGTAGAAATATAGAACCAGATACTGCCATTTAGTTTCTTTTGTCCTTAATTTCTTCATCTATGCAATAAAGGGATTGTCTTGTTGACCTTTAAAATCCTGTCCAACTCTCACATCATTTTTTATCCTTATCATGGGTGATTTGGCTCTAAATAACATTTTCCATTATTTTAAAATTCAAAGCGATTATAACCCTTCTTTTTTTTTCTGAAAAATGTTATACCTTTTATTAATGTGATATGCCTAATTCTAAACTCCTCTGTGTAAAAGGGACAGGAAGGTCTTGGAAAAATTCCAAATAAGATACACAAAGGTGATTAGAATGAAAAATGAGCTGTCTTAGGTGTTAACAAAATATTGGTGTGGGTGATTCCTTCTCTTAGTTAGTTCTCATTTTATGTCAGAATTTTCTAACTCTTTTTTTTTTTAATTTTTTTTTTCAACATTTATTTATTTTTGGGACAGAGAGAGACAGAGCATGAACGGGGGAGGGGCAGAGAGAGAGGGAGACATAGAATCAGAAACAGGCTCCAGGCTCTGAGCCATCAGCCCAGAGCCCGACGCGGGGCTCGAACTCACGAACCGCGAGATTGTGACCTGGCTGAAGTCGGACGCTTAACCGACTGCGCCACCCAGACTCCCCAGAACTTTCTAACTCTTATGAAAATTACCTTATGAAAGAATACTTATGTACACATTAATTAAATTATTTTTAACTATTTTTTAGAGGTTAGACTTATAGTCTCAATTAAATTACAAGTTTCTTAATGGCAGAGATTATGGTTTTGTCTTATTTTGTATTCTCCACAGTGCCTAACATAAAAAAACGCATTCAGGAGTGCCTGGGTGGCTCTATCAGTTGAGTGTCCAGCTTTGGCTTGGGTCATGATCTTGCAGTTCTTGAGTTCGAGCCCCACATCAGGCTCTCTGTATTAGCATGGAGCCCACTTCAGATTCTCTGTCTCCCTCTCTATGCCCCTCCCCTATTTGCACTTGTGTGCGTGCTCTCTCTGTCTCAAAAATAAACATCAAAAAAAGAGTATTCAAACCATTGTTAAAGTGAATCTGTTGTTGAGAGACCCTGCATAATTCAGTGTTGAGTATAAATTCCGGCCAAGATGGTGAACTGAGCAGAAAGGAAATACTCTACCAAAAACAAATAAAATACTTGATAAAATATATTTTTATACATTTAGCCAGACATAGAAGCATAAAAAAGGGTATCTCTATATATTGTAAATGAAGACCACAGCTAAAGTAGTGAGGGATAATCAAAGCTGCACAGAATGTGAAGGACAAGTCTCTAAATACACATTACCTTAGGGGCTGGGAATAATGTTTTACAGGTTGTGAGCACAGGAATTTCAAGTTTTTTGGGACCTGGAACCCATACAATTTAGAAAGCTCTCCTTAAAATTATCTTACTTTTCAATGTCACCAAAATGCATTATCACATGGGCACATTTCTTGGGCCATTCCTTGGACCATAGAAGCTTTATTAGCTTTATACTAAATCTGTCTCTGTCCTATTATCAAGATCATAAGATCATGAAAGGGCAAGGAGTGGGTATTAGGTTCCCTACATATTACCCAGAGCCAGAAAAGCAGTGTGCCATTTATGAATGGCTACCAAAAGTCTCTGCTACCTGGCCTTAGGGCTTGCAGATAATTCACTAATTACCCTAAGCTCTAGGTAACATGAGAGAGACTAGAACCCTATCCTTGAGTTGTAAAGACCTAAAGTTAATAAATGGATGTAAAAACTAGTTTGGAGGGGCGCCTGGATGGCTCAGTTGGTTAAGTGTTCAACTCTTGATTTTAGCTTAGGTCATGATCTCAGGATCATGAGATCAAGCCCCACATTGGGCTCCAAGCTTTAGTGTAGAGTCTGCTTGGGATTATCTCTCTCCCTCTCTGCCCCTCCCCCAGTCACACATGTGTGCTTGCTCTCTCTCTCTCTCTCTCTCTCTTGCAAAATAAATAAACATTAAAAAAAAACTGGTTTGGAAATGGTGAATCTTTTAGTGCCCAGGCAGAAGTATCTATGAAACTATAAAAAAGGATGCCATCACAACCATGGTCTATTTGTGTCTTCTGCAGAAATAGGGCTCACACCTCCATGGAGTTTGGGCTTAAACATTAACATTATAGAGTGACATCATCAAGATGGTGACATAGGTTTATGACTTTGCTCCCCCTCAGAAGAAGAACAACTAACTTTTCAAGAATAAGATACCACTGAGACAATCCTAGAATATAGAAGTGGGGCTGAAGGACCTTCCTGCACCACAAAGACCCAGACAGAAGGGTGAGAAATAGCTACACATTGACCACATTACCCTTCCCCCAGGCTAGAACAGCACCACATGGACAGTTTTCTCCTGAGCCTCTATTCTCTAATGGTAATTCTCCCAATGGTAAGGAGCAACCTGGGGGAGTGGAGAACCAGCTTCCCCCAGCATTGTGAGTCACATTTCAGGAACCCCTACTCTTATCTCATACCATGGGGGTTGCAGGGGCATATGTGGGGCTCAATCACTGCAAATCTGACTGTGATGAAGAAGGGGGGAGGGACTTGCAGTAAACAGCACACAGATCTTGACAGACTGAATTCACACATGCAGTGCCCAAGTAGTAATCACAACCTGCAGCTTTGTACATCTACAGTACCAAGTCAGGGGTTCGCTCTGATTAGGAAGCTCAGTGGGGTGTAGATCTGCCTGATTTGGATCCTTAAACAAATTTTGCCCATCATAAAGCTTGGTTTGCCCATGCCCAGGCAAGGAACTGAATCACAGCCCCGCCCATTGTGAAGAGTGTCTTTTGGCCTCATCTGGCCAGAAGGGCTGATGACAACTCCTGGAATCAGTGTGGTCCAGAGAAACTTGAGCCAATAGGCAGGCAGAGAGAGCTGATCATCCCCAGAAAAATGTCTGTGCTAGGCTTGGAGCATTCCCATGCTATGCACAGGCAGGAGCTATTAATTCATAGCCAAGGCTGATGGTAGTTAGTGGCTTCTCAAAACTGAAGACTCTTTGGGAAATTGAAAGAAACCTGCAGTGGCCTCTTCCCCTCCTGCCTAGACAAGGGAGCAGAGATATAGGCCTATCCTCAGTGGAGAATGTTTTTCTACCCTGTATGACCAAAATGGCTGGAGACAACTCCTAGAAGCAGTGCAGATGGTGACATTTGAACTAAGAGGTAGACAGCCACAGCCAATAGTTTGCAGAGCAATGTCAGTGGCCCTGTTTGGTCAGGAAACTTGGGTGCAGGTTGGCTTGAGTTAAGGAATAAAGAGTTTTACAAGCTGTACTCAGGCAGGGAATCTAATTTATAGCTACACTTATTCCTGAATACAGCCTATAGCCTCTCCAATCAGAGAACCTAACCAGAGCACATAAGAAGCTGCATAATCCAACAGGAGTACTGATGCATAGGGGCACTTGTACCCCAATGTTTATAGCAGCACTCTCAACAATAGCCAAATTATGGAAAGAACCTAAATGTCCATCAACTGATGAGTGGATAAAGAAATTGTGGTTTATATACACAATGGAGTACTACGTGGCAATGAGAAAGAATGAAATATAGCCCTTTGTAGCAACATGGATGGAACTAGAGAGTGTTATGCTAAGTGAAATAAGCCATACAGAGAAAGACAGATACCATATGTTTTCACTCTTATGTGGGTCCTGAGAAACTTAACAGAAACCCATGGGGGAGGGGAAGGAAAAAAAAGGAGGTTAGAGTGGGAGAGAGCCAAAGCATAAGAGACTCTTAAAAACTGAGAACAAACTGAGGGTTGATGGGGGGTGGGAGGGAAGGGAGGGTGGGTGATGGGTATTGAGGAGGGCACCTTTTGGGATGAGCACTGGGTGTTGTATGGAAACCAATTTGACAATTAACTTCTTATATTGAAAAAATAATTAAAAATAATAAAATAATAAAAAAAGAAGCTGCATAATCCAGTCAACAGCAGTCTATATAGTGGCACTTGGATGGAGAGCACAGTCTGTGGCTTCCCTCAACTGCAGAGTAAAATTTGTTGCCTCACCTGACCAGGGAAGTCAATGCACACTATGTCCTGATTTGGGTCCTCAAATAATGAACTGTACAGGCCCTGGGTCCCATTCTAATTTTCTGTCAGTGTATGAAAGCTAATTCATATTTCCATCCAATTAAAATATTGTATCTATTCTCTACCACTTCGTAAGCCTGACCAGAGAATCCAGGGAACTTCAGAGCCTATCCTATACCTCACTTAGGTAAGAATCTAAGTCAGCAGTTCTATCCAAGTATTCTCAGCTAAGGGAACACCCCCCGTTTCTGTCCTCAGAACTTAAACAGTTGTCTCACCCCAAAATAGTCCATAATAGCAGACCACACCTGCCGAAGGACATTACCACCAAACATACCCAGAAACCCACTGAGCTGACTGATTAAAAAACAAAAACTGTCTCTGACAAAGCAAACCTACAGAGTCTGAAGAAGAAATATTATTAATCAAATTCACAGATACCAATGTAAGGAATCATGGATGTCTCTCTCTCTCTCTCTCTCTCTCTCTCTGTCTGTCTCTCACACACACAACAGGTAAATATTATACAACTAAAGGAGACTAATAAATCTCCAATAACTGACCCTAAAAAATAGAGATCTATGAACTCCCAGACAAGGAATTCAGAAAAATCCTATTAAGGAAGTTAAGTGAACTACAAGAAAACATGGACAATCAAGCAAAATTAGGAAAATGATGCATGAACCAAATGAGAACTTCAACAGGGAAATAGCAACCATCAAAAGAAAAAAGAAGAAACACCAAACAGAAATCCTAGAGTTGAAAAATGCAATAACTAAACTAATGAATTTAATAGAGTTTCAAAAATGACTTGACCAAGCAAAAGGAAGAATCAGCAAGCTGAACGATAAGACACTGGAAATCACCCAGTCAGAGGAACAAAAAGAAAAAATGCAAAAGAGTGAAGAAAGCCTACAGGAATCATAACACACTGAAAAGAAATAATATTTACATCATGGGAATTACAGAAGGCGAAGAGAAAAAAGAGGGGGACAGAAAGTATATTCAAAGCAATAATGTCTTAAAATGTCCCAAACTTGAGGAGTGAAATGGACATTCAGATCCAGGAAGCCAACAGACCCCAAATGGGTTGAACCTGAATAGGGCTACACCAAGATACATTATAATTAAATTATCAGAAGTTAAAGAAAAAAAATAATTTTAAGAGAAGAGATAGGTTACATACAAGGAAACCCCCAGAAGACTATTGAAGGATTTCTCAACAGAAATTTTTCAGGTCAGGAGAAAATGAAATGACATATTCAAAATATTGAAAGAAAATAACTGTCAACCAAGAATTCGATACACAGTAAAGCTGTCCTTCAGAAACAAAGGAGAAATACTCTCCCAAGCAAACAAAAGCTGAGGGAGTTCATTACCACCAGACCAGTCTTACAATAAGAAATGCTAAACAGTGTTCTTTAAATGGAAATAAAAGAATGCTAATGAGCATTATCAAAATATAACAAGGTAATATAAATCTCACTATTCATAGTGGTGAATAATTCACTTACAACTCTAGTTTTAAAGTTAAAAAAATGGATATAGTAAAAATAACCATAATTACAAAAGCCTGTTATTAGTTACATGCTATTTTTTAAAAATGTAATTTATAACCACAGTAACCTAAAACATAAGTTGGAGGAGAAGTAAAAGTGTAAAGTTTACTACTTCTATTGAAGTTAGGTTGTTATTAGTTTATTTTAGGGTGTTTTAAGTTTACTATATTTTATGTAAACTTCATGGTAAAAGTTTACCATATTTTATGTAAACTTCATGGTAATAACAAGGGAAAATCCTGTAGTAATTATACAAAAGAACGTGTTAAAGAAGTCAAACCCTACTGATGCCAAAAGACATCAAAACACAAAAAAGACAGAAGGATAAGAAATAAAGAACAAAGGATCTACAAAACAACTAGAAAACAATTAATAAAATGGCAGTATAAGTCCTTATCAATGAATAATTATTTTAAGTGTAAATAAATTCTCCAATTAAAATACATGAAATGGCTGAATAAAGAAAACAAGCTCCTACAATACGCCTACAAGAGGTTCACTTTAGCTTTAAAGACACACATAGAGAGTGAAGGGTTAGAAAAATACATTCAAGCAAATGGCACCCCTCCCCAAAAAAATCAGGGATAGCTATATTTACATCAGAAAAATATACTTTAAACTAAAAGTGGTAAAAAAAAGAGAGACAAAGGTCAAAATATAATTATAATGGGGTCAATACATCAAGAAGATATAATAATTGTAAACATGTGTCTAACATTGAGCACCTAAATATATCAAGCAAAAACTAACAGAGCTAAAAGGAGAAATAAAAAATAATACGATAACAGTTGGGGACTCTAATACCCCACCCTTAACAATGGATAGATCATCTAGACAGAATCAATAAGGAACAGTGGAGTTGAACGCTGTAGATCAAATGAACCTGACATATGCAGAACATTCCATCCAACGTTGTCAGAATACACATTCTTTCAAGTGTACATAGAACATTTTCTAGGATGGACCACATGTAAGGCCACAAAACAAGTCCTAGCAAGTTCAAGAATATTGAAATCATACCAGGTATCTTCTCTGACCATAATGGAATGAAATTAGAAATAAACAAGACGAAAACTACAAAATTCAGGAATACATGGAAATTAAACAGCATTATCCTGAACAAATAATGGATCAAAGAAGAAAGTAAAGGGAAAAGAAAAAAGTTTCTTGAGCCAAACAAAAATGGAAACACAACATGCCAGAACTTGAGGGATACAGCAAAAGCAGGGAAGAAAAAATTTTATAGTAATAAACATCTACAATAAGAAGAAAGAAGGGGCACCTGGGTGGCTCATTTGGTTAAGTGTCCAACTCTTGATTTCACCTCAGGTCATGATCTCACAGTTTGTAGGATCAAGCCCCTTGTTGGACTCTGTGCTGACAGTGTGGAGCTTGGGATTCTCTGACTCCCTCCCTCTCTCTCTCTGCCCGTCTCCCCCCCCCCAAATAGAAATACATAAACTTAAAAAAAAAACAAGAAAGATCCCCAAGAACCAACCTAAATCTATGCCTTAACTAGAAAAAGAATAAACTGAGCCCAAATTTTAACAGAAGAAAGGAAATAATAAAGATTAGAGCAGAAATAAATGAAATAGATAACAGAAAAACAATAGAAAAGATTAACCAAACTAAGAGTAGTTTCTTTGAAAAGATAAGATTGACAAACCCTTAGCTAGACTAACCAAGGAAATAAGAAAAAGAGCCCAAATCAACAAAATTATAAATGAAAAGGTGACAGACATTACCACTGATATCATAGAAATTCAAAGAATCATAAGAACTTACTATGAAAAACTATAATATGCCAACAAAGTAGACAACCAAGAAAAAATAGAAACATTCTTAGAGACATACAACTTACCCAGACTGAATCAGGAAGAAATACAAAATCTGAAGGAACCAATTAATAGTAAGGAGATCGACTCAGTAATCAAAAATATCCCAAGAAAAGCCCAGGACCTGATAAACTTCCCAACTTTAAATTTTTTTTAATGTTTACTTATTTTTGAGAGAGAGAGAGAGAGACAGAGTGCAAGCAGGGGAGGGTCAGAGAGAGAGGAAGACAGAGAATCTGAAGCAGGCTCCAGGCTCCGAGTTGTCAGCACAGAGCCGGACGTGGGGCTTGAACTCACAAACTGCGAGATCATGACCTGAGCTGAAGTCGATGCTTAATCAACTAAGCCACCCAGGTCCCCTGAATTTTACCAAACTTTTAAATAATTCTTTAACACCAATTCTTCTCAAACTCTTCCAAGAAATTGAAGAGGAAGGAACACTCCCACACCCATTTTATGCAGGCAGCATTATCCTGGTACCAAACCATGAAATGGATACTACTAGAAAGCAAACTACAGGCCAATATTTCTGATGAATATAGATGCAAAAATTCTCAATAATTACTAGTGAACCAAATGCAGCAGCACATTAAAAGGATCATTCACCATGATCAAGTGAGATTTATTCCTACGATGCAATGATGGTTCAACATACACAAATGTGATGTATCACATTAATACAATGAAAGAAAAGAATCATATGCAGAGGTCAATAGATGCAGAAAAAAGTGACAAAACTCAAATCATAATAAAAAAACTCTTAATAAATTAGTAGAAGGAACATACCTCAATATAATAAAGGACATATGTAGCAAGCCCACAGATAACATCATACTTGATGATGCAAAATTGGAACAAATCAAGAGTTCCCACTCTTACCACTCCTTTTGAACATACTAGAAGTCTTAGCTAGAGCAATCAGGCAAGAAAAAGAAATAAACAATATAATAATTGGGAAAGGAAGAACTGAAATTATCTCTATTTGTAATAACATGATTTTACATATAGAAAAATCCTAGATGTAACCAAAAAAAAAACTGTTAGATATCATTAATAAATTCACTACAGTTGCAGGATGCAAAACTAACATACAAAAGTCAGTAGTATTTCTCTACATTTAACAATGAATTTTCTGAAAAAGAAATAAAGAAATCTATCCAATAGCATCAAAAACAATAAAATGCTTAGGAATAAATTTGACTAAGGAGGTGAAAGATCTCTACTCTGAAAACTACAAAACACTAATGAAAGAAATTGAAGATACAAATAAATTAAAAGGTATTCTGTGTTCATGGATTGGAGAAATTAATATTGTTAAAATGTCAATACTACCAAAAGCCATCTATAGATTCAATGCAATTCCTATAAAGACTCCAATGGCATTTTTTACAGAAGTAGAAAAAGCACCCCTAAAATTTATATAGAACCACAAAAAAACCCAAATGGTCAAAGAAATCCTGAGAAAGAAAGAACAAAGTGGGAGGCATCACACTTCCTGATTTCAACCTATACTATAAAGATATCATCATCAAAATGGTATGGTACTGACATAAAAACAGAGAAATAGACCAATAGAACATTATCAGGAACCCAGAAATAAACTCAAACATATACAATCAACCATACAATCAACCAATATTTGACAAATGAGTGAAGAATGCTCAATGGACAAAAGAGAGTCTTTTCAATAAATGTCTGGGCTAAGTGGTTATTCACACATAAGAGGATGAAGCTGAAATTATATCATACACCACCCATGAAAATTCACTTAAAATGGATTAAAGACTTATATGTAAGGCCTGAAACCATGAAATTCTCAGAAGAAAACTTAAGAATAAAGCTCTTTGATATGAGTCTTGGTAATGTTTTTTGGTTATGACACCTAAAGCATAAGTAACAAAATAAAAAATAAACAAGTGAGACTACATCAAACGTAACAGCTTCTACACAGCAAATGAAACCATCAACAAAGTGAAAAGAAAACCTATAAAATGAGAAAAAATATATCTAATAGTGGTTTAATATTCAAAATATATAAAGGACCCATGCAAGTCAATAGCAAAATACAAAAAAACAAATAGCACAATTAAATAAAGGGCAAAGGACCCAAATAGACATTTCTCCAAAGAAGATATACAAAAGGCCAACAGATACATGAAAAGATGCTCAACATCACTAGTCATTAGGGAAATGCCAATTAAACCCATAAGGAGATATCACCTTATGCCTATTAGAATGGCCATCATTAAAAAGAAAAGAGATAACAATACTGGCCATATTTATTATATATATTATATAATGCATTATTTGCAATAACCATAAGACCTGGAAACAACCTACGTGTTCACTGATGGATGAATGGATAAAGAAGTTGTGGTAAATATACACAATGGAATATTATTCAGCCATAAAAAATGAGAAAATTTTATCATTTGTGGCCATATGAATGAATCTTGAAGGCATTATGCTAAGTCTAATAAGTCAGACAGAGAAAGGCAAACACAATATATCAGTTATATAGAAGAAAAAAACTCATAAAAATATCAGACTTGTGGTTTCCAGAGGTGTGGCGTGGGGGGCGGGAGGGAAGAATTGTAGGCAAGTGGTCAAAAGGTACAAACTTACAGTTATAAGTAAGTACTAGGGTGTAATGTACAATATAATGACCAAAGCTAACAATGCTGTATGATACATAGGAAAGTTGTTAAGAATGTAAAGCCTAGGAGTTCTCATCAAAAGAAAAATGTGTTTCCTTTTTTCCTTTCTTTTTAAAAAATTGTATCTAAATGAGATGAATGTTAGCTGAACCTATTATGGTAATTATTTCACAATATATGTAAATCAAACCATTGCGCTTTACACCTTAAACATATACAGTGATGTATGTCAATTGTTTCTTAAGAAATCTAGAAAAATTTTATAAAACATATGAAAAACTTCAACATCAAGAAAGATATGCCACAGAACCAACAGATAGGTGAATTCACATTCAAGCAACTAGAGATAGCTGAGCAATGTAAATGGGACTTCAAAGTAAGAAATTGTAAAATGTGTGTGAATATGGTTTTTAATAAAGTCTCATTACTTTTAAGACTATTTTGTCTCATAGGAACTATATTAGTCAATTTTAGTTATGATACAATAATAAACAACCCCAAGATCTCAGTGGCTTATAAAAACAAAGATTGATTCTTCCCTTAGGAGTTTTCTGCTAGTTGACTGCAGCTCTGCTCCATGTTTTCTTTACTCTGGGACCTAGGCGAAAGGAACAGTACTTATCTGGGACATTGATATTTTCATTTCAGAGGGAAAAAAGCAAGATGTTAGTTAGACCACTTGATTGTTCTTAAAAGTCCTGGAAAACAGCATGCATTAATCCACTCATGTTGCACTGGTCAGAAGACAATAGGGTAAAGGTGCATAATATTCTTGTAAGGAGAAACTGAATATTTTGAACAAAGGATACAAAACTTGACAAGTAGAAAACTTTTGGCATTAGCAAATGAGTCCTTCTGGTATGCATAATGAAGCTTGAAAATCATTATTTTATGTGGTTTTTCCCTGTAGTTTCAGATACTCTTAAAAATTTCTTTATTGATATGATTATATTATCACTACTTTTTTTTAATGTTTTTATTTATTTTTGAGACAGAGACAGAGCATGAGCAGGGGAGGGGCAAAGAGAGAGGGAGACACAGAATCTGAAGCAGGCTCCAGGCTCTGAGCTGTCAGCACAGAGCCCCACGCGGGGCTCAAACTCACGGACTGTGAAATCACGACCTGAGCTGAAGCTGGGCACCTAACCGACTGAGCGACCCAGGCACCCCCCATCATTACTCTTAAATTAGCTCAATCCAAATATAGACATGAATATCATTTCCTCAGTTCCACTTCCAATTCAAAGTTCTTTCCCAATCTTTATGTCTATGGGCAAATCTCTAATGTATGTTTTAATTTATTTTTAACTCTTTCTCTGAAATTTAGGATGTACAAAGGATTATGAGCAGGATAAATGGGGTGGAACATGTTTTTCTTTCTTCACCAGAGTAATCTGATTTTCATTTACATTATACCATGAATGTTACAGCAGGATAATTCTAATGGCAACATTCATTCTCTACCCACAAATCAGGTCCACTTCATGGACTGGTTATTGATGCTGCTAAGGATAGAGGAAAGTGAATAAAAAGAAAAGCATGTTAATTTCAAGCTCCATTTAGAAACACGCTAGAAAAATCAATGGCTGGTAAATAGAAATTGGCAAAATTGGCAGGAAGAAAATTTATATTCAAGCATAGAAGGGACCAGAATATAAATCTGCACCCTGACCATATAATAACCAAATAAAATGATGACAATACTAGAAAGGCACTTGACAAAGCTCTTTCCTAATTGTTTAGTGTACTGAGGAATGTCCGCCTCTCAGATTCACTGAATCAAGATTCTGTCAGTTTAAATTTTGGAATTAAAGTTTTGATTAAAGTTCCTCATTAGGTTTCTCTAGGCTCACTAATTTTATAGACCTGATGTAGGGAGATACAGGCTCCTGGAAGGGGTGATTAACCAATAACTTTAGTTCTGAAGGGATTTAGAAAGTCTGGATTCTAGTGGGGTATATTCATAGGAGCTCTGTTCTTCAGGCTTGAAGTCCATCTTCTATGATGAATTTAATCTCACAGTCACTAAGTTTCAGTGTTATATCTGAGAAATGGGACCCTTCTGAGATCTCTCTAGCCTATGATAAAATAAAAGGTTTTCCAGCTTTGTGATGCTTAAGGAGAGAATTAGTTCTCTCATCTCAATTCATACCCATTCCCATCACTAATCTAGTGTATTTTACTCTGTGAAGCCTACCCTGACAATTCCAGCTCTAGCCTAATTTTCATTTTCTGAACTCCTGGGGAATTTTATAGCTGGAAACACACTATGGCCCTATACTCCTCAGTACTATTTCTTAAACTGATTCATGCTCATTTGTTTATTGAGCACTTACTCCATTGGATACTGTGCTTAACACTGAGGACACAAAAAAATGGATAAACCATGATTCCTGCTTCAAGATGCTCACAGCCTAGTAGGGGAAGATAGAAAAGTAACTGTATAGTTAAAATACAATCTGAAAAACACTAAGAGGTAAGCATGGGATATTGTGAAACATTTAATTGTATGTATTTTTTTCTACCTAACCAGATTGTAAGTTCCTTCAGGAGAAGAGCCATATCTTCTACTTTTCTCCCAGTCTCCATAGTGCCTGGTCCATAATACTCTTGATCTGGAATCTTTTCCTCCAGATAGCTATATTCTTTGCTTTCTCTATTCCTTCAAGCCTTTGCTCAAAGATGAAGTTCTCAGAGATATTTGATCTATGTTATTCAAAATTGCATCACACTCCTCTCTCCCCACACACACATACAGGCACCTTTTGGACGTACGTATCTTATTCTCTTGCTTTATTTTCTATTTGGCAAGTATCACCATTCAATATACTACATCATTTACTTATTTAATTTTGTTTATTATATATCTTGACTGCTAGAATGTAAACTCTATGAGGACAAAGATTATATCTGTCGTGTCCAATGTTTTATCTCCAGAGAAGCCTATAACAGTGCAAGGCATATAATAGTAACTCAAAAGATATTTGTTGAATTAATGGATAGATGGCAACAGCACTAGTCAGTACTTAAGAAATACTGTTTTTTTTTTAATTGGCTGAATGATTTATCTGTCATATAATACTAGACAGCTACTACCTCTACTTTTGATTTGGATCAATATTGAAGGGCCTATTCTGCCATTCTTTGACTTTGAGGAGTTGGTACTCTGGGCAACATAACTTTGCAGCAACAAAGTCATAACTGGCTGTCTTAACTAAGCTTGCTTTGACCCTCTGATGGCATTCAATACATGGATCATGCTTTAAGAATTGCTGAGATAACTCATGAAATCTTTCTTTTTAAAATTTTGTTTAATAGATATACTATGTTAATGACCATGACAATTTCACCTCATACATTCGTTTTTATTTGGGATCTTCTACAAACTAGGGAAATTTTATATTTAAGAAGTCAGAGATTTATCTTTTTTCATGATCCACTTAAAATAAAAAAGTGTGTCTTATTCCTCCTGTCAGTTATTAAAACTCAAATATTTAAAAAAATTTTGGTACTGTATGATATCACTTAATATGTAAATTCAAAATAGGAAAAATTCAGAGAAACAGAGAGTGAAATGGTAATTATTACAGGGTGGGAGTGGGGAAATGGGAAGATATTGCTCAGAGTAAAAATCTTAAAATTTAAAAACACTTTATATTAGCATAAACCTTCTTGTTCTTTATTTAAAGGGCATATATTTCAATAAATCTAATTATAACAAATATTACTGGGCATAAAATGAGTGCATTTTATCAGGCCTCTTTTTAAATAAAGAAATTTTGATGTACCTAAGTTTAGAGAATTTGAGGGGTCTAGACATGTGAAATTGATAAGAAAAACACATTGCCAAGAAATATATGACAGAAGAAGATGTTAAGGACAGAAAACAATCAACTACATCCTGATTTCCTCTTGAGCTAGCACCATAGTTTAATAAATGCTTTTTAATGACGTGGTGTATATTAAGAGTTAGTCACAGAGATATATAAAATATTATACCATCTAGAAAAAAGTGGAGTTTTTGTAATTCATGTTTTTGTTTGTTTTAGATTTCCTATTTTTACTAAGTTGTGGATAGTCGGTGCAAATAATTGTGCAGCAATCCATTGCTAGGTGGAATTTAGAGTGGGTCATTGTCCTAAGGGCTTGTTACTCCTATTATTGAAAATTCTTAGTCCTATCTTTTTTGAATGCAAAATTGAAAACAAACACACTAACCTATAAAAGAGACCAAGTAGAACCAGTGGAAATAATGCAGGAATGAGAAAAATACAACCTTGTTCCACACAATTTATGGCTCTTCTGCATGCATGTTTTCTTGCAATATTCATGAGAAAATCAAGTATAACATTTGTGTCAGTTGGCAACTTGTTTTACCAAACATAGCAGTTTCCATTTCAAGTGTAATACATTGGTTATTTATTGAATTATTAGAGGCTTCCTTTGTTAACTTTATATTTCCTTTGCAATGGGATATACAATGTAAAATTCTTGCCAGAAGCCAATTATTTCCAGATACTTCAATCTCCCCAAGTTTGGTGTAAGTTGTGGCATGAATTCTTGTTGGCATGATATATTTTGTATGTGTAGCCATTTGACTTCATTTGCTAAACAGGTATGAGTTTAGCTATCATGAATTCTTTTTTTACAGCATCTTATATTTTTCATATCATAGCCATATTATTTGTGGGGGTCCTTTTTGGTGAGGTGGGAGGAGAGTAGAGACAGTGAAAAATACTCAAAATTACAAAAGAGCTTATTCATTTTTTTTGTAATATATGAAATTTATTGTCAAATTGGTTTCCATAAAACACCCAGTGCTCATCCCAAAAGGTGCCCTCCTCAATACCCATCACCCACCCTCTCCTCCCTCCCACCCCCCATCAACCCTCAGTTTGTTCTCAGTTTTTAACAGTCCAAAAGAGCTTATTCAAGACAGACTAAATCTGGACTAAATTACCTAAGGAATGTTTTCCAAGTAGCAGAAAAGAATGGTGAAGTTGAAAATCAGGGTAATGTGAAGACTACAGTAGTGTATAAATGAGTTGATTGCCCAAACTATAGTATATTTCATTTTCCCCTGCTGAGTCCACAAAATCTCTTTTGTAATACTTTTCTTTCCCTCTACTACTCTTTACTTCTCCTTTAAGTAATTGTGGTCACCCACAAATGTGCCGGTTATCTTTTCTGATGATTAGAACTGGATTTCACCTCAAGGAACGCCTGGAACAAATTATGGAAGAAAGCCTTAAAATTGGGGACATATGATCTTAGCCCAATAGGCTGGTCATTTTTTTTCTTGGCAAGCTACTGAGTGAAACTTCTGTAGGAGAGACCTGCCAGAGATTGGCACCCTTCCTAATTCCCCAAGTTATTGTTGTAGTTGTTTGGGCTTTTTTCTTTATTTATTTTTTTAATGTTTATTTTTAAGAGAGAGAGAGAGAGAGAGAGAAATCACGAGTGGGTGAGGGGCAGATAGAGAGGGAGAAACAGAATCTGAAACAGACTCCAGGCTCTGAGCTGTCAACATAGACCCCGACGCGGGGCTGGAACTCACAAACTGTGACATCGTGACCTAGTGCGAAGTCAGATGCTTACCTGATTAAGCCACCCAGGCGGCCCTTCACCTTGGGGCTTTTTTCAATAACAAAGCATAGTTTCATTGAGCATATAGCTTCTGGAATGCTGTGCCATACAAAGACCCTCCAGGAATCAGATAGCATTCATTTTTCCACTCACTTTTATTTCTTTTTCTTTTATATTTTAGTTTAAATTATAGTTAGTTAACATTGTGGTACTGGTTTCAGGAGTAGAATTTAGTGATTTATCACCTACATATAACACCCAGTGTTCATCCAAGTGCCTTCCTTAATGCCCATCACCCATCACCCCGTCCCTCCACCCACCTCCACTTCAGCAACCCTCAGTTTGTTTTCTGTATTTAAAATTCTCTTATTGTTTGCCTCCCTCTCTGTTTTTATCTTATTTTATTTTTCCTTCCTTTCCCCTATGTTCATCTGTTTTCTTAAATTCCACATGAGTGAAACTATATGATATTTGTCTTTCTCTGACTTATTTCACTTAGCATAGTACACTCTACTTCCATCCACTTTGTTACAAATGGCAATGTTTTATTTGTTGTGATTGCTGAGTCTGCTGTCTGCTGTCTCTCTCTATATAGATCAACATCTATATCTATATCTATCTATATACCCCACATCTTCGTTATCTATTCATCAGTGGATGTACATATGAGCTCTATCCATAATTTGGCTATAGTTGATGGCATTGAAATAAACATGGGGGTGTATGTGCCCCTTTGAGTTAGCATTTTTTATCTTTTGGATAAATACCTAGTAGTGCAATTGTTGAGTCATAGGGTAGGTGGTTCTATTTTTTATTGTTTGAGGAACCTTCATACTGTGTTCCATAGTGGCTGCACCAGTTTGCATTCCCACCATCAGTGCAAGAGGGTTCCCCTTTCTCTGCATCCTTGCCAACATCTTTTTGTTTCCTGATTTGTTCATTTTAGCCATTCTGACAAGGTGTGAGGTGATATCTCATTGTGGTTTTAATTTGTATTTTTCTGATGATGAGTGATGTTGAGCATCTTTTCATGTGTCTGTTAGCCATCTGGATGTCTTCTTTAGAAAGTGTATATTCATGTCTTCTGCCCCTTTTTTCACTGGTTTATTTGTTTTTTGGGTGTTCAGTTTGAGAAGTTCTTTATAGATTTTGGATACTAACCCTTTATCTGATATGTGATTTGCAAATACCTTCTCCCATTCTGATGGTTGTCTTTCAGTTGTGTTGATTGTTTCCTTCACTGTACGAAAGCTTTTTTATCCTGATGAGGTCCCAATTGTTCATTTTTGCTTTTGTTTCCCTTGCCTCTGGAGACATGTCTAGTAAGATGTTGCTGCAGCCAAGGTCAAAGAGGTTGCTGCCTCTAGAATTTTGATAGTTTCCTGTCTTAAATTTAGCTCTTTCATCCATTTTGAAATTACTTTTGTGTATGATGTAAGGAAGTGTTCTGTTCCAATTTCATTCTTCTGCAGGTCACTGCCTAGTTTTCCCAGCACCATTTGCTCAAGAGACCGTCTTTTTTCCATTGGATATTCTTTCCTGCTTTGTTGAAGATTAGTTGGCCGTACGTTGGTGGGTCCGTTTCTGTGTTCTCTGTTCTGTTCCATTGATCTATGTGTTTGTTTGTGTGCCAGTACCACAGTGTTTTGATGATTAGAGCTTTGTAGTATAGCTTCAAGTCCAGAATTGTGATGCCTCCAGCTTTGGTTTTCTTTTTCAGGATTGCTTTGGCTATTTGGGGTCTTTTTTTGGATGCATACAAATTTTAGGATTGTTTGTTCTAGTTCTGTGAAGAATGCTGGTATTATTTTGATAGGGATTGCATTGAATGTGTAGATTGCCTTGGGTAGTATAGACATTTTAACAATATTTGTTCTTCCACTCACTTTTTATACCAACTTAGAATACCTTTTCTGGTATAAACCCTAAACAAGTAAGTCTGTTTGCTATATCTGTTATTTTCCAGGAGGATGGTCTTTCCTCCAGATTTCTACTTGTTCATTTCCATTATCTAAGTTCACTACTTAGAATCTTTTCCTAAGCAAGGAGACAGAACTTCATGACACATTTTACAAACAAGAAACTAATTAATTAGCATATCACAAAAATCATAATTTGCTATAGTTTGGATAGGTCTATGTGATTCTTATTATGTAAACTATTAGAAATAATGTATTTCTATGGAAATGTTGTATCTGACAATTTTAAAATGCCTATCACAAAACTTGTTTTTGTTTCCCAAAGCAAAGCCCTAATAAAATATGTAATCCTTCAAAAATGCCTTAAACTTCTAGGTCCCGTGATGGGTTCTGTAGGTTATTCATGATTTATATTTCACAATACTCAGTGACATAGACTGATTTTGAGCCTTGAATGTTTCAGTAATGATCTCATTTTACCTAATGGTTATTAATGTGTAGTGAAGTTTAAAAGCATTATATCCTTTTAAAAGCAGCTTGAGACTCAGACTTTATACAAAGTCATTCTTGTCTCTTGAACTTCATTCTACATATAGAGATTGTAGTAGAAATGAAGGGTTATCTTCTCATTTTAAGATGGAATTTTACTAACTAAAAGAAAACAATGTTAATTTTGTAGCTATCTTCCCCTTACTCAGAGAGTATTTTAAATGGATGAAAAATGAGATTTATCTTTCGTTATGATTATGTTCTTTGCCAGTGAATATGGGAACCTTCATTTCTCTTAGAAATGCTGCTAGATTAAGTTCAGTAAAAAAGAAGTAATTTCTCATATTTACCTTTAAATTGCATTGAATCTTGTAGTCACATTAGGAAGTAATGATTTATATGCTTTCTAATTATTTATCTGCTTATATAAGCATAGTTCCACTTTAGAAATCTTATTGAATTAATGCTGTAATGCATGGAACAGAAAAAAATAATTTCCATAGATTAAGCTCTGCTTTTCAGCAATCTGATCTTGTTTTGCATGCTCTGCTCTGTCATATAGGTGTATGGAGGTACCAAACTGGTAATTTATTATAAAATTTAAATAGACTCTAGGAAGACCATATAGAAGATGCTTATCTACTAAAAAGTGTCCGTTTTCCTGAATATAAACTCTAAGAGGCTACACCCATGTAGCTAAAATATAGGTGGAATATTTTCCTAAGTGGAAAAATATTCTACTGTATGTGAACTCCTATTTTATATTCAGGTATATATGCTTCTCTTTGTGGAATACTTTCCTAAAAAATGAACATCTCATTTTGTAATAGAGAGGATATTACTACTTACAATATGTAAATATGCTTATAGAAATGTGCAAATATGGGGCGCCTGGGTGGCGCAGTCGGTTAAGCGTCCGACTTCAGCCAGGTCACGATCTCGCGGTCCGTGAGTTCGAGCCCCACGTCGGGCTCTGGGCTGATGGCTCAGAGCCTGGAGCCTGCTTCTGATTCTGTGTCTCCCTCTCTCTCTGCCCCTCCCCCGTTCATGCTCTGTCTCTCTCTGTCCCCCAAAAAATAAATAAACGTTGAAAAAAAATTAAAAAAAAAAAGAAATGTGCAAATAAAAAGGTGAAACCTGGTATCAGATATATATATTTAAAGCATTTTAAAAAGAATTTAAAAAATAGAGTGGTCATAAATAAAATAGAGGGGTTATGAGGAGTATGAGAAAAATAAATTCATTATGTGATTTATTCTCCTAAGTATCCATTTTCAATAATCAATCAAGAAAAAATAGTTACCTTTTGTTGGAAACTGTTTGGTTATTTATTGCTGAATAACAAAGGATCCCCAAAACTATGACTTTAATAATTTATTATCTTTTGTGGTTCTACAGATTGATTAGTCTCAGATGATCAGTTGTTACTTGATCTCATGCTATTACCATCAGAAGTCTGGGATTGGAGTAATCCAAAAACTAGATGTCAACAGAGATTCTTCACACATGTCTCTAAAGCCTAGGTTGGGATAGCAGGAAAGCTGAGGACAGGCTGGGAATTTCTCCTTCTACATGGAATCTCCACATGGTAGCATTGGCTTCATAAAAACATAGTGGTGGTCCCAGGATAGTTGGACTTCTCATGTGATAGCTGGTTCCCTCACTACAAGTGCTTCAAGAGACAGGAAATGAAAGTGGCCAATCTTTAAATCTTGGGCTTAGAAAGTGGCCCAGTCACTTCTTCATATCCTATCGGCCAAAATACACACAGTCTGACAGAATTCAAAGAGGGAGGACATAGACCTCAGCTTTCAGTGGGAGAAGTGTCAAACAATGTTTAGCCATCATTACTATAAAAGTTATGTGTGTTAGGTGAGCAGGATACGTCTTACATTTACTTTGCTAAAATAGCAAATACAAGAAATCAAAACCTCTAGAGAAACCAGCAGATCTACTTCTGCATAGGCTAAGTGAACTGTAAGTGCCTCAAAAGCAATGCCAAGGATCATAGTGCCTGTAACCTTGACATTACAATTATGTTGCCCATGAAAAATATCTAGAAATTACCTTTATAAGTCATATAGTATGTGTATGTACTGGGTTGCTGGCTACTTAAAATAGAAACTTATTAAAATGAAGAAAAATTTAAAGACTTCGAACACACAGAAGAGACAATGGTAAATGTTACTTTATTCTCATTTTCTTGATCCATTAGTGTTTTTTTTTAATTTTTTAACTTTATTTAGAGAGAGAGAGGGAACGAGTAGGGGAGGGGCAGAGAGAGGGGGTACAGGGGTTCCAAAACAAGCTCTGTGCTGACAGTAGAGGACCTGATGTGGGGCTCAAACTCACAAACCACAAGATCATGATTTGAGTTGAAGTTGGACACTTAATGGACGAGCCACCCAGGCACCCAATCCATTAGTGTTTTTTAAAGACATAGTGAGTTCCTCTTAAGACAATTGGGATAGTCATAAGCTTTGGGTATAAGTTCCAGTTCTTGTTCTTGGGATCTGACAGTGATCATGACAGGGGAGAGACTGGCAAAGAAAATATCCAGCGGGAAACAGGAGCCCCTAATTTTCAATTAGAGTTCTACTTGGTTTCCATGGAAACTGGTTTGGGTGGTATATCTTATTGGGTGTGTGCTTGTGTACTTGTGTACCTCCATTTACTAATCTTTAGGAGAGAATAAAATGATAGTGGGATGGTGTTAATAAAAGTTGGAAAGATCAGAACAAGTTTGGTGGAACAAAAGGGATTCCTTAAGGTAGCTGGTGTTGATTTTATGCTACAGGGCCTACACTGAGCCACATACACCTCATATAACATGCCCAATGAGAGACAAGTATAGGTATACTAGCACTCATAGTTGCAAGTGATACCAAGCTAAACTGAATTTTAAAATGACTTAAAATGTGTATGCTTTTTAATCCTTATTTCAAGTAACAATCAGGAAAAAAATTCTGGGGCTGACTTTTTACTGTATTGCCTTTCATGTACTTTGGCAGAAGGTTGGGCTTTTGTCCTGAATTAATTTCAAATTTTGATTTAAAATATTGTGCTTCTCCATCCTTCACTTACCCCCTTGTAAATTTTTAAAAGGGAAAAAAAGGATTATTTTAGATGTTCATGCTTGCATGATTAGAAGGAGTATGAATCGGGGAGGGCTTAATGTATATATATCCAATTACTAAAATGACCTTAACGAAATGACACTAATATAGTAGAAAAACTACCTCAGATATAACCTTTTGTCTATAAAGCCAGAGCCAAAACTAAATGATTTTAATCACACTCTAGATTTTCTCTCCATTATTTTCTCTCCATTATTTCTCTCCATTATTGTTAAAGACTTATGGCCTGTTGTTGCCTTGGTACTATGACAACAGCAGGGAAGGGAACAACCAGAAAATAAACAAAGGGGCTTAGAGTCTGAGATACATCTTTAATGCCAAGTGTTCATTCTCAACTTACTGTCAGACAAATATATCTTTTGTAACTAGTTTTCAGCGAAAGGTGTTATTTAAGAGATTTTCCTAGAATTTCAAGTGTGTAGCTGTTAGAGTACTTGATAATCAGATAAAATAAATATGGCAAGGAAGTAGAAAGAGAAGAATAGATAGCAAATCTGTGTTGTTGTTGTTGTTGTTGTCGTTGTTAACCAGTTAACCCTCTCATGAAAGTTAATTCATGGCTTCTCCTTTGATAAATGCAAATGAAAATTTGGCTGCTTGGCCTAAAATGGGAAATTTGTGAAAAGACAATTACATTCTTGGAAATGCAAAAGTACTTAATGAACTAATGACTCTAAATGGCAGCCTTTCAAAAAAGAACTGAATAGATGCCCATTGCAATAACTTTCCATTGTTTTTTTCCTATTTACCCATTGTTAGATGTACCTGCTTCCAACAGAGTTGGAATGAGGTGTCATACTAACAGATATAACCCAAATCAAAAATTAAGTGTAAAGGTGGTGACCTACTAGCCTACAATATCTACAAAGAAAATTCAGTATATATGAGTGGAAACACCCAATTTTATTATTTTGGAGTCATCTTGAAAGGATATGCTTTTTCTCCACTTTAAAGTAATGTCTGACTCTAAATGCTCTCCTATTAATAATTGTAAAGAAATTAACCTATCTCCAAAGGATAATCCTTCTTTTGGATTAAAGGGGTGACAATAATACCATGGTTTTTCCAGAAGAGTCTTGGTTTATGCCTTTTGTCCCAGAATAATTATTAATAGTGTCCCAATTTCCTCTCATAAGTGTCCCTATATGAATGATCAATTACATGGTCACCCTATTTATATACTAATCCCAAAGCATTAAGCCATTGATTAAGCACCTAGCCGTTCATGCTGCTTCATGATACATTAATTATACTAAGAAATAGCATAGAAGGAACCTCTGGCCTCTGGGAATTTATGTCTAAGAGATACAGTATCACTGTGAACACACATATAAGAGATCAAGTGCATTAAAAACAGTAATTCAAAGACCAAAATGTGTATGTCATACTCTGCAGAAACATTTATTTTCAGGCTGGGAGAAGAAGCTTTGGTTGAGAGAATGTAGGAGTTCCATAAAGGAATGATGTGGATAGTCTGTCAGTCTTTTATTAGTTTATCTGGAATAGCCATCTGAAAAAAGGGCTCTTTTCTTCTTTCTTTCTTTCTTTCTTTCTTTCTTTCTTTCTTTCTTTCCTTCATTCCTTCCATCCTCTATTCCATAGTATGGGTTGCCTCCCATGAGTAAGTTAGTTCAATGTCCATTAGACTGTCTTTGTCTACCCACCATACCATGGGAAACTGTCTACAAATCAGGACTGAGCTTGGCTATGTCATGGATATAATTAACAACCATTTTTTTAACGTTTATTTTTGAGACAGAGACAGAAAATGAACGGGGGAGGGTCAGAGAGAGAGGGAGACACAGAATCTGAAACAGGCTCTAGGCTCTGAGCGGTCAGCACAGAGCCTGATGCGGGGCTCGAACTCATGGACTGTGAGATCATGACCTGAGCCAAAGTCGGACACTTAACAAACTGAGCCACCCAGGCGCCCCAATAACCATTTTTCCACATTGTTTTTTCACACTCTCTTACTGTATATCAGTGTGTGAGGTAAAAAGACATAGAGTCAGGAATGATAAACTTCATCTCAAAGGACTACATAAGTGAGATGAGATTGTTTTGAACACATTTTTAAAAAAGATCTTTAGTTAGCCTGATACCTTATGGCATTGACTGAAGAATGAATCATACATTCTTTAGGCCAAGAAAACTCCTAGACTACCAGTGAATTATAGAGTGATTTGGAAAACAGTATTGGCTAAGAGGGTACTGTTCTGCAGTTCTATACACAATTTACCTGTCCCTGACTCTAGAACCACTGGGAGAAGGGGGGAAGTGATGGCTCCATATCCCCAAACAGAGAGGGAGAGAGAACTTCAGGGAACAATGGCCCAGGAGGCTTTGAGTGTATGCACATAGGAACAGGTACTGAAGCTAGATTTTGGAAACATTCCTCAAACTCTATAGGAAGGTCCTATTTATAAACCAGTTGAAGTCCTGTGAGGAAGCTGCCCACCCTCATCTCTGATTATGCTACTCATATAGAAGAAAATCAAAACCTCACCTTAAATTGAAAGGTTATCAATGGCTATGGCTTTGATCTTCAACTAACAAGATCAGGAAGTTGGATGAAGATATTTTATCCTGTTTCTTGTTCTCTTTTGTAAATCAAATTATCTGTGATGCAATGTTGCAAAGATATAATTCTGATATAGTTAAACCTTATTTATAGTTAAACCTTATTTATAGTTAAACCTTATTTACTGAGAAGTGCCAGATATTAGGGTGCTTGGGTTATATTGAATATCTCAAGGTAAATGAAGATTGGGGATAAGCCCAAGACCTACTAATTAGGCATAACTATAATTCCCCCAAAATACTATGACTGGTCATACTTCTGGGATTTTATTTATGTCATATCCTGTGCTTGAAATTTCTTATCTGTATGGAGAACCCGTAATCATATTTCAAGACTCAACTCAGGGTTCACTTTGTCTTTGAAGACTATATTGACTTCCTCCCAGTTCATCTCACCTTCATCTCTTAGGTAGATATGATCTTTCTTCTCTTTATTTGTAGAGCTGTCTACCCCACTAGAAGGTAAGTTTCTTGAAGGAAGAGACCTAGCAGAGGCTGGCATATAGTAGGAATCATTAAGTAATTAGGTGTGTTAATGAATGAAATAACAAATAAGAAGGGTCCCAAAAGACAAAATCATATGTTGGCGAGGAGGCCACTGGGCCCCTTGAAGACATGGATATCCCTGTAAAATTTCAAGTTTGCTCCAAAAAACGCCTGGCCTGTCCAACATCAGCCTATATTGCTACCTCCTTGTCTAGGCAGAAAAGTTGGTAAATTGTTTAACTCCTAGCAAACTAGACTGTGTAGTCTAGTCTGTGTACACAGACAAACTAGAGTCTGTGTAGCCAGGACCCCTACTCTCTGACAATTTTACATAATGACACTGTATAATGAAATTTTTAAATAGACCTTTTTCCCCCATGAAGGCTCTTAATGGTCAGACATTTACAAACCTTTTCTTAGATTCCCTGTTTTAATCTTTGAGCTGAATATTTTCTTTTGTTCTTTTTATTTTTCCCTGCAGGCACTCCATTGATGATAATTGTAGGAAATACATTTAAGAAAATGATACTTTTCTATTACCACTGTAGTCAAAGAATCGTTTCTTTTTCTGCTGTTGATTTATTTTTTGGTGAGCTGTTTTGTGTGATAAAAGATTATTAGTAAGAAAATACTTGTTTATTACAAATATTTTGTGTTTTTTTTCCCTCCAGTGGGAGTATCAACATAAATGCCAAGCAATCTGAATTAAATAGCTTAAGTAGCAGTAATGCTACTCCAATTGCTTGTCATTACACAAGAGATATGGCTGACTATACAACACTACCTGAGCCATACATTTTACATTCGCAATCAGCCTATTATAGATGAACTGTGAAAATTGGAGAGGGCTTTTTATGATAATTGGAAGTTGTTTTCCTTGAAGTATGTAAGGCCCTTGAGAAAGCTTGAATTACTTGTCTGTAATTTTGTTATAAGCTTTAATGCTATTTATTTAACTTGAAGTTTATTGCTCCTGAATATATTTTCCTGTGTCTTTCGATTGAGTGACATGCATGCTACAGTCTCAATAGCATTTTCATTTTGAATACAATTATAAATTTTCTTTTGCTTGTTGTTCTCGACTTCAACGAGTTATCTTCCCTTAGGGCATGATTCTTAGAAAAATGAAGCTAACCTCTGGATTTTAAATTAAGTGTGTGAAAGGAAATACAAAAGACAGTCTCTCTTTGATTCCACTTTGTTCTTTGTGTATTCTGAGTAAAACTAACCCAATTCAGATATTGACTAAATCTGTAAGAAATGTGTCCAACATTTTCTGTCATACAATTCTGTGTTCTTATAGTTTTCTTCCTTACCCTTACCATCTTTCTCTCATCTGACTGGTCTTTTCTCTGCTCACTGAATAATTAATGTTCATTACTTGTGTAGGCAATTTTGTCTTCCTAGAATATCTTTCCTCTTCCTCAGACTTTATTCAAATCCCCTAATACCTCCTTTTGACAAGATGGTTCAGCTTATGTTATACTGCCTCTGTGAATATTTACATGATTACTCACCAGCTGAAACTGATCTCATCATCTGCCTGCTCTTAGCACTTATTTTCTAGACCTCTATGTTGGTCTAACCATATGTAATGGCACCTTGCTTCTCTAGAGATCAGAAGTATGGGAAAGCCCACCTGAAGTAGTGATCACAAAGCTACCATATTCAGGTGAAAATTTTACTAAGAGCCTTAATACATAATTTAATTCCAATTCTTAGTGAACTTAATTATCTGATTTCTAAGTCCTCCAATGAAAAAGACACAATCAACCAAACTTCATTTTCCTTATCTGCTAGATTGAAATTATAGCTATATTTCATCACATCTAAGATTCCATTGCTTTAAGACACACCATTTTATGTACCACTAAGAAAGAAAAGATGCTGCCCAAAAAACTATGTCACAAGGGTTTGCTATTATCTAGAATTCATATTTTATACTTATTAAAAGAACTCTTTTTATCATTACTTAAATATGTTTTTTGGTTATCATATCAACATATATGCTTGGCATGTGGAATGAAATAAAGTAATGTATTTTCAACATTTTTTATTGAATTACAACTGACATACAATGTTATATTAGTTTCATGTATACAACATATTAATTAAACAATTCTATACATTCCTCAGTTTTGTTTTATTTTTATCTCTGGAAGCTTCTCTTCATGGTCATGCTTCTGCACCATAGTATGATAATACTAGTCAGACCTGGGAACAAACTTCTGTCTGCCAATCACTGGCTTTATAATCTTGAACACATCACTTAAAATTTTGGAGCCTTACTTTCTTTACCTATAAAATGGGAAAAATAATTCCTAGTTCTCATCATTATTTGAAACAAATGAGATAATAGAAGCGATGTACAAGTGATGTACATGACTCTACACATTTAGCCTCCCAGGACTTGGCTCATTTTTTTTAAACCTTAGTTTTCTTTAAAATATCTAATATAGTTGGCTAAAACTACATGTTTATACATATTGGCTTGCAATTGGAAAATTCATTATGATTCAGTTTTTGTGCTTTAGAAAATTAAATATTCTCCTATTTTATATGATTGTATATGGTTTCAAATTTATTTAAATTTACTCAAACTAAGGAATATTAGCTATCCAATATATTTGTTTATAGTTATAGAGCTCAATAGCATGTCAAGAATACCTCAAGTAAATCACAAGCATCTCTATATGGTACAAGGTGTACTTGTTATGTCTTCTATTTGCCACATTGAATATTACTCAGAATTCTCTGATGACTCCATTAATGTCTGGTAATCCCCCAAAATGTTTATATTATTGCCACCAATGTAAAATGTTTGGGATTGCTGTTTTCCTTGAAAAAAAAACAGATTAAGAATGTTTATTTGTCTGGAAAATAAGGAAATATGGGTATTTGCTTTTCTAGTAACGAACTCAAAAAATTTCATGAAGAGCAGCAAAAAATTAATCAATTGTTAAACACAATTCTAACAGAGGACAGCCTTTTAAAGTTACCATCATTATATTTAACTGTAGATGTAATGATTGAACTGGTTCTTTCTCTTTAGATTTCTCACCTGACAGTAGCTGGAGGCCAGCTTGGAATTGGAAAAAATAAGAACAGACCAGTTTATGTCTGTGTCTCTTTAAATTTCTCTTCTTACCTATCTCTCTGTCTTCCTTCATCCTGAACTTTCTTCTGTATTTATTGGGTGACTGGAAATATAAAAATAAATAAAACATTTTCCCCTGGAAGAGCTGAATTTTCCCACTTTCCAGAGGCGAGAGAGGCTAAGTGATTTGCCTAAAGTCAAACAGTTGGAGGTGACAAAGTTCATTTAGCATCCATTTCAGTTTTCTACTAATTAAATTTCATAAATATTAATCAGGCATCTAAGTGCAGTGGACTCTGCCAAACCCTACCTTGCTTTGTCCATTTTGTTTTCTTCCTTCGTAGAAAGGAACGTAAACCAGAAATGGAGTTTTCTCAGTCATATATCTTGAAATATGTTGCAGTAATGTTCATATAAACATTGTTCATATGGAATGAGGTTGAAGTATCATACTAAATTTTCAGCAACCAAAAACATAGCAGATAGTATTATTTACTTTACATCAAGATAAATACTGCACTTTGCCTAGAGGCAGCCTTCGTAATTTAGGTACCCTGCTTTCAGAGACCCAGTTGTCAACAATTCAAGCTTACCAAAGAGATAAATAATAAGATAGCTCCCATTACAGAAGGATTCTTCCACTTACAAATGGGTTCACTGTAGGGTTCCCTTAAAGAGATTCTCCCTTCATACTTTTAAATATATGCTTGTTGATTATTGACTACTTATCAGAAAAAACTGAGGAGGAGACAAATAGCTAACATGTTAGAAATTAATGCCAGGTGACGATCACTGAAATGAAAATTAAACACCTCAAATATTATAATGTAAATTGGTGGGGAAACATAGCATTTGATTTATGTAAAATGGAATTCATAAACTAATTTTCAAAAATATGTGTATAGTATAAAGAAGCACACTGAACTTACATAGTAAAACATTCTAGAGCAGAGGTTCTTTCCATATGTAGACTCTTGAGGGGGAGAAGTTCTGTGAATGGATGTAACAGTCAACTATTGCTGCAATAATGCTGCATTAAAAACCACCCCAAAACTCACTGGCTTAAAAATAACAATTGTTTTTTTCTCATTTATATATTTGCAAGTCAGCTGGAGGTTGAATGATCTAAGCTGAACTTAGCTGGGCTGAGCTTCATGCCGCAGGTTGAGCCCAGGTGTACTCTATATGTCTCTCATCTTTCTTGGACCAAAAGGTTACATGGAGCATTTTTTTCTCATGGTAATGACAGAAATGCAAGAGGGATGAGCAGAAACATGCAATAGCTCTTAAAGACTAAGGTTGAAACAGGCATTATGTCACTTACATTGGCCAAAGCAAATTGTTGGCTAAGGCCAACATCACTGGGGCAAGGAGCATTCTCTGCTCTAGTGGAGTAGTTACAAATTCCTATGGCAAAGGACATGAGTATGAGGAAAGGAGGATTAGGAGCAATGATGTAGTCTACCACAATGGGCTTCAAGGATACCAAAAAGCCACTGAAATTGTTTACTAAAATGTTATCTCGTATAAGGCTATTTTTCTAAGAAACAAAGTTCCTACTGTTTTGAGATTCCATTCATTTTCACTTAAGAATCACTTACTCTGGGGTCTTTTATTCATTTGTTAGTTAAGTCAACTATATTAGTATACCCCAGTTAATGACCCAGGATTTATTTGAGTGTTTTCTGATTTTTAGGTGATTGAGGAGCTGGTTGTTTTCCATCAGGCTCTGTATTTTGAGAGCTCAACTGATTTGGCAGGGCTCTGTTCAGCACCTGGTAACCGTTCTGTGCCCAAAACTTAGTTGACACTCTCTTGCATAGTGATATGTTAAAAAATTCCTTATGGAAAAACACAGCTGGAGAGGAGACATTGAAACAAGAAAGACCTAGTTGCAAATTCTAGCCCTGCCATTCACTACCTATATGATCTCAGGGAAGCAAATAAACTTCCATGCACCTTAGTTTTCTTATCTGTAAAATAGGTATAACAGTTCCCATGCTGCAGGGTCATTGTGAGGATTAAATGCAACAATGTGTGTATAGTACTTGTCACATATTAGGCATTCAACAAATGCTAATCCCTCTCATTCCCATGATTGCCTATGTTGCACTAATACATTTATCTTTACTGTATAATATGAACAGTATTTCCCTCTCCTGTCAGATATTAATGAAAAGGTTTCTGAATCTTATTCCTTCTTATTCTTTGACTCTTAACAACATTAATTAGCTGTTTCCTTCTATCATCAGATCCTGGACCCATGATGAAACTACATTTATACTTGGCATTTCCATGAATTCTTTTCAGCCTTTCTCTCCTAGTATGAATGTTATGGAAGTAGAGTAACTTCTTGTTTTCTGGGAGGGGACTGCCAAGGCCAAACGGAAATTAAACTTTGTCTTCCTAGTCACCTCTGGCTTTTGACATAACAGAGACCAGGGAGGTGAAAAATAATTCATAGCAAGTGAAGTACTTTTTGATACAGTAGATTAAAGCATAATGGGAAAATTTCTGAGATGTTGTTTTTCACAAATTACCACTGTTAACCTCCAAATTACATCAACTGAGGCAATTTTTTTTCTTTGAACTCTGATATAGATTGGGTGAGCCCAGATAGGGAGTGAGAAAAAACATTTCTCTAGGTTAGTAGGAATTGGTCTATTTTGAATCGTATTCTAGCTACTAAAAATTATGTTAACTTTGACAATTATTTCTGAATCTAAAAAGAAATACTCTAATATCTAAGTATCTAATTATCTTTTAAAAATTCTCTCAGCTTTAAGTCTAATACGTTTTATATTTAGCACTGAGCAACATGGAAGTTCTAGAATGGCAGCTGTGTAATTAACAAATAACTTTTAGGATATGTTCTATCTTTATCTATCTACCTATCTATATTCTAAAAATATTACTGAGGTTATAGCTAACAATTTCCAGCTTGGCTAATGTAAATAAAAATAAGGTCAGGTTAGAAATATTAAATATCTTATATCTTAATGTCTTTTGTATTTCATTCATTAAATTCTAGTGCAAAAGGCAATAAACAAATAAAAAATAAAGGAAGAAAACAGATTATAAATTGCTGTTAATGCTGTAAAGGAAATAAGCTGATGACAAAGTATATGCACTACCCAAAGAGACTGAAAACGCTACTCTTTAAAAGAGCATCTTTAATGAATTTTAAAATTGATATAAAGGGGGCACCTGGGTGGCTGAGTTGGTTAAGCGTCCGAGTTTGGCTCAGGTCATGACTCAGAGTTTGTGGATTCAAGACGCGTGTCAGGCTCTGTGCTGACAACTCAGAGCCTGGAACCTGCTTCAGATTCTGTGTCTCCCTCTCTCTCTGCCCCTTTCCTGCCCATGTTGTGTCTCTCTCTGTCTCAAAAATAAATAAACGTTAAAAAAATACAAACAAAATGAAATTGGTATAAAGTAATTTAAATACTATACAATGGGAAATAAAATATTGCTCAACAACTTCATTGTCCTATTAGAGCTGTAGCTTCTTTGGGGAGGGGACATTAATAGTTTATATATCTAATACAATATCCCAAATATTTTATTCCATTATGAAATTACTACTATGTTGTGAATAAAGGGAAGAAAGTGAGCTATTCTAAGGCCCTTATTTAGATAAGGTTAACCAATTATGGTAAAAAACAACAAAAACAAAACACCTTTTAATTAAATGTAATCAGCTCAGTAAGTAAGTAATGCACTAAGTTGTCACCTTTATATATGTTGGCTGGGTGTTATTCCCTCTCCTCTCCCCAACAATTCTGGTTCCACCCAAGATAAGAAGTAATTATGGGGCGCCTGGGTGGCTCAGTTGGTTAAGCAGCCGACTTTGGCTCAGGTCATGATCTCGCGGTCTGCAAGTTCGAGCCCTGCGTTGGGCTCTGTGCTGACAGCTCAAAGCCTGGAGCCTGTTTCAGATTCTGTGTCTCCCTCTCTCTGACCTTACCCTGTTCATGCTCTGTCTCTCTCTGTGTCAAAAATAAATAAACGTTAAAAAAAATAAAAAAAGAAGTTATTAAAAAAACTTTTGAAGGTAAATCTCCATTAGGCTTTCAATGGAAATGAACTCTGGAAACACTTAGAAATGTAAATACCACAATAAGTCCAAAGAACAAACTCCATTAGCAGGTGATTGAGCTAGCTTGTAACCAAGGGAAAATAATGGGTGTCCTCTACAATTCCCCAGAACTTTAAAGTCTGTCATAGTATCCCTATTTTACAGATAATAATAATGGAACACAGAAGGGATAAGTGGTGTCTTGTCAGACAACTAGTATATAAGTCAGGGTTAAAACTGAGAGCATTCTGGCTCTTAACTTTCATCTATAGTTTGGATTGTTGAGTCCAAGGAGAGGAAGATTATTGAGTCAAAAAGGTACTTAAAATTGCCTATGTATTCTTGTATTCTACTTGCAAATGTTCTCTTCATATTTGTGTACTATTCTATCACCAACTAATGGCTATTGTCAACAGTTACTGGGTTAATTGTCCCTCTCTTGACAGCTCTGCACTAAGTTGAAAAGTACTCCTCTGAATGTGTGTGTGTGTGTGTGTGTTTTAATTCTAGCTTTACACATCCCATCATGTTTCTTATTCCCCCCTTGACTCTAATAGGTTAGAGTGAGATTTGGCTTAGAGAATACTATCCTGGTCCAGTTTCCCATACTATATATAAGTAGTCGAGGAGGTCATAGTAACCAGTATTGTAATGTAGATATAGCCAAAGATCTAGTAGGAATAAAAGTATTTTGGTTCCATTCCACAAATGTATCTTTAGAAACATGTTTTCTTTCTATCATAAAGAGTCTTTCTGATTACTATAGGGTCCACTCTCCCTTTTGATATTGGGGAACTACCAAAGGTGGTAATGCAATGTAATGTTTCTTCATTTAAGTGCCAGTATTCTCATTTCACAGTTGCCCAAGGAACACAGCCATTAGGATGTGTGGTATCTATTTACCTCTAGTTACGTTGTGTCTTAGATGAATGGTAGTGCTTCTAGATTATAGGTGGTCTAAGAGTGTTCCACATATTAGAGTGCCTGGGTGGCTCAGTAGATGAGCGTCTGACTTTCAGTTTCAGTTCAGGTTGTGATTCCCAGGGTCACGGGATTGAGCCCCTTGTCGCACTGAGTGTGGAGCCTAGTAAGGGATTGTCTCTCCCTCTGCCCCTCTTCCCTGCTCATGTTCTGTCTCTCTCAAATAAAAAAAAAAAGAGTATTCCACATATCAGCCAATCCTAACTGCAACAACTGTCAGTCTCTAGTTCGTGAAACATCTTTTATGCTGTTTTATAGTATTTTTAGTGTTTTCCCAACTTCTTTATGTTGAATTTCCATTGTTCTGTTTACTTCTGTCTCATTTATGTTTTGAAATATATTGATTGCTGACCTTATCCATCTGTGTACCCAAAGATGATAAAACTGCCATGGCATGTCTGTTAAATTAAAGTTGCTTGGTTTCAAAATTTATAAAATTGAATGTATTTTAAATACTTGAATTTCCTCTTTGAATGTGGTTGGCATAGCAGACTTGCATTTTTAGAACCTAATAAAATGACATCTTGGGGGTTTTGTCTCTCTCTTTTTCCTAATGTTTTTTTTTTTAATTGTATAACTCCCAGTCTCACAGCATCCCATCCTACATACCCCGACACACATCTAATTTATGAGCCCTCTACACAAGAAGAAACAATAGGTATGACTGGGGGATGTGCTATTAAAATGATACATTTTGAGATCTTCTGTAAATCATTTTCCTTATAGCCTTCTACTTCTAAAACTCTATCATGAGCCTTATTGACATACAGAAAGGGAAAAATGGAGAAAGTCACATACAAGTAAATTAGGAATGAGAATAGCAATATAGTGATAGATAAAATGAAGATTTGAAAAAAGCGAAACAGAATATTATGTAGCAACTTTATGCCAATAAATTGAAAACAAATTAAATGGACATATTAATAGAATACATAGTTTATTGCAGCGCCTGGGTAGCTCAGTTGGTTAAGTATCTGACTTCAGCTCAGGTCATGATCCCTCAGTTCACAAGTTCAAGCCCTGTGTTGGTCTCTGTGCTGACAGCTCAGAGCCTGAAACCTGCTTCAGATTCTGTGTCTCCCTCTCTCTCTGCCCCTCCCCTACTCATTCTGTCTGTCTCTCTCTCTCTCTCTCTCTCTCTCTCTCTCTCAAAAATAAGTATTAATTTTTTCCTTAATTTTTTAAAAAATTTTATACTGGGAAGAGAGAGAGAGAGAGCGTGAGCAGGGGAGGGGCAGAGAGACGGAGACAGAATGTGAAGCAGGCTCCAGGCTCCAACACAGGGCTCAAACTCAGGAGCAGTGAGATCATGACCTGATCCGAAGTCCGACGCTTAACTGACTGAGCCACCCAGGAACCCCTAAAAAGTTTTTTTAAAAGAATATATAATTTATCAAAATTGACCCAAGAAAAATTAGAAAACTTTCATAAGCTAATATGCTTAAACACATTTTGAATTGGTAATTAACATTAATGCCCATCTAAAAATAAAATCTCAGGTCCAGGTGATTAGATAATTTTACTGGCAAATTTCCCCTAACTTTCAAGGATAAAATGATCCAAATCACATTAACAATTTCAAAAAATAAAAAAAAATAAAGAAAGGTACTCAACTTACATTATAAGACTAGTATAACTTTGATTAAAAAAAAAAAAAAACAGGAAAGGACAGACTCAACTAAAGAATAATCCAATCTCATCTATGAACATAGTTGAAATGTCTGAAACAAGAACAATGAGATAATTATTGCTCAGGTCCAAATGCCAAGAACCATCTTTAATTCCTCTTTTCCCTTTCATATCCCACATCTAATGAATCAGTTTGAAAATTCTATTGATTATGCCTTTTAATCATATTATGTCATTCCTGGATCAAATCTCTCTAAAGACATTCCATGATGCATGGAATAAAATCCAAACCTTTCACCATGATCTACAAGTCCCTGCATGATCCAGCCTCTGCCTACCTCGCCAACCCCATCTCCTACTACTCTCCTTCTGCCTCATTCTACTCTAGAAGTACTGAACTTATTCCTGTTATTTTAAAAGTCCAAGCCTGTTTTCAGCAAAGAGGTTTTACATTTCCTTTTCCTTCTGCTTTCACTTTTCCTCCAGCTGTTTGTATAGTCATCTTTTCATCATTCAAGCCTCTGTTCAAATATCGCCTCAAAGAAGTTTTGCCCAATCTCTTGTCATTTCTTCATTCTCCCTGCCTCTGTATCCCTTTAGCCATCTTCATTTTTCTTCATATCACTTGTCAGTATCTAAAACTATCATTTTTCTAAATGTTCATTGTCTTTCTCCTTCACTAGAATGTAAGCTCAAGAGGACAGGGATTTTTCTTGTTCTCTGCTCTATTCCTAACACCTAGAAAAGGGCCTTGTAGGCATTAAATATATATGGAGTAAATGAATCTAGTCCAACATTTTTCATTTCACATAAGAGAAAACTAAAGCCCAGGGAAGGAATATGGCTTGTTCAAGGTACTGTCCATCTGAGAATGAAACCCTTTCTTTTGAGTCATAGTCCAGTGCTCTTTCTACTATACCACTTTTCTCTATTTGCCTCCACCCCCATAATTATACTTTAAAAAAGACAATCCTGTCTTCGCCCTGGCAGACTAAGATAAGTATTAATTTGTGGAAATACTTATGAAGCTTGCTGCAAGCAAATCAGTATGATGAGACGTATATGGATACTCTCATACTTTGTGGCTTTCCAATACTGGTTACATTTCATTTTAGGAGTGCCTTCCTTTCAGAAGTAGGGAAAATGCTTATCTTCTGTGTGTGTCTACTAGCAAATATGATAAAGCATATTAGGGCCAAGCATCAGGGCTGATGATATTAACTTATCCCAACAAGTCCTAAGTCCATTGGCTCTGATAAAGTCCCATTATTCACCACCATGCAAAGTAATTTTAAATAAACTCTATGCCCAATGTGGGGCTCAAACACATGGCCCCAAGATCAAGAATCCCATACTGTACTGACTGAACCCTCCAGGTACTCCATGCAAAGTAATTTACAGTTTGGAAAAACAGACAAGGTCACAGAGCAAGGGTGTGTATACGTACCTGTGTATGTGGTACAATTTCATTAGTTCATTATGCAAATACCATGTGCCTGTGACTGTGCCAGTGGAGATACAAAAGAAAAGAAGTGGCAGACATAATTCCTACAATTGGAAATCTTAATATACTCTTGAAAGACCAGGAAAATAATTCTGACATATTATATAAGCAATGAAAAACAGTAAGACTGTATCTACCAGGGCTGGTGAAATTCAGAATAAGAGAAAAATCACTATGAGGTTGTCTTCATCTGAAAAAGCAACACAGAGACTATGTGATACAAGACTATGTGTGGCCTTTCTCTCTGCTTTTTGTAGCAAGGCTCAAAGTATATTGATATATCATTAAAAATAGTTTTTGTTTTGTTTTGTTTTGTTATGTTTTGCATTCAGGATGAAAGCCATTGACCACAGGAGACAGAGTTTTCTAAGGTTTTAAAATAATTCTTAGAAGATAATAAGGTCTGTTATTAGCCTTTGCTTTTCTAGGCAGATGCACAGTGTTCAAGTATCCTTTGTTTCCGTTCAGAAGTGGGAGCAGGGATGTTATTCTGCCACTGTGGAATATTTCACAAGGTTTCATTAAAGTTTCAGAATATCAGTTTCTTCGTGGTTTATCACTTCAATCCCCTGAACAAACTGGAAGGGATGTGTTCTATTTTGTTTGCTCTGGGCAGCCTATATCTCTGCATCATCTGCATTGTATCAACTGCCACTAGAGAGAGGCTGATTAACTGCATTTGATTTGTGGATAGAATTTTAAGCAACATTAAGAGATTCTAACTGAAACTACTTAGCCCTTTCAGGCGTAATCCTACAAACTCCAACTCTGAGTAATGCCCACTAAAGGTGATGGACACTCTGTCTGATGAGAGCATTTCAGTCAACTGAGCAGTCTGTGATGGTGGCTAGAGAGGTTATTCAGACCTTTGCAAATGCCATCCATGTCTGTGGGAAATTAGGCTTTTATATCAGCTGCAAAGTAGAGCCCTCTATTTACAACATGTAAAACACTAACCACATTTCTCTTTAAAAAATGTATTAAGGAAGAAATTATGTATTAGAATATTAGGTTTCTTATAATAAGAACTATAGGGACTTTAAAAATAGATTTTGGCTACTGGGAGTAGAAATTTGGTTAAGAGTGATAAATTTTCTGCATTTATTTATTTCGGGGCATTTCCTTGAGAAGTATGTACAGGTAAATGAAAAATACTATTGAATTTATTTTAAATGTGACATAAGGACCAGAGCAGTGTTTCTCAAGATAGGGACTGCCTGCAATAGAATCACTCAGAGAACTTGTAAATGCAGAACCCTAGGCACCACACAAGTCCTGCTGAATCAGACTCTAAAGTTAGAGCCTATGGATCTTCATTAAAAACATACAAACATGCAAAACTGACCTGGTATTTCTGATACACTCTAAAGTTTCAAAACACAGCAAGTTAAAGTTGGAGAGTAATTGCTTAGGACTGAGAGTTGCTAGTAAGGGATCACCAGGATCCTGTGTGTAGGGAGTGCTAGTCAAATTTCTGACAGCTTTTTACCTCATTTGCATCCCAATGTCATTTACAAGAATAAAAATGCTAAATGTCCAATAAAAGTAGACTAGAGATATTGGGACATGCCCATACAATACTATATAGCCATTTAAACTGATTTTATAGAATAATACATGAATGCAAGGAAAGTTACTCATTCTATGTTGTTAATTGAGAAAAGCAAGTCACAAAACATTATGTACATTGCAGTTGCCTTAAAAAATACTAGCAAGGAGGGGCGCCTGGGTGGCTCAGTCAGTTAAGCGTCCGACTTCAGCTTGGGTCATGATCTCATGGTCCGTGAGTTCGAGCTCTGAGTTGGGCTCTGTGCTGACAGCTCAGAGCCTGGAGCCTGCTTCGGATTCTGTGTCTCCCTCTCTCTCTGACCCTCCCCCATTCATGCTCTGTCTCTCTCTGTCTCAAAAATAAATTTAAAAAAAACATTAAAAAATTTAAAAAAATACTGGCAAGGAAAATATCTGGACATATAAAACGAATTAATGGTATAGGAGTACAGATAATATTTATACTATTTTTGTTTATCTGTATTTTCTCAGTTTTCAGTAATGAATATCTACCATAAAAGTAATTATAAAAATTATTTAAAAAGTTGTTATAACAAGAAGAAAGTATCCACTTCTTATGGCATAATATAATTTCTGACATTTTAATTGAAGGCATCTCATCAGGTCCATACTAATTAGTACTTTAGAACCTCAGGTGCTGCTGTTATTCAAATAAAAGTGGTTATTTGTTATATAGTAACATATTTTTACAAAATATAAATCTATGGAAGAAGTTGTATGTGATTTGCATTTTGGTCATTGAATGCTATTTTTTTTAATGTTTATTTTTGAGAGAGAGAGAGAGAGTCAGTGCATGAAAGGGGTAGGGGCAGAGAGAGAGGGAGACACAATCTGAAGCAGGCTCCAGACTCTGAGCTGTCACCACAAACCCCAACGTGGGGCTTCAACCCATGAACCCTGAGATCATGACCTGAGCTGAAGTCAGACACTTAACAGGCTGAGTCACCCAGGTGCCCCCCCATTGAGTGCTACTTTTAATGGAATGGAGGAAAATATGATTTTTACTTTGGCCTACCTTAACTTCCTTGAAAAGTATCTCTTTCTACCATTGTGTGTGCCTATTTTAAATATTTTTATTGAAGACCAAGATAAATTAAAATCTCTTGCTATTTAAAAGCAAAAGATAGAGATCTGGTCTCTATGGCTGTGATATCCAGTATGGTAGTTACTAGCTGCATAGGGCTATTGAACAGTTGATACCTGGCTAGTACAATTTCACATGTATTGGAAGTGTAAAATACACAACTTTTTAAAAGACTTACTAGGAGAAAATGTAAAATGTCTCAATTATATTGAAATTGCTTGCATATTGAAATGGTAATATTTTGTATATAAAGGGTTAAATAAAATATATAATTAAAATTAACTTTACCAGCTTCTTTTTATATTTTTAAATATGATTACTAGACAATTTTAAATTATATATGTGGCTTCCATTAGTTGCCTATTAGAGAGTGCTCTTTAAGTCTATACATCATGTTCTTGAAGGAAATCTTATGGATGTCCCACCTTACCTGGGAAACAAATGGTGTTATGGAGACTGGGACCAGATTTGGTTTACACAAGTGCTTCTCAAGGTGTGGTCCCTGGACCAACAGCATCAGCATGACCTGACAACTGGTTGTAGATGCAAATTATTGGACCCCATGCCAGACCTACTGAGTCAAAAACTTAGGAGCAAGGCCCAGCAATAACAAGCCCCACCTAGGTGATTCTGATACAAACTAAATTTGAGAAGTGCTAATTTCAATAATCCTGTGGTGAATCTTATTGCAAATGCAAGAATACTTGTGTCTAGTCTGTTTTGAAAAATCTTTTGTTATTTGCTTAAGTAATCACCTATTTGCCTTAAGATAGAGAATAAAATGGTGATGATAATTATTGATGATAATTATTGAGTTATGATATAGTTATCTGTGTTTTAGATTTAGTGTTTTAGGTTTAGATTTAGGAAAATATATGAATGATATCTATTTGCAACTCCATCGGGGGTTTAAATGTGTATTAAATAAAAATAACATCTGTATGTTTATTGTTTCTCCTGATTGTACATAAAGGGTAAGGCCTGGTGAGAAAAGGAAGAAGAGGAATTTGTTCTATTCATTCATTCATTCATTCATTCATTCACTAAACAAATATCTATTGAACATCAATAGAAAGAGATACCTCTTGTTTCTGATTTGGGATCCCTTTTCCTGCCTCTGCATGTGCAGTTCCACTAGAGAGTTAACAGAATCTAGAGTATTAGTTCTAATCAACAGAATTAGTTAATCCAGAGAATTAGGTACTGCAAGCTAGAGTAGCTCAGGAAAGATGAGGAAACAGCATTCCTCACAGCCAAGGAGTGATCTCAGGTTTCTCACAATGCAGGTGTGCATTTATTAAGAAGGAAATAATTTTCAGCATCAGATTTATATAATAATCATAATAATAACATCTTTTTGCAATGAGCGTCTTTTGTAACTGTTTTTAAAAAGTCATGAATGTCCATAGTGAGTGTATTTTTCTTTTGAAATGTGATGTGGCTTTTAAAAGCAAATGGAATATTTTTAGATGTCATCCTCTGCCAACAAATGAACCTCACAGCATCTACTACATATATTGTAGTTGATGTTTAGAAGCCTTTAGTTTACACTGGAATGTTGTTATAATATTCACTTCTGAGCATTTGACATAAAGTATATGTCTTTCATCTAAAAGGAGCTCCATTTAAAAATATTGTTTCCAAGTTGTGCCAGGTTCTAAAGTAAAGGGGAAAAAATAAAAGCGTTTATTTTTTAGGAACTCACATTTACAGTCAACTCTGGTTGTACCTAAGAATCACCTACAGAGCTTTTGAGAAAATATCAGAGCTCAGGCCCCATCCAATTCAATAAAAGTTGTTAGGATTAGGAAGTGAATATAGAGTTAACTACTGGTAGAGCTGCTGATACAGATTACAAACAGAGCTAAACTAAAGTATAAATAAAATAGTATAAGAATACAACTAAATTTTTCAGGGAGAAGTTGTCAATGTTTAGAGATTTCACCAATCAAGTAATCAGATAGGAATCAGTAAGCTATCACCACTAGTTGGCCTGATTTTTCTCAGATGTCTGTTTTCTCTTCTACTTTCTAGGATCAATGGTAGTTAGTACTTTTTTCTAGATTCCTAGGTGGATTTCTTCTTCTGTTGAGTTCTTTCCTCCCCACTACATATATTTAATGATTTTGGAGAATTCTTTTCTGAGGAACTTTTGGTGAGCCAGAGAAAGATCCACTTTGTTTGTATGCATTGCAATGAGAATTACTTGCATTCCAAGTTGTTACTTTCTTTGGTTTTGCTGCACTCCTGTATAGCCCATTGACTTCTCTTCAGATTGCTTTGAAGTGGATAGATATCCTCTGGGTCATTAAATTCATTTTTTTCATTCATGGGTTTTAAATTATTTCTCAAATTTATTACTTCTTCCTGTTTTGTCCAAATATTTTATTGTGGTAAATGGAATACATTCTCTCCCAACACTGCTGCAGTATAGTCAATGAGGCCCTTACTCTGGTTTACCAGTGTGAAGTCTCATTAAATTTCACACAATTTTCCCTATCTGGAATATCTAACTAAAGATTAAAGGAGGGAATGGGGTTCATCTAGAACAGTTTTTTTTTAATAGGCTTTCCACCAATCATCTTTTTGACACCCCCCCCCACCAAAACTTAGCTTCAGAGGTAGCTGATGTCTTCAGTATCTGTGTTTCAAGACTTGTGTGGGAAGAATAGGCTTGTTTCTTTTTGTTTCCTGACATGGTTTAAGTTTTCACTTTCTTCAGTGTGCTAAGTTAGTTACTACTCATTTATTTGTTTTCTAGCTTCCAAAATTTTGTTGACATTTTTTTGTTTGCTATTATTTCCTATTGTGCATATTTATTTTTACTTAATGTCAATTTTGTAGGGTTTTGGAAAGGAGATGAGGGAAAATGTGTGTGTTCAATCTGTCATGGTTATTGAGAAATATCTATTTGCATTTAATAAGTATGTTTCAATTTCATATCAGTGAGCCAAGTTTATCAATTCTTTCATATACTAATGACCAAAACATAAATCATGCCTTAAATCACCATATAAGCTACACATGTATAAAGGTATTCTAGAATTGTTCATTGTTTCTCTGTCATAATGCACACTCTGGCCTAAGACTGTCCCCTTGAACTCAAAATTGGCAAGGTGGTGCAAATGTTTACACAAAAGCTGTATAAATGTGGTTAAGTGGTTAAGTGGTTAAGGAATCCAAAGAATAATTTATTTGCTATTCTAGGACTTTTATTCTTTTCAACTCTCTTTCCCATTTCCTATGATAAATTCCTCAGAAGGTTAATCAAGATGTTTATGTCATCTCCAAGAAACAGACTAAAGAATTAAAAGATTCAATAGAATAGATCATACTAGCCTGAGCACTTAGAATTTTTGATCTATAGTTCTCAGTTAAATTCTAAAGAAATAAAATGGAAATTTGTCTTTTTTGATCTTTTAACTTTTTCTTAGCTCAATTAGTGAAACAGGGTTGAAAAAGGAAATACACAATTGTAGGATTTCCCTAATGTCATTTTGTGAATGCTTGATATTTAAACAAGTTGCTTTTAAGTCAACTGCTTTGAATCCACTTAAATGCCCTCTCGGTGAAAGAGGACTGCAAGAGAAGATATCATCTTGTTGGTGAAGACTTATCAAGGACTTAAAGAATATGAATATGAAGAGCTAGGAGAACAAATTTTGGTCTGTAACCTTTTATTGTTAGGAATTACCTAATTTTTGAAGCTACAAAATATAATTGGAACAGCTAGGAAACATGTGAACAAGAAGACAAGATCTTTTTAGAAAGAAAAGCCAAAGGCTGAGAGACAGAGACAGAGAGAGAGAGAATATGATTATACATAAAATTATGAAGGAGGTAGAGTAGAAGATTATAGATTTTCCCCCAAATCTATTGATCCACTCCCAGTCCCAAATATATACTCTCAAATCTCAAAAGCATACATTTTCAACAAATGGCAAATCAAATATGGTACCATATTGAGGAAGGAGCTAGCTATAAATCGTCAAGAAGAATCAATGCAATAACCAAATGTAAATCCATTAATTTAACAAACTTTTATTGAGTCTCTAATACAGTTAGGCATTAAATTAGGCCAGGTTGGTAATACAAAAATGAATTATATCCGTTGACCTTATGGAATGGATAAATGAGTAAGGTGTGTAAGGAGCTGAGTGGAATACAGTATGGTAGGTGGTAGGGAAGTGTTAAAAAATAGCTTTAGTGGTGGCACAAAGGATGTCAAATGGGTCATGAAGTCTTAATAACAGAGTAGAAGCTTGAGCTATATAATAAAGTATGAGCGTAACTTTTACCGACAAACAAAATTAAGGAAGAATATTTAATGGAAAAGGAACAATATTTATAAACATATGAGTATGTAAAATAGCATATCAAAGTCAGAGCACTACTAGTACTTTTCATTGGCTAGTACATGGTGTTTGAGGCAACAAGTGGTATATTAGTTTTCTATTGCTGCATATGAAAACGGCACAAAGTTAGCAGCTTAAAACAACGTGAATTTAGTAAATCACAGCTTCTGGAGGGCAGAAGTCTAAGCATAGCCTGACTGAGTTCTCTGCTCAGGGTCTCACAAAACTATAATCAAGTTGTTGACCAGATGCATTCTCATGTGGATCTCAGATTGTTGGCAGAATTAATTCCCTTGTGGGTGTAGAATTTATGGTAACTTGATTTTTCAAAGCCATCAACAAGGAGTCACAGATGCTTCAAGTCTCTTACTTTAGGGAAGGCTTACATCTTCTTTCAACAGTTCCACCTGATTAAGCCAGGCCCTTTCAGGATAGGTACTCTCTTTTGAGTAACTCAAGGCCAGCTGATTAGGGGCCTTAATTATATATCTGCAAAATTCCTTCACTTTGGCCATACAATATAACATAGTCATGGCAGTGGTATCTCTTATCTTTGCTATATTATATTTGTGAGAAGCAGGTTGCACGTTCTACCTACAGTCAAGGGGAAGAGATTACAGGGAGGAGATTTCACAAGTGCTTGACTCATTAGAGATTATTGTAGGGTGTGTCTGTCAGAAGTGGGAAGACCAGAGAGTAGAGGTTATGTTTATCATGCTCAAGAGGTTGACATTTTTTTTTTTTTAACCAGACGCCTATGAGAAGGCACTGGAGTTCTTTTTAATTGAAGTATAATTACCATATAATGTTTTATTAGTTTCAGGTTTACAACATATTGATTTAACCTTTTTAAATGAAGAATGGAATTCTGCAGACTGTTACTAGTAGAGAATGAAAACTGTTTTTGGGTTAACTGGGAATTTGGTGACTTTATCTATGAACAGAATCTGGCTTCACATTTTAGAGTGATATAATTGAAAACACTTTATCTCTATAATGTGGGAAACTACTGCCCTTCTGTTATTTGTTACCTTCAATGTATGCTTATCATCTTTGCTTCTTTTAAAAGAAACTTTCTTGGTTTTAAGATGGTGATGTAAGTAACCTTTTCCCTCCTCTTGGCCTGCATCACCCTATTTCTCCATTCTAATCTCTTTCCCCAGTAATCTTTCAGCTTTGTATTAATAAACAAGATTTTGTCATCTGACATCCTGAACCCTGAGAGTAGATGTAGATCCTCTAAATCACATATAAAGATTTCTCCACTTTTTTTTATGTCAAATGTTCTGGAATTGTCAGCAAGAGTGCAAAAGTCTGTAGTGTATTTGAAGCAAGTCATAGTAAATAAAAATGTCTTAACTGTATTATTTGTTATAGAATATTGAAATTGCAGTGAAAGAGAATGAAATTGACACCTTTTATTTTTTTTTTACCTTTGGGATCTAAAATGTGCTTTGTTATTATTATATAGGAAAGAACCAGGATATCTGATAAAGCAAACCAAGAAACTGTCCCTGATAAAAATAAGTCATTATTTCCTAGTTTATGGAAAGAAAGAGAAAGAGAAGAAGAGGAGTATAAAAATCTCAAGGCCTCTTATATTATTCAGATATCAGGAAAAACTGTTACTTTCTCATTAGATTTCTGATGTTGTAATATTCAAGAGGAGCAAGCTAACTTATTGCAAAAGAAAATCCCTTAGGTCAGATGTGATTCTGGGTGAAAATGAAGTTAGGAACTCTTTCATTTGATTATTGCCCACAATTTGTTTTTAATCTTAGGGAAGTTCCCAAATTGGCTTTGGATTTTAAAGTGAGGCCTTTGTCAAGCCAACTCACTAACAGGCAAGAGTAAAGTAATTTCACAAGGTGGACCAGGCAAATGCAGACCTCTCCAGTTCCCAGACCTAGAATAGGTTATCTCATTGTCCCCGGAGGAAATGCCTAATTACCCTCTGGAGCAGTCTAACTGTATTTGCAAAGTAAGAATTTAAACACCAGAATTTGCAAATGAGTGTGCCCAGTTGAGCTGAGTCAGCAGCTAAAAATTGCTTGAAAGGAAAACTGGCATAAAGTGTTGCCTAGAAACAATTAATAGAAACCTGGATATTAAGAGTTTGTGAGTGAATTGTATATAAGATAAAGCAAGCTGCTTCTTCATTCAGAAGTGTAAGAAATATCTATAACTGTTTAGAAAGTACCTTCTCTTTCCATGATCTATTTTAATTTGCAGTAGCAGTGACTTTTGATTTCACTTTACCAGATATATTGTTACTGCCCTAGGTAGTAATACCAGAGAAGATCATTTGGGAGTCCAAAAGAAAGCTTGTGTAACAATTGTTAAAATCTAGTAATTAGGAAATTAGCAAGTTACACATTAACTACAGAATTTCCCATAGTCCAATGCTGACTATTTCTCTAAACTGAAAATTTAAGAAGATATAACATACTAATCACTGTCAACTGATCTTTTTTTTCTGGCTGACCACCATGACAGAATAGAGCATATTCTTAATCAGGCCAAGAATCTAGATTTGGCTTCCTATAACAGTAAACTTGGCTCTGTTCTATGACCATAGATTACATCCCAGCCACATAAAATGTTCATAAAAGGAAATGAAAAAAATATGTCTGCTCTATATAACCTCATTCATACAACAAATAATGATTAAATATATACCATAGTCATGATATATTGCCTGAAAAATACAAAAGAAAAATAAGGGGAAGATCATTGAAAAACTATATTCTGTTTATGATGGAACAATAGGATTATATTAACATTATACTAACATTAATTTATTTAATACTTGGAGGGTAGCATGGCAAAGGATATAGATTTTTATACAGGATATTTGTGTAGATCCCATGCCTTAGCATTTGACTTCCACTACTTATGATAATCACTTCTGTTGGCAATAATGAACTCAGACATTACTATTTAAAATATATGAAAGAGATAACTGGGAGAGAGGCTTGGGAAGATGGTAGAGTAGGAGGACCCTATGCTCAGTTCATCCCATGTTTACAACTAGATATCACTCACATCCAAGTAAATAAACTGGAGAGTGATCCAAAGACTGGTAGAGCAAGCTCCACAACTAAACATAGAGATGAAGCCACATAGGAGAGGTTAGGAAAGGCAAAAACAGGAGCTGCTCACGGGAGGGAGGGAGTAGCAGGCACAAAGAGGGAAAAACACCAGAGAGTCCACCTGGGGAAAACAAATCCCCATAATATCTGGCCTTGAAAACCAGAGGGACTGAATTCCATGCGTTTGTGTAACCTGCCAGATGTGGAGCTTGGATCTTTAGAATTCAGCTGATTTAGGACTGGGCGGGGCGCCTGGGTGGCGCAGTCGGTTAAGCGTCCGATTTCAGCCAGGTCACGATCTCGCGGTCCGTGAGTTCGAGCCCCGCGTCAGGCTCTGGGCTGATGGCTCAGAGCCTGGAGCCTGTTTCCGATTCTGTGTCTCCCTCTCTCTCTGCCCCTCCCCCGTTCATGCTCTGTCTCTCTCTGTCCCAAAAATAAATAAACGTTGAAAAAAAAATTTAAAGAAAAAAAAAAAAAAAAAAAAAAGGACTGGGCAAGACAGGAAGGCAAGTCATAGCCAGGTCTCTGCCCTTAAAGAGACAACAGCCTGCAAAAAGACTGCAAAGAAACAAGGGCTTACACAATGAGAGAGAGATATGCTTATACTGATTTCAAAGCATGTTGGAGGGACTTCTCTCTGGAAACAAAGGAACTGGCAGGTGCCATTTTCCTTCCCTATCCAGCAGCATAAACACAGAGCCACTTTAAGGGGGCCGCTCTGCACAGACAACTGCTATGGAACCGTTACAAATGTGCCCCACCCATGAGTTCTCTGGATGACTGGCTCACTCCAAACCTGCTGGCCTGGGCCCCGAGCTCCATGCAAATTTTGCTAATTCTGCTGCCCCACCCTGGAGCCCTTCTGCAATCACACTCCCTCACAACCTGCCTGCCTGGATCTCACTAACATCACAGAGAACAAGCACACTCAATGGCAGGCAGAGAGTCAGTGAAGATGACTGGACTGAAAGGAAAAGTAACTCAGACACAATAGCAGGACACAAGCAACACATATAGGAGACCTCCCTGAAGTGCCAGGTTCTAGTGAACAGGGGGCACTGCACTGCAGGACACTAGAGGATTTCATCTTCATAAAGCCACTTCTTTTAAGACCAGAGAACATACCCAATTTTCCTAACACACAGAAACAGACACAGAGAGGTAGAAAAAAAATGAATACAAAGAGAAATATGTCCCAACTAAGAAAACAGGACAAAATCAGAGCAGAAGACTTAAGCAAAACAGAAATAAGTAATATACCTGATATGGAATTTAAAGTAATGATTATAAAGATACTCCCTGGATATCAGAAATGTGTGGAGGACCTCAGTGAGACCCTTGACACAGAAATAAAAAATCACATATCAGAGATGAAGAATTCAACAATGAAATTAAAAATACAATAGTTGGAAGAAATGTTAGGCTCCAGGAAGCAGAGGAACCTATCAGTGACCTGGTGGATAGAGTAATGGAAAACAATCAAGCTGAACAAGTGACAGACAAACAAATACTGCATAATGAAAACAGACTTAGGGAACTCAGTGACACCATCAAGCACAATAACATTTGCATTGTAGGGATTCCAGAAGGAGAAGAGAAAGAAAAGGGAGTAGAAGATGTATTTGAAAAAATAATAGTGAAAACTTGCCGAATCTGGGGAGGGAAACAGAGAGCAGGATTCAGGAGACACAGAGATCCCCCAACAAATTCAACCCAAGGAGGTCCACACCAAGACACATAGTAATTAAATTGACAAATAATAGTGATAAATAATTTTAAAGGTTGCAAAAGAAGACAGTTACATACAAAGGAAACCCCTTAAGGCTCTCAGCTGACTTTTTCAACAGAAACTTTGCAGGTCAGGAGGGAGTGGCATGATGTACCCAAAGTGCTGAGAGGGAAAAACCTGCAGCCAAGAATACTCTAACCGGCAAGGCTATCACTCAGAATAAAAGGAGAGATAAAGAGTTTCCTAGACAAAAGTTAAAAGAATTCATTAGCAATAAACCAGCCCTACAAGAAATGTCAAGGGGGACTCCTTTGAGTGGAAAACAAAAACCATAGGTGAGAGTAAGAAAAATAGGAAGCACAAATGCAAAAAAAGAAAAGTATATCTGTGAAAATCAGTCAAGAGAAGCACAAAATAAAAGGATGCAAAATATAATAGCAAATATCTGAAACATGGAGAAGAGAGGATCAAAGAATGAGTTCAACATCAAGTGACCATCAATGTAATATAGACTGCTATGTTCAGAAGATGTTATACATAAACCGAATGGTAACCACAAATCAAAAAGTAATAGATATACAAAAAATAAATAAGAAGAAATCCAAATATATTACTAAAGAAAACCATCAAACAATGAAAACATTTTTTCTTTCTTTCAAAAGAAAGCCGGAGTAGCCATACTTATATCAGACAAACTAGAATTTAAAACAAAGACTGAAATAAGAGATAAAAAGGGGCATTATATCATAATTAAGGGGTCTATCCATAAAGAAGAGCTAACAATTGTAAATATTTAGGCCCCAAACATGAAAGCTCCCAAATATATAATCGATTAATCACAAACATAAACAAACTCATTGATAATAACACCATTATTGTAGGAGACTTTAATACTCCATTTAAACAATGGACAAACATCTAAGCAGAAAATCAACAAGGAAACAAAAGGTCTGAATGACACACTGACCATATAGACTTAACAGATATATTCAGAACATTCCATCCTAAAGCAGCAGAATACACATTTTTCTTGAGTGCACATGGAACATTATCCAAAATAGGTCACATATTGGGTCACAAATCAGTCCTTAACAGGTACAAAAAGATTGAGATCATACCATGCATATTTTGAGATCACAATGCTATGAAACTTGAAATCAAACACAAGAAAAAAATTGGAAAGCCTTCAAATCCATGGAAGTTAAAGAATATCTTACTAAAGAATGAATAGGTTCCATAGGAAATTAAAGAAGAAATAAAAAAAAAATACATGGACACCAATGACAATGAAAACATGACAGCCCAAAACCTTTGGGATGCAGCAAAGGCAGCCCTAAGAAGAAAATACATTGTAATTCAAGCCTATCTCAAGAAACAAGAAAAGTCCCAAATACAACACCTAATCGTACACCTAAAGAAACTGGAAAAGGAGCAGCAAATGAAGCCCAAAGCCAGCAGAAGAGAAGAAATAATAAAGATTAGAGCAGAAATAAATGATATAGAATTTTTAAAAAATAGAAGAATAGATCAATGAAACTAAGGGCTGTTTTTTTAAAAGAAGAGCAAAATTGATAACCCCCTAGCCAGACTTCTCAAAAAGAAAATAGAGAGGACCCAAATAGAATGAAAGAGGAGCAATCACAATTAACACCACAGAAATACAAACAATTATAAAAGGATGCTTTGAAAAATTATATGACAACAAACAGGACAATCTGGAAAAAATGAACAAATTCCTAGACACCCACCCACTACCAAAACTGAAACAGGGAGAAGTAGAAATTTGAACACACCCAAAACCAGCAAAGAAATTGAATAAGTTATCAAAAATCCGCCCCCCACCCCCCAAAATAAGGGTCCTGGGCCAGATGGCTTCCCAGGGGAATTCTACCAGACATTTAAAGAAGAGTAAACACCTATTCTCCTCAAACTGTTCCAAAAAATAGAGATGGAAGAAAATCTTCCAAACTTATCCTATGAAGCCAGTATTAGACTGATTCCAAAACCAGACAAAGCCCACAACAAAAAGGGGAATTACAGTCCAATATCCCTGAGGAATCTGGATGCAAAAAATCTCAACAGGATACTAGCAAATAGAATTCAACAGTACACTAGAAGAATTATTCAACATGATTAAGTGAAATTTATTCCTGGGCTGCAGGGCTGGTTCAATATTCACTAATCAATCAACCTGGTACACCACATTAATAAAAGAAAGGATAAGAACCATATGATCCTTTCAATAGATGCAGAAAAAGCATTTGACAAATACAGCCTCCTTTCTTCATAAAAAACCCTCAAGAAAGTAGGGACAGAAGGAACATACCTTAACATCACAAAAGCCATATATGAAAGGCCCACAGCTGATATCTTCCTCAAAGGGGAAAAACAGAGAGATTTCCCCTTGAGATGAGGAACACGACAGGGATGTCCAGTCTCACCAATGTTGTTCAACATAGTACTGGAAGCCTTTGCCTCAGCAATCAGACAACAAAAATAAATGAAATTTATCCAAATAGACAAGGAAGAAGTCAAACTTTCACTATTCACATATGAAATATTACTCTACATAGAAAACCCAAAAGAGGGGCGCCTGTGTGGCTCAGTTGGATAAGCGTCCAACTTTGGCTCAGGTCATGATCTCACAGTTTGTGGGTTCAAACCCCACAACGGGCTCTGTGCTGACAGCTCAGAACCTGGATCCTGCTTCTGATTCTGTGTATCTCGCTCTCTCTGCTCCTTTCCTGCTCATACTCTCTCTATATATCTCTCAAAAATAAATAAACATTACAAAAAAAGAAAACCCAAAAGACTCCACCAAAAATATATCCAGCACAGTTGCAGGATATAAAATCAATGTACAGAAATTGGTTGCATTTTTATACACCAATAATGAAGCAGCAGTAAGAGATACCAAGAAATCTATCCCATTTACAATTGCATCAAATACCATAAGATACCTAGAAATAAATCTAACCAAAGATGTAAAAGACCTGTACACTGAAAACTATAGAAAGCTTATGAAAGAAATTGAGGAAGACAAAAGAAATGGAAAAACATTCCACATTCATGGCTTGGAAGAACAAATTTTGTTAAAATGTCTATACTACCCAAAGAAATCTATACATTCAATGCAATCCCTATCAAAATAACAACAGCATTCTTCACAGAGCTAGAACAACAATCTATACATTCAATGCAATCTCTATCAAAATAACAATAACATTTTTCACAGAGCGAGAACAAACAATACTAAAATTTATGTGGAACCAGAAAAGACCATGAATAGCCAAAGCAATGTCGAAAAAAACAAAAAACAAAAAACAAACAAACAAACAAACAAAAAAAAAACACTAAAGCTGGAGGCATCACAATTCCAGACTTCAAGATGTATTACAAAGTTGTCATCATCAAGACACTATGGAACTGGAACAAAAACAGACACATAAATCGATGGAATAGAATAGAGAATCTAGATATGAACCCACAAATGTATAGCCAACTAAACTTTGACAAAGCTGGAAAGAATATCCAATGGGAAAAAAGACAGTCTCTTCAGCAAATGGTGCTGGGAAAACTGGATAGTGACATGCAGAAGAATGAAACTGGACCACTTTCTTACATTGTACACAAAAATAAATTCAACATTGATGAAAGACATAAATGTGAGATAGTAAGCCATCAAAACCAAACAGGAGAAAATAGGCTGCAACCTCTTTTTTTTTTCTTTTTTCTTTTTTTATTTTTTTAATATATGAAATTTATTCTCAAATTGGTTTCCATACAACACCCACTGCTCATCCCAAAAGGTGCCCTCCTCAATACCCATCACCCACCCTCCCCTCCCTCCCACCCCCCCTCAACCCTCAGTTTGTTCTCAATTTTTAACAGTCTCTTATGCTTTGGCTCTCTCCCACTCTAACCTCTTTTTTTTTTCTTCCCCTCCCCCATGGGTTTCTGTTAAGTTTCTCAGGATCCACATAAGAGTGAAACCATTTGGTAGCTGTCTTTCTCTGTATGGCTTATTTCACTTAGCATCACACTCTCCAGTTCCATCCAAGTGGCTACAAAAGGCCATATTTCATTTTTTCTCATTGCCACGTAGTATTCCATTGTGTATATAAACCACAATTTCTTTATCCATTCATCAGTTGATGGACATTTAGGCTCTTTCCATAATTTGGCTATTGTTGAGAGTGCTGCTATAAACATTGGGGTACAAGTGCCCCTATGCATCAGTACTCCTGTATCCCTTGGATAAATTCCTAGCAGTGCTATTGCTGGGTCATTGGGTAGGTCTATTTTTAATTTTCTGAGGAACCTCCACACTGTTTTCCAGAGTGGCTGCACCAATTTGCATTCCCACCAACAGTGCAAGAGGGTTCCCGTTTCTCCACATCCTCTCCAGCATCTAGAGTCTCCTGATTTGTTCATTTTGGCCACTCTGACTGGCGTGAGGTGATATCTGAGTGTGGTTTTGATTTGTATTTCCCTGATAAGGAGCGACGTTGAACATCTTTTCATGTGCCTGTTGGCCATACGGATGTCTTCTTTAGAGAAGTGTCTGTTCATGTTTTCTGCCCATTTCTTCACTGGGTTATTTGTTTTTCGGGTGTGGAGTTTGGTGAGCTCTGTATAGATTTTGGATACTAGCCCTTTGTCCGATATGTCATTTGCAAATATCTTTTCCCATTCCATTGGTTGCCTTTTAGTTTTGTTGGTTGTTTCCTTTGCTGTGCAGAAGCTTTTTATCTTCATAAGGTCCCAGTAATTCACTTTTGCTTTTAATTCCCTTGCCTTTGGGGATGTGTCGAGTAAGAGATTGCTACGGCTGAGGTCAGAGAGGTCTTTTCCTGCTTTCTCCTCTAAGGTTTTGATGGTTTCCTGTCTCACATTCAGGTCCTTTATCCATTTTGAGTTTATTTTTGTGAATGGTGTGAGAAAGTGGTCTAGTTTCAACCTTCTGCATGTTGCTGTCCAGTTCTCCCAGCACCATTTGTTAAAGAGACTGTCTTTTTTCCATTGGATGTTCTTTCCTGCTTTGTCAAAGATGAGTTGGCCATACGTTTGTGGATCTAGTTCTGGGGTTTCTATTCTATTCCGTTGGTCTATGTGTCTGTTTTTGTGCCAATACCATGCTGTCTTGATGATCACAGCTTTGTAGTAGAGGCTAAAGTCTGGAATGGTGATGCCTCCTGCTTTGTCCTTCTTCCTCAAAATTACTTTGGCTATTCGGGGCCTTTTGTGGTTCCATATGAATTTTAGGATTGCTTGTTCTAGTTTCGAGAAGAATGCTGCTGCAATTTTGATTGGGATTGCATTGAATGTGTAGATAGCTTTGGGTAGTATTGACATTTTGACAATATTTATTCTTCCAATCCATGAGCAGGGAATGTCTTTCCATTTCTTTAAATCTTCTTCAATTACCTTCATAAGCTTTCTATAGTTTTCAGCATACAGATCTTTTACATCTTTGGTTAGATTTATTCCTAGGTATTTTATGCTTCTTGGTGCAATTGTGAATGGGATCAGTTTCTTTTTTTTTTGTTTTTAATTTTTTTTTTCAACGTTTATTTATTTTTGGGACAGAGAGAGACAGAGCATGAACGGGGGAGGGGCAGAGAGAGAGGGAGACACAGAATCGGAAACAGGCTCCAGGCTATGAGCCATCAGCCCAGAGCCTGATGCGGGGATTGAACTCCCGGACTGCGAGATCGTGACCTGGCTGAAGTCGGATGCTTAACCGACTGCACCACCCAGGCACCCCTCTTTATTTGTCTTTCTGTTGCTTCCTTGTTAGTGTATAAGAATGCAACTGATTTCTGTACATTGATTTTGTATCCTGCAACTTTGCTGAATTCATGTATCAGTTCTAGCAGACATTTGGTGGAGTCTATCGGATATTCCATGTATAATATCATGTCATCTGCAAAAAGCGAAAGCTTGACTTCATCTTTGCCAATTTGGATGCCTTTGATTTTTTTTTGTTGTCTGATTGCTGATGCTAGAACTTCCAGCACTATGTTAAACAACAGCGGTGAGAGTGGGCATCCCTGTCGTGTTCCTGATCTCAGGGAAAAAGCTCTCAGTTTTTCCCGTTGAGGATGATGTTAGCTGTGGGGTTTTCATAAATGGCTTTTATGATCTTTAAGTATGTTCCTTCTATCCCGACTTTCTCAAGCGTTTTTATTAAGAAACAGTGCTGGATTTTGTCAAAGGCCTTTTCTGCATCGATTGACAGGATCATATGGTTCTTCTCTTTTTTTTTGTTAATGTGATGTATCACGTTGATGGATTTGCGAATGTTGAACCAGCCCTGCATCCCAGGAATGAATCCCACTTGATCATGGTGAATCCTTCTTTTTATATGTTGTTGAATTTGATTTGCTAGTATCTTATTGAGAATTTTTGCATCCATATTCATCAGGGATATTGGCCTGTAGTTCTCTTTTTTTACTGGGTCTCTGTCTGGTTTAGGAATCAAAGGAATACTGGCTTCATAGAATGAGTCTGGAAGTTTTCCTTCCCTTTCTATTTCTTGGAATAGCTTGAGAAGGATAGGAATTATCTTTGCTTTAAACGTCTGGTAGAACTCCTCTGGGAAGCCATCTGGTCCTGGACTCTTATTTGTTGGGAGATTTTTGATAACTGATTCAATTTCTTCGCTGGTTATGGGTCTGTTCAAGCTTTCTATTTCCTCCTGCTTGAGTTTTGGAAGTGTGTGGGTGTTTAGGAATTTGTCCATTTCTTCCAGGTTGTCCAGCTTGTTGGCATATAATTTTTCATAGTATTCCCTGATAATTGTTTGTATCTGTGAGGGATTGGTTGTAATAATTCCATTTTCTTCATGATTTTATCTATTTGGGTCATCTCCCTTTTCTTTTTGAGAAGCCTGGCTAGAGGTTTGTCAATTTTGTTAGTTTTTTCAAAAAACCAACTCTTGGTTTCGTTGATCTGCTCTACCGTTTTTTTAGATTCTATATTCTTTATTTCTGCTCTGATCTTTATTATTTCTCTTCTTCTGCTGGGTTTAGGCTGCCTTTGCTGTTCTGCTTCTATTTCCTTTAGGTGTGCTGTTAGATTTTGTATTTGGGATTTTTCTTGTTTCTTGAGATAGGCCTGGATTGCAATGTATTTTCCTCTCAGAACTGCCTTCGCTGCATCCCAAAGCGTTTGGATTGTTATATTTTCATTTTCGTTTGTTTCCATATATTTTTTAATTTCTTCTCTAATTGCCTGGTTGACCCACTCATTCGTTAGTAGGGTGTTCTTTAACCTCCATGCTTTTGGAGGTTTTCCAGACTTTTTCCTGTGGTTGATTTCAAGCTTCATAGCATTGTGGTCTGAAAGAATACATGGTATAATTTCAATTCTTGTAAACTTATGAAGGGCTGTTTTGTGACCCAGTATATGATGTATCTTGGAGAATGTTCCATGTGCACTCGAGAAGAAAGTATATTCTGTTGCTTTGGGATGCAGAGTTCTATATATATCTGTCAAGTCCATCTGATCCAATGTATCATTCAGGGCCCTTGTTTCTTTATTGACCGTGTGTCTAGATGATCTATCCATTTCTGTAAGTGGGGTGTTAAAGTACCCTGCAATGACCACATTCTTATCAATAAGGTTGCTTATGTTTATGAGTAGTTGTTTTATATATTTGGGGGCTCTGGTATTCGGCTCATAGACAATTATAATTGTTAGCTCTTCCTGATGGATAGACCCTGTAATGATTATATAATGCCCTTCTTCATCTCTTGTTACAGCCTTTAATTTAAAGTCTAGTTTGTCTGATGTAAGTATGGCTATTCCAGCTTTCTTTTGGCTTCCAGTAGCATGATAAATAGTTCTCCATCCCCTCACTCTCAATCTTAAGGTGTCCTCAGGTCTAAAATGAGTCTCTTGTAAACAGCAAAGAGATGGGTCTTGTTTTTTTATCCATTCGGATACCCTATGTCTTTTGGTTGGCGCATTTAATCCATTTACATTCAGTGTTATTATAGAAAGATACGGGTTTAGAGTCATTGTGATGTCTGTATGTTTCATGCTTGTAGTGATGTCTCTGGTACTTTGTCTCACAGGATCCCCCTTAGGATCTCTTGTAGGGCTGTTTTAGTGGTGACAAATTCCTTCAGTTTTTGTTTGTTTGGGAAGACCTTTATCTCTCCTTCTATTCTAAATGACAGACTTGCTGGGTAACGGATTCTCGGCTGCATATTTTTTCTGTTTAGCACACTGAAGATATCGTGCCAATTCTTTCTGGCCTGCCAAGTTTCAAAAGAGAGTCACGAGTCTTATAGGTCTCCCTTTATATGTGAGGGCACGTTTATCCCTTGCTGCTTTCAGAATTTTCTCTTTATCCTTGTATTTTGCCAGTTTCACTATGATATGTCGTGCAGAAGATCGATTCAAGGTACATCTGAAGGGAGTTCTCTGTGCCTCTTGGATTTCAATGCCTTTTTCCTTCCCCAGTTCAGGGAAGTTCTCAGCTATTATTTCTTCAAGTACCCCTTCAGCACCTTTCCCTCTCTCTTCCCACTCTGGGATATCAATTATGTTTATATTATTTCTTTTTAGTGTATCACTTAGTTCTCTAATTTTCCCCTCATACTCCTGGATTTTTTTTATCTCTCTTTCTCTCAGCTTCCTCTTTTTCCATAACTTTATCTTCTAGTTCACCTATTCTCTCCTCTGCCTCTTCAATCCGAGCCGTCGTGGTTTCCATTTTGTTTTGCATTTCATTTAAAGCGCTTTTCAGCTCCTCATGACTGTTCCTTAGTCCCTTGATCTCTGTAGCAAGAGATTCTCTGCTGTCCTCTATACTGTTTTCAAGCCCAGTGATTAATTTTATGACTATTATTCTAAATTCACTTTCTGTTACATTATTTAAATCCTTTTTGATCAGTTCATTAGCTGTTGTTATTTCCTGGGGATTCTTCTGAGGGGAATTCTTCCGCTTGGTCATTTTGGATAGTCCCTGGAGTTGTGAGGACCTGCAGGGCACTTCCCCTGTGCTGTGGTGTATAACTGGAGTTGGTGGGCGGGCCCGCAGTCAGACCTGATGTCTGCCCCCGGCCCACCGCTGGGGCCACAGTCAGACTGGTGTGTGCCTTCTCTTCCCCTCTCCCAGGGCCTGGATTCACTGTGGGGTGGCGTGGCCCGTCTGGGCTACTTGCACACTGCCAGGCTTGTGATGCTGGGGATCTGGTGTATTAGCTGGGGTGGGTAGGCAAGGTGCACGGGGGCAGGAGGGGCAGGCTTAGCTCGCTTCTCCTTAGGTGATCCACTTCAGGAGGGGCCCTGTGGCAGCGGGAGTGTGTCAGATCCGCTGCAGGAGGTTTGGCTCCGCAGAAGCACAGAGTTGGGTGTTTGCCCGGAGCAAGCAAGTTCCCTGGCGGGAACTGGATCCCTTTGGGATTTTGGCTGGGGGATGGGCGTGGGAGATGGCGCTGGCGAGCGCCTTTGATCCCCACCAAACTGAGCTCTGTCGTCCGGGGGCTCAGAAGCTCTCCCTCCCTTTGTCCTCCAGCCTTCCCGCTTTCTGAGCAGAGCTGTTAACTTATGACCTCCCAGACGCTAAGTCGCGCTTGCTGTGGGAACACAGTCCGTCAGGCCCCTCCGCTTTTGCCAGCCAGACTCGGGGGCTCTGCTTGGCCGGCGAGCCGCCCCTCCGCCCAGGCTCCCTCCCGCCAGTCCGTTGAGCGCGCACCGCCTCGCCGCCCTTCCTACCCTCTTCCGTGGGCCTCTCATCTGCGCTTGGCTCCGGAGACTCCATTCTGCTAGTCTTCTGGCGGTTTTCTGGGTTATTTAGGCAGGTATAGGTGGAATCTAATGGATCAGCAGGATGCGCGGTGAGCCCAGCGTCCTCCTAGGCCGCCATCTTCCCGACATCTATATCGGCTGCAACCTCTTTGACCTCAGCCACAGCAACTAATTACTTGACATGTTTCTGGAGGCAAGTGAAATAAAAGCAAAAATGGACTATTGCACCCTCATCAAGATAAAAAGAAGTTCTGCACAGCAAAGGAAACAACAAAACTAAAAGGCAACTGACAGAATACCAGAAGATATTTCAAAATGACATATCAGATAAAGGGTTAGTATCCAAACTTGGGTTATTTACCAAACTCAACACTCAAAAAACAAATAATCTAATGAAGAAATGGGCAGAAAAAATGAATAGACATTTTTTCCAAAGAAGACATCCTGATGGCTAACAAACACATGAAAGTATGCTTGGCATCACTCATTATCAGAGAAATACAAATCAAAACCATGATGAGATGCCACCTCATACCTGGCTAAAATGAACAACTCAGGAAACAACAGATGTTGGTGAGGATGCAGAGAAAGAGGGACCCTTTTGCACTGTTGGTGGGATTGCAAACTGGTGTAGCCACTCTGGAAAACAGTATGGATTTTCCTCAAAAAGGTTTGAGTAAACTCAAAAATAGAACTACCCTATGACCCAGTAATTGCACTAATAGGTATTAATCCAAAGGATACAAAAATGCTGATTTGAAGGGTCACATGCACCCCCATGTTTATAGTAGTGCTATCAACAATATCCAAATTATGGAAGGAGCCCAAATACCAATTGACTGATGAATGGATAAAGATATGATATACATACATACATACATACATACACACAATGGAATATTACACAGCAGTGAAAAAGAATGAATCTTGCCATTTTGTGGGTTGCCTGGGAGACTCAGTTGGTTAAGTGTCCGACTTCAGCTCAGATCATAATTTTGCAGTTTGTGGGTTCAAGCCCCACATTGGGCTCTATGCTGACAGCTCAGAGCCTGGAGCCTGCTTCGGATTCTGTGTCTCCATCTCTCTGCCCCTACCCCACTTGCATTATGTCTCTCTCTCTCTCTCTCTCTCTCTCTCTCTCTCTCAAAAGAAACATTATAAAAAGAAATCTTGCCATTTTGCAACAACATGGATGGAACTAGAGGGTATTATGGCAAGCAAAGTAAGTCAGTCAGAGAAATACAAATATCATATGATTTCACTCATATGTGGAATTTTAAAAACACAACAGATGAACATAGGGCATGGAAAGGAAAATAAGATAAAAACAGACAGGGAGGCAAACCATAAGAAACTCTTAAATACAGAGAACAAACTGAGGGTTGCTGGAGGGAAGGTGGGGCAGATGGGTTAAATGAGTGATGGGCATTAAGGAGGGCTCTTTGGGGGATGACTATTGAATGTCATAGGAACAAATGAATCACTGGCTTCTATTCCTGAAGCCAAGACTACACTGTATGTTAACTACCTGGAATTTAAATTAAAAATAATTAAAATTAAAATTAAAATTAAAGAAAAAACTGGATAGGGCACCTGGGTGGTTTGTTGGTTAAGTGTTCAACTCTTAATTTTGTCTCAGGTCATGATCTCACGGTTCATGTGATCAAACCAGGCATCAAGCTTAGCACTGAAGGCACAAAGCCTGCTTGGGATTCCCTCTCTCCCTCTCTCTCTCTCTGCCCTTGCCCTGCTCTCTTGTTCTCTCTCTCTCTCAAGATAAATAAACTTAAAATAAGGAAGCTGGTGTAGTAATACTTATTTTGGGCAAAACGGACTTTTAAACAAAGTCTTAAAAGAGATAAAAAAAAGAGCACTATATAATAATAAAGGGGACAATCCAACAAGAAGATATAACAATTGTAAATGTGTATGCACCCAACATGAGAACACCCAAATACATAAAACAGTTAATAACAAATATAAAGGAAGTAACTTGTACTAATACAATAATAGTAAAAGACTCTAACACGCCACTTACATCAATGGACAGATCATCCAAACAGAAAATCACCAAAGAAACAGTGGTTTTGAATGACACACTGGACTGGATTAATTTAACAGCTATATTTAGAATACTTCATCTTAAAAGAGTAGGATACATATTCTTTTCTTTTTTTTTCAATATATGAAGTTTATTGTCAAATTGGTTTCCATACAACACCCAGTGCTCATCCCAAAAGGTGCCCTCCTCAATACCCATCACCCACCCTTCCCTCCCTCCCATCCCCCTTCAACCCTCAGTTTGTTCTCAGTTTTTAAGCGTCTCTTATGCTTTGGCTCTCTCCCACTCTAACCTCTCTCTCTCTTTTTTTTTTTCCTTCCCCTCCTCCATGGGTTTCTGTTAAGTTTCTCAGGATCCACATAAGAGTGAAACCATATGGTATCTGTCTTTCTCTGTATGGCTTATTATGTTTATTTATTTTTGAGAGAGAGACAGACAGACAGATAGACAGACTGCAAGCAGGGGAGGGGCAGAGAGAGAGGGAGACACAGAATCTGAAGCAGGTTGCAGGCTCCGAGCTGTCAGCACAGAGCCTGATGCGGGGCTCGAACTCCTGAACTGTGAGATCATGACCTGAGCAGTTGTAGGACGATTAACCAACTGAGCCACCCAGGCACCCCAGGACACACATTCTTTTCAAGTGCACAGGAAACATTCTCCATAGTAGGTCACCTATTATGACACGAAGGAAATCTCAACATTTAAAAAAGTTCAAAGTCATACCCTACATCTTTTCTGACCATAACAATATGAAACTAGAAATCAACCACAGGAAAAAATCTGGAAAAACCACAAATATGTGTACGTTAAGTAACATGCTACTAAACAACGACTGGGTCAACCAAGAAATCAAACATGAAATCACAATGTACATAGAAACAAATGAAAATGAAAACATAATGGTCCAAAAGGTTTGGGATGCACCAAAAGTGGTTCTAAGATGGAAGTTATTTTTTCTAATTAAAAAAAATTTAATGTTTATTTTTGAGACAGAGAGAAAGAGAGAGAGAGAGAGAGAGAGAGAGAATGCAAGTAGAGAAAGGAAGACACAGAATCTGAAGCAGGCTCCAGGCTATGAATTGTCAGCACAGAGCCCGACATGGGGCTCGAACTCACAAGCCATGAGATCATGACCTGAGCCAAAGTTGGACACCCATCCAACTGAGCTACCCAGGCGCCCCCTAAGAGGGATGAAAATAATTGCAAAAATTGTCAACAAAATACTAATAAACTGAATTCAATAATACATTTAAAAAATCATTCACCACAATAAAGTGAGATTTATACCTGGGTTGTAATGTGGTTCAATATTATAAATCAATCAACATAATACATCACATCAATAAGAGAAAGGATAAGAAGCATATGATCATTTCAATAGATGCAGAAAAAGCCTTTGACAAAGTATAACATCTATGTATGATAACAACAATCCTCAACAAAGTAAGTTTAGAGGGAATATATCTCAACATAATAAACGTCATATATGAAAACCCCACAGTTAACATCGTCCTTAATGGAGAAAATCTGAGAGCTTTTCCCCTAAGGTCAGCAACAAGACAAGGATGTCCACTTTCACCACTTTTACTCACCATAGTACTGGAAGTCCTAGCCACAGCCATCAGACAATCAAAAGAAATAAAAAGAATCCAAATCGGTAAGGAAGAAGTAAAATTTTCACTATTTTCAGATGGCATGATACTATATACAGAAAACTCAAATACTCTACCAAAAAACTGCTAGAACTGATAATTTATAAAGTCACAGGATACAAAATCAATGTACAGAAATCTGCTGCATTTCTATACACCAATAATGAAGCAACAGAAAGAGAAATTAAGAAAACAATCCCATTTCCAATTGCACCCCAAATCATAAGATACCTAGGAATAAATCTAAACAAAGAAGTGAAAGACCTGTACTCTGAAAAGTATAAAACGCTGATCAAAGAAATTGAAGATACAAAGAAATGGAAAAGCATTCCATGCTTATGGAGTGAAGGAACAGATGTTGTTAAAATATCTATACTACCTAAAACAATCTACACATTTTTTTTTTAATTTTTTTTCTTCCAACGTTTATTTATTTTTGGGACAGAGAGAGACAGAGCATGAACAGGGGAGGGGCAGAGAGAGAGGGAGACACAGAATCGGAAACAGGCTCCAGGCTCTGAGCCATCAGCCCAGAGCCCGACGCGGGGCTCGAACTCACAGACCGCGAGATCGTGACCTGGCTGAAGTCGGACGCTTAACCGACTGCGCCACCCAGGCGCCCCAAAACAATCTACACATTTAATGCAATCCCTATTAAAATACCAACAGTATATTTCACAGAACTAGAATATTAGATGACTCTTATGCCACACTTCAGATCCTCTCTGCCTCACAAGTCTCTGGAGCTCTTTGGCACTTTTTCCACCCAAACCAACCTTGTAATGACTAATTTTGTTTGGGCTCACATCGACTTTAGAAGGATACAATTTTGCTTTATGTCTGTGCTGTGTGACTCATATCTCCCATCTTGAGGTCTCCCTATTGCACTGAAGCATGAGATGCTATGGGGCTCACTCAGCACCCTTGTCTACATAACTCAGAAGTGTGAGGGAAGTCATGCTCTGTGGGGAGACTTTGGCCAATGGAGATTGTTGCTGGCAAATAATTTCTACTCCTCCCCACAACCCAGATTTACTCTTCTGAGTCACAGTAGCTGATCTCAGTAAATGCTCTCTAGAAATCAAGCAATCAGTTGTACTTTAAACCAAGTAGTGGCCAATTCAGCATCACACTCTCCTACCTCTTTTCTACCTTCTCCTTCACTTTCCTTTTCCCTTACTTCTGCTGCCCTGGGATTGCATTACCAATAGTAGTAGCAGCAGGTACAATTTTGCCTCAGGCTGTGCTTTCTAGGGATACCAAACAAAGACAGAAAGTATTTACGTATATTTGAAAAACACTTACACTCATCAGTAATAAAAGTATAAAAACATGCATGGTGCAATTAACAATAGTGTCAGAAAAGTGGGTACCTCTGGGAAAGAAGGGATTGGGCAATTCTTTATATAAATTCTTTAAAGAATTTATACATTTTTATATAAATATAAATCTATATTTATAGAATATAAATGTTCTATTTATACACAGGGAAAGAGAAATCTGAAGTAAATACAGCAAAACATTTGCAAAATCTGAGCGGTAGACATCCCTTACTTTCATCCATATATATAATATATATTACCTAAAAAGGAAAGAATGTTAAAATTGATATATAATATACATATCACTGGGGCGCCTGGGTGGCTCAGTCGGTTGAGCGTCTGACTTGGGCTCAGGTCATGATCTCATAGTTTGTCAGTTCAAGCCCCGCATCCGGCTCCGTGCTGACAGCTCAGAGCCTGGAGCCTGTTTTGGATTCTGTGTATCCTTCTCTCTCTGCCCCTCCCCCACTTGTGCTCTGTCTGTATCAAAAAATAAATAGATGTAAAAAAGTTAATAATATACATATCATAAAATTCACTTTTTAACGTGTATAATTTAATGGCTTTTGATATATTTATAATGTGTAATCATCACCACTTTGTAATTCCATGATATTTTCATTACCTCAAAAACAAACAAACCTATTAGTTGTCATTCTCCATACCTAGCTCCCACTTCCCTCACTCCTACACCTGGCCCCTGGAAACCACTAGTCTACTCTTTCTCTGTGAATTTGTATATTCTGGGTATTCCAAATAAATGGAATCGTGTGAGATATGGGCTTTTCTGTCTGCTTCTTTCACTTAGTAGAATATTTTCAAGATTTATCCATGTTGTACCATGTATCAGTGCATCATTTATTCAAGGCTGAATAATATTCTTTCGTATGGATATGTAACATTTTTTGTATCTACTTATGAGTTGATGGACACTTGGATTGTATCTACTTCTTGGCTATCATGAATAATGCTGCCTGAGCTTTCTTGTATATTTTTTTAATGTTTATTTTTGAGAGAGAGAGAGACAGAGTGTGAGTGGGGGATGGGCAGAGAGAGAGGGAGACACAGAATCCAAAGCAGGCTCCAGGCTCCAAGCTTCCAGCACAGAGCCCAATGCAGGGCTTGAACTCACAAACTGCGAGATCATGACCTGAGCCAAAATCGGACACTTAACCGACTGAGCCACCCAGGCGCCCCTTGTATATGTTTTTATATGGGCTTATGTTTTCATTTATCTTGGGTATATACCTAGGAGTAGAATTGCTAAGTCATATGGTAAGTCTATGTTTAACCATATGAGGAAATGCCAAGCTATTTTTTAATTGGCTGTGCCATTTTACTTTTCTCTCAGGGATGTGTGAGTGTCCTAATTTTTCCAATGTGTTTGGTAACACGATAACAGTTTCTTGATTACAGCCGAGCTAGTGGGTTTGAAGTGATATCTCATTGTGGTTTTTATTTGCATTTCCCTGATAACTAATGATGAACATATTTTCATGTATTTATTAGAGAGAGATCTGCTCAGATCCTTGGCCCATTTTAAAATTAGCTTGTTATTGCTGAATTCTTAAGAGTTCTTTATTCTGGATACATGTCTCTTATCAGATAAATGATTTACATTTTTTTTCCATTATGTGAGCTTTTTCACTTTCCTGGTAGTATCTTTTGAAGCACAAAATATTTTAATATTGATTATGTGCAATTTATTTTTCCTTTGGTTGCTTATGCTTTTTACAGTCATATCTAATAAACCATTGCTTAATCGAAGATCATGAGAATTTACCCCTATGGTTTCCTTTTATTGTTTTAGCTCTCACTTCGAGGTTTCAGATCCATTTCAGGTTAATATTTTTGTACATGGTGTGAAGTAGTGGACCAAATTCATTCTCTTGAGTTATCACAGACCCATTTGTTAGAAATGTTTGATTTCTCTATTAAATGATCTTGATATCCTTGTCTGAAAGCTATTGACCCTGCCAGCAACTCCCAGCGATATCTTGTTTTTCATCCAACTATTGTATTTATTGTCATTACTGCACTCAATCTTCTCTATCACTTTGTATTGCCATTTAACTTTAGCACTTTTGAGGCCAGGAATGATGAGTTATAAACATTTATATTTCCCAAACACACTGTCCAATATTTTGTTCTAGATTTGTTGAATTAATGTTGAATGGATGGATGAAGGTAGTTTAAAATACCTTCTAACACTCTTGTCCTAAATTCACATTCAAACTGTGATTGAATTTTTCCCACATTTATTCCATAACAAAAACACGTAATTTTGGAAACATTTAAAGAAATATAAAATAAAATTTGGAGTTTAGCGTAAACATGAACTCCTTCCTTTCTACTTTCCAAATTTTGTCTGCTCCATGAAGTCAATAATGCTTCCTTTTTAACTTAAGTGCCGTGCCATAGAAATATTTTTTTCTATACATATTATATAGAATACAGCATTATTTAATCATAACATTATTTTATTTTACTTTCTTCAGAAGCATGACAAATGACATTGTCACCACTCAAGGGAGTGTTCACCTGCAAGCACCAGAGTCATTTCTCTGGTATTTGGTGAAAACAGATGGTAGCATTCCAATCACAAAGTGTATTTCCAGTCTACAGATGTGGACAGGAGCAAAGTACACTCAACATTTCGCAACATTTGATTAGATTCATTATAGATATTAACCCAGTTTATCACAATGCCTTGAATATTTGCCAACAAGTGTCTTGTCAATCCTTTATTCTCTTTCTTAGCTTGCAAAGAGAGTGTGCTGGAACATAGCGATTAGCAACTCAAAGTTCATCTGGCCCAGGAGACATGGAGAAACCTTTCAGATTTAGTCATGCCAAGGGAACTGTGTTGTTTCTCTATCAGGTTGGGAGTGTGCCACACATAGAGAAATTAGTTATTCCAACAAAATGCTTTTTTTCTCTCTCTCTCTTTCTCTGTGCCAGAATGAGACTCCAGGGAATAAGGAAAGTTGATGTTGCTTAAAGAAATTTCATTTCCCAACTCCCAGGGCTTAAGTATCCATGCAAATAAGCACTGGCTAAAAATGTACTTGGGCTGTACAGGAATTGGGAACCACTTGAGGAAAGGGAGCATAAATATGTGCTATGTGATATTACTCTCTAGAATTGGAAAGACTTATGTTGATTTGATGTTTTAAGAAATAATAGAAAAGAATTTGGGCTCCTTTGTATGGGTTTGTAAGGTAGATAATGATGGTGGTGAGAGGAATGTGTTGGCTTTGCTATACCAAGGCAGGATTTATGGTGATCATACAGATTGCATATATTTCTGGTCAAGGATTTTTTGAAAATAAACTTGTTTTAGAGTCATTCACATTTCATTTGCTTAAGGAATTAATAACCTTTCTCATTGGGATGTCAGAAAAAGATAAATTATTTGATCTTCCTAATATTTTATTAGAAAACAAAAAGTTTGCTATGCTTCCAAATTGACTTATATAGAAAAGCAAGGTTATCAAAAATTAATGCAACTTGTCCCGTGACCTCTTAGTCATGATATGCGGTTTCACACTGTCATAAATAGACTTAGCAAATGAAACATTAGCATAATTCCTGGAATTCATGCCATTTTCTTTATACTTATGGCCATATGAGCCCTATCAATAAAAATCCTTATTTAGTCTTTCATTTTTTCATGAGCCAACTTCTCTTAACCCAAGAGACTCAGCCTCATGTTAAGTGCCATGCTCAAGAAGACTCTGCAAACACAGTGCAGGAGGCCACTTTCTATGCCACCTGATACCATTTATATTCCATACCATTAGTGTTCACTGGCCCATTTGGACCCTCTCTGGCAACAGTAGCTCCAAGAGCTTGGCTTGCCAGTGTCAGCATGCATTCTCAGTTCCAGAATTCTGGAATTCACACTAGTGTCATTTTTGTAATCCAGACTTTCTTATTGCAGTGTTTATTTCTGCTACTGCTTCATCATTTTTAAATTTACCTGACTCAGGTCCAGGTAGCTTTTTTGAATGTCTGGCAGGTCGTTAGCCAGCATGTGTGTTTGGGGCAGCAATTCATTCATCCATTTTGACATCCACACACAACGTCTTCATTAATGCTCAGCACAAATTTCTCAAATTCGAGATCTGTTTCATGTCTACATATTCCTTCTCTATACAGCTATTTGCCACAAAATATATTTCATGCAAATGTCACTTTTTTTCAAATGTTTCACATGTTCTACAGTGGAACCATATGCCTTATAGAAATTATGTCTTTTCAAGTTTGTATCCAAACATAGCTTGTCACTAACATCTCACAAATTCTAAGTCAACTTGTAAGCTTTCACACTTTTTCTAAAATGTTTTCTTTAGGGCTTATACACTTCTTCCCATGTTATTGCCTATATTCTGTACTCCTGTGTTCTTTTATGACATCAACTACAACCACATTACCATCTTTTGATTGCCCTTTCAATTAATCATAGTCAGCTGAGCTGCTACCTCACGAGAATATTTCCTGTTTATTGACTTTGGGGCTATCTCTGTGACAGAAGTTCTTCTACTTGGGACTTTCTTTGTACAACCGCTTGCTGAGCTCTTAAACAATCAGTGACATTCAGTTCCGAGAAAACCTACATTGAGGAAGAAATAGTGTTGCTACTTTTAAGGAATTAATTTATGATTTATGGTCAGATATTATGAGTTTCTTACTGAAAGATGAGAAGAGAACCCCGGGAAAGCCACATTGACAGGTAAGTAGGTTGTGCCTGGTCTGTAAATGCGACTGGAGAGCTGTTGGATTTCCTTGTTTACATAATTGTCACCATTGTTGCCAAATTTTTAACACTGAGTGTTCACCATGTACTAGATACTCTGCTAAGGGCTTTATGTGAAGTATTTCATTCAGTATTCACAGTAGCCCTTCAAAGTATGTTCTGTTATTATATCTGTTTTATAGATGAGGAAATAGAGATTCAGGTGGATAAGTCACTAGTTTAAGGACATACAACCAGGAAGTGGTAGATTAGGTATTTGAACCTATGTAATAGAACTTCAAAATCCATATCTCTCTTAACCTTCACATTGTACAACCTTCTTATAATGATGCCTAATATCTTTTGTACACTTATAATGATATAGGCACACAGAATAGTTAGCCACCATGTACTGATTAGCTTATTGAATCACTCATCAGCCCTTCAAGACAGGTGGCACCATTGTTTTTTTCTTTTACAGATGAAGAAACCGAGGCTTAGAGGAAATAAGTAGTGTCTCCAAAATGATACAGCTAGTAAGTAGCAGAGACAGGATTTGAACTCATATCTGCAAACAGTATGCTATACTGTACCAGTAAAGGATTAAAAACCAACAGACAGAAAAGCTGATCTATAGGTTCCTACAGCAAAAAGTGAAAATCATACCTTTAGTGTTGCTGCCTACAGGGCCTATTAAATGGAAGATGTTGGGATATATAATCAATATCAATAATTTATATGTAGTTATTCCTGATATTAAAAATTATAAGATTTCCCAAGGAACATGGAATCAATATCTTTCTTCATTAAGAAATTTGACTTAGCAAGGATTTCCAGAACGAACTTGTCAGAAGTAGCACTAAGGAGAGGTGAAGTACAATGTGATGTATACCTCTAGGAAAAGTGAATATATATATAAATCTGTTCTACTGTGGAAACAGAAACATAGCAAAGAAAGCATGAATCAGAGTATTGTGCTCTTATAATAACCCCCTTCCTCCAAAAACTACCATCCTGTGAACTGCTAGGATCTATATTTAACTGTCTATTTGGCATGAGAGTTTAGCACATGGAAGAAAGAGGATATTTGACTGGAGAAGGTAGGAAAGATGATTTAGGAATATGAACTGCTGCCTAAGGAAGACAGGCCAGCATAGACTTCCACAGGGGGAGGGATGAAAGCCCTGGGTAATAGGGGAATGTGTGTGGTAGAAGTCCATTGAAAATTTAGAAACATACTCAGAGACATATTTCATCTACATCAGACCTTTGATCATGGCTAACCTTAATTTTAGGTATTATATTTTTCTACTTCTGATAATCTTAAAATTATCTGAGAGAAATTAAAAGACTTTTTTTAATTCTAGAGTTTGGGTTGGGAAATTTCCACTTCCTAACATACTGAGGTTAGCAGGGATTTAGAATTTGCTTCCAGCCTTCTCTTGGAATGTTTTCCCCCTGGCATAGCCCTAGAAATGCTAACTTTGAAAAATGGCATCTGGCTAGCAGCCCCTAACTCAGCCACTCTTGAATTTCCACTAAAGTGTATATGAAGACATAGAAAATGATGAGAACTCAAAACAATGCTGATAATTTGGACTGACAATTAAATTATCACCAGAACTAGTGAGAAATTTTCATTAGGTAAAAATATGAAAGAAATGGGTTGAAAAGTGCAATCAGTGAATAGTTAATACTATGCAGTTAGAAATTTGGTAAGCTAATACACTGAGACTAGGTAGCAAAAATTGTTTCACTCCTAAACGGTCTAAATACTGGTGCCAAAATACAAATTTTATATTCAGAAAAAACAGGATAGTTTTATTGCATGAAAGGTACTATTTTAGAAGGCAGGCCACCACCCCTAAAACATTGTCATTCTTCCTATATATACTTGGGAACTGAAACTCCCAGAAAACAAGTAGAGAGGAAGGCAAAGGATGATAAATACTTTGGCTTTGGGAATTTGAGTATGAAGCAGTGATGAATCACATTCTTAAGAATTAGTCCACACAAACAAATTTCTGTAAGTAGGAACAGAGAAAAGAAGAATCTTGATTGGAGTGTATTCCAGGAATTGTAGTATTTTATATATTTTATCAGTTCAGATTATCAACAAGGCAGGCAGTTGGGTAAAAATAGGATCCAATATTTTCTCAGAAAAGATACATTAGATGAAATCAAGTTAGACACAGACACAGAGAACAGACAGTTGAGAACAGGTGATGTCTATATCACCCTATTATCCAGTTGTATATCTGATAAAGGAATTTCTCTAACACCCAGTTTGAGCACAGCTTATGAAACATTATTGTGTCCTAACTATTGGCAAATATAGGGCCAAGATTGATTGCAACTACTTTGAAAATAAGCAATAAAATAAAAAAAACCAATATGAAACATGAAAAAATGCAAAGAGGCTAAAAGACAAAATTATTCTGCTGACTTGAGGAACACTTTTCTGAAAATGAGTTTTTAAAGGAGTCAAAAAATATTAGAAAATATTATGTTATTTTAATTAAAATGCAAGATGACAACTTCTACAAAGAAAAGGCAAAGTATAAAATGGCAGGTGTTCAAAATCTTTCATGGACTACTTTGAAAATCTGATGAAAATTTTAGATTTTCCCTCCATATAAAACAAATTTATAAATATAGTCACATTTTTTTTTCCATTCAGTTTCTGGCGTTTGATATATCCTCTGAAGTCCTTTTATAAAGCCGAGTTTAAGAACCCCTGCCACAATCAAAGAAAATATGAAGATAACAGAATAAACCTATTAAAATGGGATATAAGATAAAGAAAGATTGCAAGTAATTACAACTCAGCCACAGATTTATATTGTCAATAAAGTCTTGTAGAAAGCAGAATTGACTATGTTGACAAATCAGTGAAAATGTCATACTTACTTGAAAAACATTCTCAGAAAGCAATGAAAAAGACAAAGATGAGACTAACCTATTCCAGATGATAAACTTGAAGAATGGATAACTAGTCTAATAGTTTTAAGTATTCCTATGGAAAAAAAAAACAACTAAAACAATAATGAGATGTATGTAGAAAAAAAGAAAACTTTCCTGAGTTGAGAAATGTAGGCCCTTCACTGTCCAGGCAAAATTAGTGAAAAGAGGAAAAAGAAGACAGCCACACTTTATAAAGTTTCTTTTTTAAGTCATAGGCTGCTTGGCATACAAATATAGATAGCCAAGAGGGACTATAAATAATAATAAAAACAAAAAAAATATAGTGCAGTGCTTAAGACCTTGTGCTGTGGAGCCAGGACAATTCTACCACTTAGCACTTATATGAATTTCGATGAGGTAAGTAACTCTTCTGAATATGTTTTCACATCTCTGAAACAAAATTATTCATAGTTACTTCACAGAATTATTGTGAAAATTAATGATATAATTTATATAAATTACTAAAATATTAATTAATAAAAAGTCTGGCATTCAGGAGGCACTGCCTATCTGTGACTAATCATATTTCTGCTATCATCATCTTCATCATCATTATCATTATCATTGTCATCATATTGTGGATGGTAGGATTGTAGATAATTTTTAGTTTATTTTTTAAATATTTTTTCTAATTTTATACAAAGGCATATATTACTTTTGTAATCAGAAAAATATGTTATTTAAAAATTAGTATACACAAATTGATATATAGAGTACAGGACCAATATAAAGGCATAACAGGGCCACAGAAAATATATAAATGCAAGTTTTTGACTTCATTTTTCTAATTTTGGTAACAAGCATGTATTGGTTTTATAATAAAACTTTATTTTTTTAATTATTAAATTTTATTTTATTTTTTAAATTTACATGCAAGTTAGTTAGCATATAGTGCAATAATCATTTCAGGAGTAGATTCCTTAATGCCCCTTATCCATTTAGCCCATCCCCCCTCCAACAACCCCTCCAATAATGTTCTGTTTGATTTCCATACTTAAGAGTCTCTTATGTTTTGTCCCCCTCACTGTTTTTATATTATTTTTGCTTCCCTTCCCTTATGTTCATCTGTTCTGTGTCTTAAAGTCCTCATATGAGTGAAGTCATATGATATTTTTCTTTCTCTGACTAATTTCACTTAGAATAATACCCACTAGTCCCATCCACGTATTTGCAAATGGCAAGATTTCATTCTTTTTGATTGCCAAGTAATACTCCATTGTATATATATATATATATATATATATATATATATATACCACATTTTCTTTATCCATTCATCCATCAATGGACATTTGGGCTCTTTCCATACTTTGGCTATTGTTGATAATGCTGCTATAAACATTGGGGTGCATGTACCCTTTTGAAACAGCATACCTGTATCCTTTGGATAAATACCTAGTGTTGCAATTGCTGGGTCATAGGGTACTTCCATTTTTAATTTTTTGAGGAATGTCCATACTGTTTTCAAGAGTGGCTGCACCAGTTTGTATTCTCACCAGCAGTGAAAAAGACATCCTCTTTCTCAGCATCCTCGCCAACATCTGTTGTTGCCTGAGTTGTTAATGTCAGCCATTGTGACAGGTGTGAGGTGATATATCATTGTAGTTTTGATTTGCATTTCCCTGATGATGACTGATGTTGAACATTTTATCATGTGTTGGTTGGCCATCTGGATGTCTTCCTTGGAGAAGTGTCTATTCATGTCTTTTGCCCATTTCTTCACTGGATTGTTTTTGGGCTGTTCAGTTTGATAAGTTCATGATAGATTTTGGATACTAACCATTTATCTGATATGTGATTTTCACATATCTTCTCTTCTGTCAGTTGCCTTTTAGTTTTGCTGATTGTTTCCTTCGCTGTGCGGAAGCTTTGTATTTTGATGAGGTCCCAATAGTTCACTTTTGCTTTTGTTTCCCTTGCCTCCGGACACGTGTTCAGGAAGAAGCTGCTGCAGCCAAGATCAAAGAGGTTTTTGCCTGCTTTCTCCTCGAGGATTTTGATGGCTTCCTGTCTCACATTTAGGTCTTTCATCCATTTTGAGTTTATTTTTGTGTATGGTGTAAGAAAGTGGTCCAGGTTAATTTTTCTGCATATTGCTGTCCAGTTTTCCCAGCACCACTTGCTGATGAGACTATGTTTATTCCATTGGATATTCTTTCCTGCTTTGTCAAAGCTTAGTTCGCCATGCATTTGTGGGTCCGTATCTGGTTTCTGTATTATGTTCCATTGATCTGAGTTCTGTTTATGTGCCAATACCATACTGTCTTGATGATTACAGCTTTGTAATACAGCTTGAAGTCTGTGATTGTGATGCCTCCTGCTTTGGTTTTCTTTTTCAAGATTGCTTTGGCTATTCACCGTCTTTTCCAGTTCATACAAATTTTGGGATTATTTTTTGTAGCTCTATGAAGAATGCTGGTGTTATTTTGATAAGGATTGCTTTGAATATGTAGATTGCTTTGGGTAGTATTGACATTTTAACAATATTTGTTCTTCCTATCCAGGAGCATGGAATATTTTTCCATTTTTTGTGTCTTCTCCAATTCCTTTAATAAGCTTTCTATATTTTTGAGTGTATAGATTTTTCATCTCTTTGGTTAGATTTATTCCTAGGTATTTTATGGGTTTTGGTGCAATTGTAAATGGGATCAATTCCTTGATTGCTCTTTCTGTAGCTTCATTACTGGTGTATAGGAATGCAACCGATTTCTGTGCATTGATTTATATCCTGACACTTTTCTGAATTCATAAATCAGTTCTAGAAGTTTTATGCTGGAATCTTTTGGGTTTTCCATATACAGTATCATGTCATCTGGGAAGAGTGAAAGTTTGACCTCGTCCTGGCTGACTTGGATGCCTTTTATTCCTTTGTGTTGTCTGATTGCTGAGGCTAAGATTTCCATTACTATGTTGAATAACAGAGGCAGGAGTGGTTGTCTTTGTCTTGCACCTGACCTTAGGGGGAAATCTCTCAGATTTTCCCCATTGAGGATGATATTAGCATTGCTTCTTTCACATATAACTTTTATGATCTCGAGGTATGATCCGTCTATCCCTACTTTCTTGAGGGTTTTTATCAAGAAAGGATGCTGTATTTTGTCAAATGCTTTCTCTGCATCTATTGAGAGGATCATGTGGTTCTTGTTCTTTCTTTTATTGATGTGATGAATCACATTGATTTTTGTGTGGATATTGACCCAGCCCAGCATTCCAGGTATAAATCCCACTAGGTCATTGTGAATAATTTTTTTAATGTATTGTTGGATCCAGTTGGCTAGTGTCTTGAGGATTTTTGCATCCATGTTCATCAGGGATATTGGTCTATAGTTCTCCTTTTTAGTCGGGTCTTTGTCTGGTTTTGGAATCAAGGTAATGCTGGCTTCCTAGAAGGAGTTTGGAAGTTTTCCTTCAATTTCTAATTTTTTGGAGCAGCTTCAAGAGAATAGGTGTTACCTCTTCTTTAAATGTTTGGTAGAATTCTCCTGGAAAGCCATCTGGCCATGGATTCTTGTTTTGGGGGGAGATTTTTTTATCACTAATTTGATTTCCTTACTGGTTGTAGGTCTGTTCAAATTTTCTATTTTTTCCTGTTTCAGTTTTGGTAGTGTATATATTTTTAGGAATTTGTCCATTTCTTACAGATTGCCCATTTCATTGGCATATAATTCCTCATAATATTCTCTTATTATTGTTTTTATTTCTGCTGTGTTGGTTTTGATCTCTCCTCTTTCATTCTTTATTTTATTTATTTGGGTCATTTCCTTTTTCTTTTTGATCAAATTGGCTAGTGGTTTATCATTTTTTTAAATTCTTTCAAAGAACCAGCTTCTGGTTTCATTGATCTGTTCCACTGTTTTTTTTTTTTTTTTTTTTTGGTCCAAATAGCATTAATTTCTGCTCTAATCTTTATTATTTCCTGTCTTCTGCTGGTTTTGGGTTTTATTTGCTGTTCTTTTTCCAGCTCTTTAAAGTGTAAGCTTAGGTTGTGTATTGAGACCTTTCTTCCTTCTTTAGGAAGGCCTGGATTGCTATATACTTTCCTCTTATGACCACCTTTGCTGCATCCAAGAGGTTTTGGGCTGTGGTCTTATCATTTTCACTGGCTTCCATGTACTTTTTAATTTCCTGTTTAACTTCTTGGTTAGCCCATTCATTTTTTAGTCAGGTGTTCTTTACTCTCCAAGCATTTGTTCCCTTACCAAATTTTTTCTTGTGGTTGATTTAGAATTTCATAGCGTTATGATGTGAAAATATGCTTGGTATGATCTCAATCTTTTTGTACTTGCTGAGGGCTGATTTATGTGCTAGTATGTGATCTATTCTGGAGAACGTTCTATGTGCACTGGAGATGAACGTATATTCCGCTGCCTTAGGATGAAATGTTCTGAATATATCTGTTAAGTCCATCTGGTCCAGTGTGTCATTCAAAGCCATTGTTTCCCTGTTGATTTTCTGATTAGATGATGTGTCTATTGCTGTAAGTGGGGTGTTGAAGTCCTCAACTATTATGGTATTGTTATCAACAAGTTTCTTATGTTTGTGATTGATTTATATATTTGGGTTCTTCAAAATTTGGAGCATAAATGTTTATAACTGTTACGTCTTCTTGGTGGATAGACCCCTTGATTATGATATAATGCCCTTATTCATCTCTTGTTACAGTCTTTATTTTAAAGTCTAGATTGTCTAAGTATGGCTACTCAGACTTTCTTTTGTCAACCATTAGTATGATAGAGAGTTCTCCATCTCCTTACTTTCAATCTGAAGGTGTCTTTAGGTCTAAAGTGTGTCTTTTGTAAACAGCACGTAGATGGATCTTGTTTTCTTATCCATTCTGTTACCCTATGTCTTTTGATTGGAGTATTTAGTCCATTGACGTTTAGTGTGAGTACTGAAAGATATGAATTTATTGCCATTATGTTGCTTGTGGAGTTTGAGCTTCTGGTGGTGTTCTCTGGTCCTTTGTAGTCTTTGTTGCTCTTGGTATTTATTCATTTATTGACTGATTGATTGTCTTTTCTTGCCTTAGAGAATCCGTCTTAAAATATCTGGCAGGGCTGGTTTGGTGTTCATGAATTCCGTTAATTTTTGTTTGTCTGGGAAACTTAATCTCTCCTATTTTGAATGACAGCCTTGCTGGATACAGAATTCTTGGCTTTACATTTTTCTGATTCAGCATATTGAACATATCTTGCCACTCCTTTCTGGCCTGCCAAGTTTCTGTGGATAGGTCTGCTGCAAACCTGTTCTGTCTTCCCTTGTAGGTTAAGGACATTTTTCCCTTGCTGCTTTCATGATTCTTTCCTTGCCTGAGTATTTTGTGAATTTGACTATGATATGCCTTGTTGATGGTTGGGTTTTGTTGAATCTGATAGAAGTCCTCTGTGCTTCCTGGATTTTGATGTCTGTGTCTTTCCCCAGGTTAGGAAAATTTTCCGCTATGATTTGCTCCCATAAAGCTTCTACACCTTTTTCTCTCTCTTCATCTTCTAGGATCCCTATGATTCTGATGTTGTTCCTTTTTAATGAATCTCTGATTTCTCTAATTCTTAAATCGTGCTCTTTTGCCTTAGTCTCCTTCTTTTTTCCTGCTTCATTATCCTCCATACGTTTTTCCTCTATATCCCTGATTCTCTGCTCTGCCTTATCCATCCTTGCCGCCATGGCATCCATTAGAGATTGCAGCTCAGTTATAACGTTTTCTATTTCATCCTGACTAGCTTTTACTTCTTTTATCTCCACAGAAAGGGATTCTATTCTATTTTCTACTCTGGCTAGTATTCTTATTACTGTGATTCTAAATTCTGGTTCAGACATCTTGCTTGTATCTGTGTTGGTTAAGTCCCTGGCTGTCGTTTCTTCCTGCTCTTTCTTTTGGAGTGAATTCCTTCATTTCATCATTTTGAAGGAAATAAAAATTGAGTTAAAAAAATTAAAATTAAAAAAAACTAAAAACAACACACACAAATAAAACAAATGCAATAAATGATGCTAGATCCTAGGTGTGTTTTGGTCTGGGTGTTGAAAGGAGCTTGATAGATTAGAGAAAAAAGGGTAAAGAAAAAAAAGGAAATCATTTGAAATTTTGAAAAAAATGAATACCCTGAAATAGAATAAAATGAAATGATGGAAGTAAAATAAAATTTGAGAAAATTTACAAAAAATTAAAAAATATAGTAGAAAAAATTTTTTTAAATATTTTTAATAAAAATTGAAAATAAAAATATTTTTTTCTCTTTCTGCTGAATTCTGTGGTTCAGGTTGTGCAGATTGTTGTGTTAATCCTAAAATCAGTTTTCTAGGTGTGCAGGATGTTTTAGTGTTGATCTGGTTGTATGTCATGGATGCGAGACACAATAAAAACTTCCATACTGTTCTGCCATCTTGGCTCCTCCTACCCTAAAACTTTATTTTATTTTATAAGCTTATTTTATTTAAAAAGTATATGAGCTACATATAATCACTGTAGAGCATTGGGAACCTGCAGAAGAGCACAATAGTGTGTTTACCAAGAAATGAACATTGCAGATTTTGGTGTGTACATTTGTGTATATTTTTGGTGTGTATTTCCATTTATATATTTATTGTACTCCTGAGATAATACCAAACATGTAGTTCCATCATTCTGTGTCTAACCTACTATTGTACTGGGCCAATTTACCCATGCAATTGAAATTTCTATAGACATCATTTTTAATGGTTGCTCAGATAATTCAGCTATTCTGCAATTGTGGTATATCTAGATTGTTCATGATTTTCTGTTGCGGTGTTTGATACTCTAACAAACATATGTATATGACTCTTATCCTGAATTTCTGATCGTTTCCTTAAAATTGATTCCTACAAACAGAGATACTAGGCCAAAAATGATACATATTTCTAAGACTCTTAATGAATCTTGATGCTTCCCAGAAAAGTTGTAACAATTTGTACTCTTCTTCCACATACTGTCTTAACAGTCTAGTTTCATCATTCCTTTAGTAACATTTTTTCAAAGTTTAAATATGTATCAATTTCCGAAGCAAAACATCAGTTTTAGTTGCTTTAGCTTTCATTACTTTGCTTACATATTAACTTGAACATGTATTTTCTTATGTTTATTGGCCAGTTGTAGTTCATCCTTTATGAACTATTCCTGTGTGACTTTTCTCATTTTTTTTGTTTTGTAGTCTTAGTAATTTCTTTGTGCCTTATAATAACCCTATCTATTCTGAAGATATACTTGCACATTAAAAAACAAAAAGAGGGGCACCTGGGTGGCTCTGTTGGTTAAGCCTCTGACTTCAGCTCAGGTCATGATCTAATGGTCTGTGAGTTCAAGCCTCACGTCAGGCTCTGTGCTGACATCTCAGAACCTGGAACCTGCTTCAGATTCTGTGTCTCCCTCTCTCTCTGTCCCTCCCACGCTCATGCTCTGTCTCTGTCTCTCTCAAAGATAAATAAACAATAAAAACATTTCTAAAAAATGAGCCAAAATTTTAATAGACACCTCACCAAATAAGATATACAGATGGCTGGGGCACCTGGGTGGCTCAGTCAGTTAAGCGTCCAACTTTGGCTCAGGTCATGATCTCATGGTTCATGAGTTCAAGTCCCTTGTCAGGCTCTGTGCTGACAGCTCAGAGCCTGGAGCCTGCTTTCAATTCTGTTTTTCCCTCTCTCTCTCTCTGCCCCTCCCCTGCTTGCAGTCTGCTTCTATCTCAAAAAAAAAACATTAAAAAATTTTTAAAAAAGAAGATATACAATAGGCTTATACAATAAGCCTGTGAAAAGATTTTCCATATTATATGTACCAGGGAAATGCAAATTAAAACAAGTTAAAATGGCCAAAATCCATAACACTGAAATTCCAAATACTAGCATGAATGTGGAGCAACAGGAACTCTCATTCATTTCAGGTGGAAATGCAAAATATTACAGCCACTTTGGAAGACTGGTGGTTTCTTAGAAAACTAAACATACTCTTAGCATATAATGTAGTAATTGCATTCCTTGACATCTATTCAACGAGTGGAAAATGTATGTTCATGTAAAAACCTGCTTACAGATGTTTATAGCAGTTTTCCTCATAATTTCCCAAACCTGGAAACAACCAAGATGTCCTTCAAAAGGTGAATGTATAAACTGTGGTAATTCTTACAATGAAATATTATTCAGTTCCAAAAAAGAAATGACCTATCAAACCATGAAAATACATGGAAAAAATCTTAAATGCAGGTTGCTAAGTGAAAGATGCCCATATCACAAAGATACAAACTATATGATTCTGACTATATAACTTTCTGGAAAAGATAAAAGCACAGAGACAGTAAAAAGATCAGTCATTTCCAGGGGTTGGGAGAAGAGAGAGTAATGAATACACTTTTTACTATGATGATGGACACATGTCATTATACATTTGTCCAAACCCATAGAATATACAACACCAAGAGAAAACTCTAATGTAAACTATGGATGTAAACTTTGGATGATTATGATGTTCCAATGTAGGCTTGTCAATTGCAACAAATGTACCACTTTGGTAGGGGATATTAATAATTAGGGAAGCTATGCATATTGTAGCAGTAAGGGGTATATGGGAAACCTTTGTACCTTCCCCTCAATTTTGCTGTGAAACTAAAATTGCTCTCAAAAAATAAGGTTAATTAAAACGAAAACATTTTTTTAGAAAGTGTTAATGTTTGCAACATTTTTGACCACTGTGACCAAAGACCATAATTTTTATGGCAAAAAGAAAATGAAAAGAAAGCTTCATATAGTGACATATAAATGTTCCTCTGGAAATAATTTATGACTTCTAGCCAAGGCTTTCCTTTTTAGCATGTGAAAATTAGCATATCATCTGTTTTAATCCATAAATATACTCTTCAGCAATCATTTTCACTTGAAGAGTGTGCCACACTTACAAAGCCGAAAGGTTTTGTGTGTGTGTGTGTTTTTTTTCATTTCTTCTGTTCTTCTTAGTAGTTACAAAATGGACTGGACACTTTCCAAAGCTGAAATTAAATATGATCTTATAGGTTCTCAGATCTTGGAAATTTTGTGAATGTGTATGTAATTATTATGACAGGGCAAGAATGTAGTATAATAAGAGCATAAAATTCTCAATTATGATATCCCTGGCCCTTTTTTCTCAAGTTTTTTCAACATCTCTCCCTATTCAGAGCTGAAATGTCTGGCAATACTCTTACCTGGGCAACATGTTTCTGCTCTTCCACAGTTGGACTTCCCCAAACTCTAAGGCTTCTGCTATAAACAGAGCCCAAACTTTCCTGTTGACAATATATTCTACATTGAGCATAGCTGATGACGTGCTATACATCTGTTGATATTATGTTTTCTTTCTTCCCTTTTCACAGTATCATAATTTCTTCTCCTTCTTCCCACCTTTAACCACTTTATAATAACTTTTTCCATTTCATTCCTTGTTTGAACTTATATCCCTTCTCCCATTCCAAAAGATAAAGTCAAATACCAATCAGAAAGGTCCATCTAAGAATGTTTTCCAAACAGCATATTATGACCCATTAGTGTATGTGAATTCATTTTAGTGGGTTGCAAATAGCACTTTAAAAGTGAAAACAAATAGAAACTATCAGAATATATCCAATACAGTAAGGCAACTACCTTTTCATGAAACAAACTTAGAAGGCTACTGTGTCCAGTATAGAATGTATTTTGTACTGTGGGTCAAAGTAAAAAAAAAAAAAAAAGTTTGAGAAACACTGCTATAAAGCACAATTTAGGATGAAAACCAGATTTAAAGCCAGGTTAAGTGGTCTATCAGCTGGGCAACTTCCCTGAGTGCCAATCTATACAAGCAAAACATTTCACAGGTAACATAAACAGAGAAAATTACATTTACCAGGACTCTTCAATACGAAAGTAGTATATGTGAGTAACGTAGATGAGTTTGTAGATAGAATTGTATTGCTTAGAGCAGCAGGCAGATACTGAGTCCTTTCTTCTATGTTTTGCCCCCATATCTATAGAGTTCTATCTGTCATTTCAGTAAACATTGAACAAATATTTAAAGTAAATAAATTTGAAGGGGCACCAAATTATTCGCCTGCTGAATTTGCTCATGTTTTGACTGAAATCTGTGTATACCTTAAATTCAGAGAAAAAAAATGATGTTGTAAAAAATGTATTTCTTAGGATAGTGATAGCTTCTGTAAAAAGTAAAACTCAAAATTTCAGTGACAGCACAATAGAAGATTTTTTTTTATTCATGTAATTCACATTGTAGATGTGGGCAAGTGAGTAGCGTTTCTCCAAATGGGGATTCAGGAAATCAGATTTATTCCAAACTGTGGAATCCTCTCCCATAGGGCTTTCAGAGTCTTCTGCATTCATCCCAAACATAGATAAAGAAAGAGTGGAAAAAGACACACCAACTTACTAAAAACTTGCACCTGTAAGTGATAGCCATCACTTCTGTTCACAATCCATTGGCAAGAACTGGTTACTTGGCTATGCCTGGATCCAAGGAGGAACTGTGAAATGTAGTCTCTGACCAGGAAACTGCCTCCCAGCAACATCAGTACACAATGAAGAGTAGTATGCATTTTTGGTGAACAGCTAGATAGCTTTTTCAGTCAAGGTACATTACAGCACTCATCAAAGTGTCTTCAGAAATTTCCAACACAGGTTTTTAGGATACATTCATTGCTCATCTTTTTACCATCTCTATACTCTTCTGCTGTGTGACAGGGCTGTATTGATCATTGGTGCTTATACTTTTTTGGATAAAAATAGGCTGTTTCATTTCTATGTTACTAAGGTAGTGATTTCAGTATTTTCACATTTAGCTGCATATTACTTTTTTTTAAATGAATGTAGTTAGCAAGAATGAGGTGCATAAGATAGTAAGTAAATACTAAATTGTAGGCAGCCACCTCATTTATCCAGCTGCTGATTTACATTTGGTTGACCAGACAGAGCACTTTGCATTCTCTGTGATATTTGCATGAAGTAGAATAGATTTAATTTTTGATTAAACAGAAAGATTGAAAAGGTTTAAAAGGTTAAGTCAGTAATATTGAAAACATTACAATCTGGTTTAAACAATCATCTGAGGGGCACCTGGTTGGCTCAGTTGGTTAAGCATCTGACTTCAGCTCAGGTCATGTTCTCACAGTCCATGAGTTCGAACCCCGTGTCGGGCTCTATGCTGACAGCTCAGAGCCTGGAGCCTGCTTCAGATTCTGTGTCTTCCTCTCTCTCTGACCCTCCCCCGTTCATGCTCTGTCTCTCTCTGTCTCAAAAATAAATAAACATTAAAAAATAAACAATCATCTGAGTGAATTGGATATAAACATATTTACTTGGGGCAGAAAGCACTTCTTTAAAATTTGCTCTCAGAATATGATTTTTATGTATGCTCTGAATATCAAAATAGTTCATAATTATGGATAACAATTATTGGCAAAATGCATTATTTACTTTATTAGAATTTGTGCCCAATACCTGTATGGTACTATTTGATTATCAACTTATTTTTCTTTTCTGATAATTAGAACAAAATATTGAAATTTGGGATTTTCTAATAGCAGCTAGAGTTTTCCTCAAAATACCTGTCTATAGTGTGACTATGGAAAATTGTGTAGCCTATGTCTGAAATGCAATGTGCAAATATCTTCAAAATAATGAATGCAATAGATTTTTTGAATTACTACTGATAAAATGATTTGCCTTCAGGAAATGTTTCCAACTCTAAATTTATGTAATGAATCACTCTCTCTTCTTCCCTTTTTGTTTCCTGCTCAGGTTAATTAAGTGCTAATATTAAATTTGCTGGAGTATACAAAAAAGGACTAACGTCCACACTGTTGATTAAATGGCAAGGTAGAAGGCTGGCCATGACGTTTAATTAGAAACATGGGAGTTGTTGGTTTCTTTGTGTAATCTGGCCATCTGAATGTCGAATCTCTTCTAACAAATGACCAGGGAAAAGATGAAAATGGTGACATGGGGAAAATAGTATTTTCTCATTTCAAAAAAAAATGATAAATAACAATGAAGATCTTAGTCATTACACCAGTGTTTTGCAATGTATGTTCCATTGAAATATTAGTCTTGTGAAACCGTCCACAAAAAAGGGTTCTAAGGAGAAAATAAGTTAGGAAAACACTGAATCCCCTCTCACAGATAATCACAATTCATGTTAGCATTTTATTTTTAAAATTTATATATTTAAATTCAAGTTAGTTAACCACAGTGTACTATTGGTTTCAAGAGTAGAACCCAGTAATTCATCACTTACCTATAACACCCAGTGCTCATCCCAAGTGCCCTCCTTAATGCTGATCACCCATTTAACCCATCCCCCACCCAACTCCCCTCCAGTAACCCTCCGTTTGTTCTCTGTATTTTAGAGTCTCTTAAGGTTTGCCGCCCTCCATTTTTATCTTATTTTTCTTCCCTTCCCCTATGTTCATCTGTTTGGTTTCTTAAATTCAATATATCAGTGAAATCATATGATAATTGTCTTTCTCTGATTGGATTATTTCTATTAGCATAATATACTCCAGTTCCAACCACATTCTTGCAAATGGGAAAATATCATTCTTTTTCATCACTGAGTAATATTCCAGTGTGTGTGTGTGTGTGTGTGTGTGTGTGTGTGTGTGTAGTTTTTGTTTAGTAAGCATTAGCACTAATCTTTGGATCTTTGCCCACCCCTTTTTTCTTATAAGAAAGAAGTGAAAAATAATGCTCATAGGTGTTAAAGAGCAGACATATTTTTTGTTATTTCAAGGTAAGGTATATACACTAAAGAAGTGAAAACAGGTTTTCAAAAAAACCTGTACACAAGTGTTCCTAACAGTTCTATTCGCAATAGCTAAAAGGAGGAAACAACTCAAATTTCCATCAATAGATGAATGGATAAAGAAATGAGTTATATCCATGTAATGGAATATTATTTGGCCATAAAAGGAAATAAAGTACTGATATATACTACAACATAGATGAACTTTGAAAACATGCTAAGAAAAATAGGCCAGTCACATAAGACTACATATTACATAATTTCATTTATATGAAATGTTCAGAAGAGGCAAACCTATATATAAAGAAAGCAGATTAGTGTGTGATTGCTTAGGGCTGGAGAGATGTGGGGTAGGGGAATGACAGCTAAAGGGTATAGACTATCTCTTTGTTATGAAGAAAATGTTGTAAAATAGAGTATCTCTTTGTTATGATGAAAATGTTGTAAAAATGACCATGGTGATGGTCGCACATATCTGTGAATATACTAAAAACCATTGATTGCACACATAAAATGAAATGTATGAAATATGAATTATATCTCAGTATGACTATTAAAAAAACAAATTATAATCATTGTTTAGTAAATTTTATTATTTTTAAAAAAATTTTTTTAACGTTTATTTATTTTTGAGACAGAGAGAGAGCATGAATGGGGGAGGGGCAGAGAGAGAGGGAGACACAGAATCAGAAGCAGGCTCCAGGCTCTGAGCCATCAGCCCAGAGCCCGATGCGGGGCTCGAACTCACTGACCGCGAGATCGTGACCTGAGCTGAAGTTGGACGCTTAACCGACTGAGCCACCCAGGCGCCCCATTGTTTAGTAAATTTTAAATGCCATGGCTCCTCCTTTTAAATATAAGGGACAGTTTTTTAAATGGTGTTATCTTTAAAAAGGTGCTCACCATTTTCTGTTTTTTATTTATTTTTGAGAGAGACACGGAGAGAGAGAGCAGAGCAGGAGCAGAGAGAGAGGGACAGAGAGAGAATCCCAAGCAGGCTCTGCACTGTTAGCACAGAGCCAGACACGGGGATCAAACTCACTAACTGTGAGATCATGACTTGAGCAGAAACCAAGAGTCAGATGCTTAACGACTAAGCCATCCAAGCTCCTTGAAACAAAATTGCTGTTTTTCTCATGAAGATCACTTAGTGCTTTTTTTCTATAAGCTTCTTCTTACCACCACCTGTAAGGAAGATATTGCCTCTTGATGTACTTATGGTGGTATCCAAAGCCGTCAGTTTCTGGTCCAGAGTGGGCAAACGACCAACTGGAGAAGCTGCCAGAAGGCCCATGAGCACTGGGTACTGAAAGCCTTCTGTTGGACCAGCCATTAACCCTTAAGCTGTGGGCTGCATGGAGAGTCCAAGGGTTGCAGGGGAGGGGCAGGAGCGGTAGAGGCTGCAGGGCATACTTGGGGAAGCCTGAGACAGCAACAACTTACCCGGTAGCAAGGACATATTTCAATGCTCCTGAACTGTGATATTATGACCTGAGCCGAAACCAAGAGTTGGACGTTTAACCAACTGACCTACTCAGGTGTCCCTGATTTTTTATTTAAATAATTAATATCAATATTATACACCTCAAAACATACATACATACATAAATGTATGTATAATGGATATATATTAACATATTAACATATATATCATATAAACATGTATATTTTTTCATATATATACATATATATGTATAAACATATATATGTATATACATATATATATATATATATATATATATACATATATATTTAAATAACCTAGATTGGAATATATTACCGTATATGTATATGTATATATGTATTACATACTGGAATATGTATATGTACATATATTTTCAACATACCTTCAAAAAGGTCTAATAGAAATGTAAAGTAATGTAAATATGTTATCCCTGATCTGTGGCAATTAAAGAAATTAACAACCCAATAGAAGACATTTGGGAGAATTCAGGTCTCACGATTTTATTGTTAATGTTAAAAAACTATCAATTTAGCATTTTAGGGTTTGTTTATTCTAGTTCTGATCTCACTATCTCTTCTATCTCAGTCTCTTTGCTGGTTTCTCTTCTTTTTTTTTTATTTCTTAACATTAGAGTGCCTCAGGCCTCAGTCCTTGGACCTGTTCGTTTCTTTATCTGCACTGATTCCCCTGGTCATCTCATCCAGTTTCACGGCTTTAGATATCCTTATGTTGAGAACTCCACAATTTCTCCAAACCAGACTTCTCGCCTGAACTCAACTTGATCAGCTAACTTGCCCATTCATCATCTCCATTTGGATGTCTAATAGATATTTCACATTTAAAATGTCCCCAGCTTAACTGATCTTTTTCTAAATCCTGCTCCATCCAATCTTCATTTCACAGTTAATGACTAATCCATTTTTCCTGTTTCTCAGGTTAAAACCTTTGAGTCACCTTGATTGATCTCTTATACTTCAGTCATGATGCCCCTATAAAACCTTTGCACCATTTTCTCTAGGTGGAATGTTCTTTCCCTGACATCCATACGCTTGGGTCCCTTTCTTCCTTCAATCCTTTGATCATATGTTACCTTCTTTCTTTAATGAAGACCACACAAATCACACCACTTAAAATTGCAAATACTCAGCACCACTGGTTCCCTGCCTACCCTGTTTCTTCACCATCTAACATGATATACGATTTACTTACTTATCCTGCTAATGTTTAGCTGTCTAGACCCAGTAGAATGTAAACTCCATGAGGGAAGAGATTTTTGTCTATTTTGTTTACTTCCTGTATCCACAGTACCAGAAACTGTAATGGACACATGGTAGCACTCAAAGAATACTTGTTCAATGAACAAATAATACTATGTTGCATACAGTCTCTGTTATTTTTAATGACCCTAAACGTGGTTCTTAATGTTTGGCAACGACTGGTATCGATTTTCCAAAACCAATGTAACACTTCCTTTCATAGGACATATGATGTGTATTTTCTGACTGAAACAACATGTACTATTTATATCATTCAACAAGCAGGTATTTAACCACATGCCCTCTCCACCCACAACCATCTCCAATTCAAATTAAGTGTCAAGTTGTGATCTTTATCAGCTACTGAAAATATTTCCAATTTTTGTAATTTTCCACTAGAAAGCTAGCGAGAGCTTTGATTTCTGAATTCTCCATTTTTCTTTTCTAAACATCTCCCCTATACAGCTTCAAAAGTGAAACCAAGTATATTTTATGTGAAAGTTTTTATGATAACATCTAATTATCATTCATATTTCACACTGAATGTGTTTTTTTTTTTTATTTCTCAAGGCTTTCTTTGTTTACCAACATTAACTAGTCTCTAAAAGCAGGTAGTTTACAGCCTAGCAAAGAAAGCAAAAGAGTATATGTGTGGGGGCGCCTGGGTAGCTCAGTCGGTTAAGCGTCCAACTTCAGCCCGGGTCACGATCTCGCGGTCCGTGAGTTCGAGCCCCGCGTCGGGCTCTGGGCTGATGGCTCAGAGCCTGGAGCCTGCTTCTGATTCTGTGTCTCCCTCTCTCTCTGCCCCTCCCCCGTTCATGCTCTGTCTCTCTGTCTCAAAAATAAATAAACGTTAAAAAAAAATAAAAAAAAAGAGTATATGTGTGCAGTTAGCACATATGATATGCTTTAATTTCAGACATGGGGACTTAAATGATGCTTTTTAAAAAATTAACTAATTAATTTATTTTTAAATTTACATCCAAGTTAGCATATAGTGCAACAATGATTTCAGGAGTAGATTCCTTAATGCCGCTTACCCATTTAGTCCATCTCCTCTCCCACAACCTCTCCAGCAACCCTCTGTTTGTTCTCTATATTTAAGAATCTCTTATGTCTTGTTCCCCTCCTGTTTTTATATTATTTTGCTTCCCTTCCCTTGTGTTCATCTGTCTTGTATCTTAAATTTCTCCTATAACTAAAGTCATATATTTTTTTCTCTGACTAATTTCGCTTAGAATAATACCCTGTAGTTCCATCCACATAGTTGTAAATGGCAAGATTTCATTCTTTTTGATTGCTGAGTAATACTCCATTGTGTGTATATACCACATACATACCACATCTTCTTTATCCATTCATCCATCGATGGACATTTTGGCTCTTTTCATACTTTGGTTGTCAATAGCACTGCTATAAACATTGGGGTGCATGTGTCCCGTCAAAACAGCACACCTGTATCCCTTGAATAAAGTACCTAGTGGTGCAATTGCTTTGTCGTAGGGTAGTTCTATTTTTAATTTTTTGAGGAACCTCTATACTGTTTTCCAGAGTGGCTGCACCAATTTGCATTCTCACCAGCAGTGAAAAAGACATCCTCTTTCTCTGCATCCTCGCCAACATCTGTTGTTGCCTAAGTTGTTAATGCTAGCCATTTTGACAGGTGTGAGGTGGTATCTCATTGTAGTTTTGATTTGTATTTCCCTGATAATGAGTGATGTTGAATATTTTATCATGTGTCGGTTGACCATCTGGATGTCTTCCTTGGAGAAGTGTCTATTCATGTCTTTTGCCCATTTCTTCACTGGATTATTTGTTTTTGGGCTGTTGAGTTTGATAAGTTCATGATAGATTTTGGATACTAACCCTTTATCTTATATGTCATTTGCAAATATCTTCTCCCACTCCATTAGTTGCCTTTTAGTTTTGCTGATTGTTTCCTTCACTGTGCAGAAGATTTTTATTTTTATGAGGTCCCAATAGTTCACTTTTGCTTTTGTTTCCCTTGCTTCCAGAGACATATTGAGTAAAAAGTTGCTGTGGCCGAGGTCAAAGAGATTTTTGCCTGCTTTCTCCTCCAGGATTTTGATGACTTCCTGTCTTGTGTTTAGGTCTTTCATCCATTTTGAGTTTATTTTTGTGTATGGTGTAAGAAAGTGATCCAGGTTAATTTTCCTGCATATTGCTGTCCAATTTTCCCAGCACTTTTTCTGAAGAGACTGTCTTTATTTCATTGGATATTCTTTCCTGCTTTGTCAAATGTTAGTTGGCCATACATTTGTGGGTCCATTTCTGGGTTCTCTATTCTGTTCCACTGATCTGAGTGTCTGGTTTTGCTCCAGTACCATATTGTCTTGATGAAAACAACTTTGTAATTACCTCAAGGTCATAAAAGCCATATACGAAAGACCCACCACTATTTTCATCCTCAATGGGGAAAAACTGAGAGCTTTCCCCCTAAGGTCAGGAACAAGACAGGGATGTCCTCTCTCACCACTCTGATTCAACATAGTATTGGAAGTCTTAGCCTCTGCAAGCAGACAACACAAAGAAATAAAAAGCATCCAAATCATCCAGGAGAAAGTCAAACTTTCACTCTTCACAGATGAAATGATACACTGTATGGAAAACCCCAAAGATTCCACCAAAACCTGCTATAACTGATCCATGAATTCAGCAAAGTCTCAGGATATAAAATCAATGCACAGAAATTGGTTGCATTCCTATACACCAATAATGAAGCTACAGAAAGAGAAATCAAGGAACCGATCCCATTTACAATTGCACCAAAAAAAAAAACATAAAATACCTAGGAATAAACCTTACCAAAGAGGTGAAAACTCTATACACTGAAAAGTATAGAAAAATTATGAAATAAATTGAAGAAGATACAAAAAAATGGAAAAATATTCCATGCTTCTGGATAGGAAGAACAAATATTGTTAAAATGTCGATACTACCCAAAGCAATCTACGTATTCAATGCAATTCCTATCAAAATACCACCAGCATTCTCCACAGAGCTAGAATAAACAGTCCTAAAATTTATATGGAACCAGAAAAGACTCCAAATACCCAAAGAAATTTGAAAAAGAAAACCAAAGCAGGAGGCATCACAATCCCGGACTTCAAGCTGTATTACAAAGCTGTTATCATAAATGATTCCTATATTTAAGTTGTCAACCTCAGAGTCTCATTAGTCTAAATTTTACATTTAATTGATGAGGACTGTTCTGCCTTCTTAGAACTGGCACATATATTCTATGTTACATGATGTCCAGTGGGAAATACTGCTTTAGGATTCCTTTTCCTAGGTCTTAGTTCCAGCACATTCATTAACTTATTATGTGATTTCAGACTAGTTTTCTAATATTTCTGTGCCCTGGGGTTTTTAAATATAAGAATTCAGAGATGTATTCTGCTCTACATGTCTTAGAGAAAGAGACATTGATGTGTGCTGAACAGAGCATAGGTTTTGGAATCATAAAGACCTGTATTCACATCCTTCCCTCAGACACTAACTAGCTTTGTGGCTTTAGGGAAGTTGGTATCACCGATCCTTATTTCTGTCATCTCCAAAATGATGATCTCACCAGATTGTGAGGACTAGGTAAGTAATGTGAAAAGTACCTAGCATAGTGGTCAGCATGAATCTCACTTTTCCTCCTCTTGTTTCTTCTCCACCTGCCTCTGTCCTAACTATAAAATGAAATTTTGAGCATTAAATTTTATATGTGACTATCATGTAGAAGGTGCTTAATAAATGTTCATTCTTTTGGATGTGCTATAAAGTAATTAAAGTTACTAAATAAGGAAGGGTGAATATTATTATTTTTACTTTTTTAATGTTTATTAATTTTTATAGAGAGAAAGAAATAGCATGAGCAAGAGAGGGGCACAGAGAGAGGGAGAGAGAAGATCCCAAGCAAGCTTCTTGCCATCAGCACAGAGCCGGATGTGGGGCTCAATCTCATGAACTGTGAGATCATGACCTGAGCCGAAATCAAGAGTTGAATGCTTGACTGAGCCACCCAGGTGCCCCATGGAGGGGTAAATATTGTAATAGTGGGAAGAAGAAGATAAATAATTAAAAGTTTAAAGGAAAACATTATAACTTAGTAAATTTAATAATTATTCTATTTAAAATAATAATTTCTCATTGTTTTGAGAGTGCTCATCTTCCCAAATGTCTAAAATATCCCCAAAATAAAGTCTCTGCTGGTAAGATGAGCCTGTTAAGTGAGCCCTATATTTTTGCAAAGATTTCATAAGATATGTAATATAGATTCATAACTAAAAAAATTTAAATTATCAAATTCATCACTTTGCTCAATATGTTTAACAATCAGAGCATTATCTGCTAATTAGAATCGGGTGTACAATACACAGGGAAATAAGTATCTTAGGGGAATGTGTGTACCCTTATAAAAGGTTACCAGTTAATTTTAACAACTTCATATGTGCCTTTTTTTTATTAGCTTCAAATGTGAAATGTACAATGCATGGGAATACTGAAGATGATGTTTTCTAAGGTCTTGAAAAGGCCATTTATAAGTTCATTGATTATGGTCCTATTACAATGAGTATTTGTATCACATCTTGCCTTGATTTAATTCACTATTAGTCATACATAAATATTAATGTGCTCCAATCTATATAGACCTTTTCTGATTTTCATACAATTTACTTTCTCTTTTTTTCAGCTTATTTTAGAATCAAATGGGTAAATGCTTTTATTCTCTTATTGGATCATAAGAGTAGTGCTACTCCTCTGGGCTTTTAAAAAGAGGTATAAGTATGTCTTAATAGTAAAAAAAAAAAGCTGATTTTATTATTTTTGACTAAATTTAAAAGTATGATGTGTAATTACATAGCATTTGCTATAATTCCAGATATGGAGGTACAGAAAAGTACAACTCACTTATGGTGAATAGTCATTTTTTTTGGCTCTTAATGAAAAATTATAAATAAAACCTAGTTCATGAAAGGGACTTTAACTTTTTGATGTTCAGCCTAACAGTTCAGTTCAACAAACATTTACCCTGTGCAGTCTACCACAGTGCTGAAGAGCATGGGCTTTGCAATCAAATGATCTGGGTTTAGTTTCCCATATCACAGTTTATTCTCTGACTCTGAGAAAGTTATTCAAATGCTAATTGTCATAGTTTCTTCAACTGTATAATTGGGCTCTCATACCTACTTTGCAAGAATATAGTGAGGATTCAACAGGAAAGTATGTATGTGTGCCTGGCTATAGAAGGCACTCAATAAATGGTAACTGCTAATACAACTACGTGCCAGACTCTATACATTGGTTATGCAAAGGTAAATAAGACATTATCTGGTATTGAACTTATAGTAAACTATAAACAGAATATATATTAAGATACAACTATAATACATATGGCTTGACAAATAACATGTACCAATCAGCCACACTATTTAGCTCTCTATATTGTACATATTATAGCAAATATATACTATACAAGCAATGCTGAATGAGCTCTGTGTGTGTGTAAAAGTTGGAGAATATCTGAATTCTCAAAACCTAATATAAAATTCCTGGTGGGGCCTAAATTGTCTATGGTTTTACAATATAAAATATGCTAGTTATAAAATGCATTTTGTGAAAATTATTATACCCTTAACATATGTAGAGTGGGATAAACATTTAAGAAAAGCAAAGTTTTCTTTGCTGTAAAGTGACTAATTTAAAGATAAAATTGACATTTTGGAAAATAGATATTTTGTTTTTGTTGCTCATAAGCTTCACATGAAAAACTTCTAAGGAAGCCAAAAGAGTATGCGTCAGCTATCTATAAGTTTGTTGGTCAATTTCTCTAGATTGCTTTATACTTAAAAGATGGAGCACTCCAGAATGCAGTGAAAATTAATAAAACCATAAGAACACGACATAATTTATCTTCATGCAAAGAGAACATTTATTTTAACAAAGGAAACATCAACACACAAAACAATGTTTTAATTATCATATTGATAGTTATGTAGTAATTTCTCAGAAGGGAAGAACTTTGGGGTGTGTCCTAGGCACTGATCATTCACCAATTAAAGGTACCTATATAGTAGATTTGTGGTAAATGAGTAAAAGATAGGTGTTTCCCACATCATCTACCCCCGTCCCTATATTCATCAGCTAATAGAGCTACAAGAGTATCATTAGAATACTAAATTCTTCTGATGCCAAATTCTTCTGATGTCCGATTTACAAAATTCAGTTTTTCAATTAATTTAGCATTTTATTTAGAAGGAGTTCTCTGTCAACTAGCAATCCATACTTGTCAAATTCTGATCAGAGGTCACAATGATGACTCCCAAAGCTCAGCATCAGAAAAAGAGATTCATTTTTGTGCAGCATAATATTTATATATGGACTATATTTTGAACCATCCTTTAGCAATTCATTATTCCTAGATAGTGTATCAGGTGTGGTCATAAGTAATGTAACTTCTTTTTTTGGGGGGTGGTTTGTAAATGGCTTCTGAAGGCAATTGCAAAAGAAGAGTTAAATAATGCCTTCAACAATTCCAATATATGAATATGTAGTTCCCACAGCTACTATAATGAAAAGTCACTTTCTTTATGTACTCTGTGCATGGTTGAGAGGTTACAGAGATGAGGAAGTCTTGGCCCTGTTCTCAAGGATATCCTTGGCTAGTTGAGGAGACTAACAGGTCAATAGGCATTTATATTGCAGTATGGTGATGTGCTACTATAGACAAAAACACAGGTTCTGTAGGAGCCCTGAGGAGGAGCAGATAACCAAGTTAGGAAAGCCCATGTAAATTGGAATGAAAACATACAATTTTCATACAATTGAAAATTTAGATATTTTATATGTCATATTTTGGCATTTTCTTTAGTGGCAAAATCCTTAGCAAAACACTCCACATGAAAAAGAATTACATAATTGTTTTATCTCCTCTATTACAAGGAATTCATGTACCTAGGCTCAGAAAAAAGGTTGAGAAACTTTATTCGGCTTTTTTGTTTTGCTACTCTAGCTAAACTAACTGGCTTAGTATAAAATGAACAATGAATCCAAAAAGTAAGGTTACATTTCTAAATGGAACAGAAGTATTCATCAATATGAGTATAAATGTTTATTTTTCTACCATAAACTGTATCAATAGTATATGTTTTAATGTTTTTCTGATTTTCCCATTTTCCTGGTAATGTGAATCATAGATTCACTTACCCCCAATCAACAGTCAAACATGCCGATCTGGACACTAGCACATCCGGATTATGTTTTCTTAGCATAGCTCATAATTTAATTTCTTTTTCCTCTCTATTTCTCTTCTTTGCACTTTCTATAAAATTACTGTTTTTGTTGAACAGTGAATTGAGCAAGAGTGAGGAGGATGGGAATTAGGTCGTGTTCCAAACTGATAAAATTAGGCTGTGGAAATCAAAAGGTGTCCAGGGACAGTTACATTGGAGAAAGAGTTGAGGGGATATTCTTTCTCTCTGCCCTGGGCCAATAGGTCAAACTGAATTAATTCAACTGGCAATCTATTCAAAAAATGCTGTATGTGTAAAATAGATTCACAGAGAAATAGTGTTACCTCTAAAGCACTCTATAGATAAGCACGTGTTTCACATAGCAGACATTGACTCTAGAGAAGAGGAAAACCACAGTGATTTTCAATCATTAATAATAAGTCTTCAACTCATAAGTAAGCAGCATGAAGAAGTAATTTTTCCATTCTTGCCATCATGATCCACAAAACCATAGATGTTTTGAAGCATAGATTCAATTTAATTCAATACATATTTCTTGAAGACTTGCTAGGTACTATGTGCTTGAGATGTGGTGATACACAAGACAGACATAGTTCCTGTCCTCATGGAGTTTCCAGTCTGGCAGACATATATTTTACAAGTAGTTATGGGTATTATGACTGTTATGAAAGAAAAGTTGATGAGGTTGGGAGTATGAAACAGGGCTTTACTTCTCCTTGCAGCAGGTGGATACGGTCAAGTCTTACCTACACTATAGCTTGGATATGGGAAAGGCAGAGGAAAGAATAGTCACCCTCTATTATTTGTATCTTAAATATGCTTAAAATCACTGGGACACTTTCTTCAGGGGACTCGAGTGTGGGACAGTCTCTCCCTGGTTCACATACTTTCTATACAGGTATTCCCTCTCTATACTGGAGTGCCTCTGATTCTTTACACCCCCCCCCCAAGAGAATGGAGTCATTTCTTAAGTGCTAAACTTTCCATGCTCTGTAGCTTTTCTAGAAGGGTTAACCCTTACCAATCATTTTAAAAACTGTTTTAGGTGTGTTCTCCAATAATTCTATGTCATTCTAAGACCTAGAACAGTGACTTTGACCTTCTAACATTTGGCTTCAGTACCTCGTCTCCTGGTAGGAAATATAAGCAGTTAAATTTGGTTTTAGCCACTCCTATTTTTCATTCATTGAGAGTCTTCTCTGCCAAAGAGTGTACTGTGAGTAGGAGTCAGTTTTCTCTATTAGTGAAAAGCTACCAGAGGGCAAAAAAAAAAAAAAAAAAAAAAAAAAAAATTAATAAAGTGGAAAGGCACTGTGAAATCTAACAGTATTCTTGTACTTATCTAAAGTGATTCAAAGTTGCTTTCTGGGGCAAAAGGAAGTGTATACAAAGGAGTTGGGAATCAGTACTTTTTTCTGTGCACCACAGTATTCTACAGAAAGCATGGTAAATTGTCTTTCTGCAGGTCTGTCCTGTTGTAAGCCATAGAGGAGGGCATAGAGGAGAGAGTGCAGCTGTTTTTTCACATCCAGCTCATTTGGTAGATAAAAGGTACTCCTGGAATATACTGAATTGGGAGGAAAATCTGGGTTCTAATAGCCTCCCCAGTGCTACTGACTGACACTAACCCTGGGTAACTCATTTCCCTTCTCTGGGATTCAGTTTTATCATCTGTAAAAAGTAATAAGGTTTTACTTATTTACCATAATTCTGTGGCTTTCTTCATAGCCTTAGGCATTCAGCAGAGACAACATTAGAAGGAATTCTGGTGGCCAAGAGTTTATCACTCACATATACCCCCAACCCCTTGTTTTCAACAAGAGCAGTTCAACTTTTATCTTCTTTCACGTTTTCATCCTACATACAATTCCACTTGACCAAAGAGGTCTATATGTTTTTACAAAAATTATAAACCATTGTATCAGATAATTTCTAAGAAGTATGATTTTTTTTATTGCTTTAGGTATCATGCTTCAAAAGGCCCTCATGCTACTGGATAATTCATAGAGCTAGCTAGGAGGATATAGCTGAGATAGAAAGTGCTTAAAATCCCTGAAGGTCTAAAGGAAAATAATTTATTTTTCTTGCATGTATATTTGCTGTTGCTGAGTTAGGATATGACAAAAGTGGAAGGTGGACTGTTCCTCTGAGTGTAGATAGGTAGTTAGAGGGGTTCACTTGAATGAGGTGGGTGAAGCTAATAATAGTCCAAACCAGAAAGATGTAGGTTAAAGAGTAGATGCTCCTAAGGTGTCAATTACCAGTATCCTGTAGTTCTTCAGTGAACTAGGAAGGGACTCAGGTCTGGAATTTCTTCTGAGTGCAGGAGTGAGTTCCTCTGAGTGAGGAACAAGCTTTGAAATCTTTTAGTTTGTATAATTGTCATATGTGTTTAGATGGGACCAAGTGGGGAAGGAGAGACCAGTTCCAAAGAACTATCTAGGCAGGATGATGCCTAGGGGTCATAGATCTGAGAGGTGATCTGGGATATGGAGGGTGGGAAGCATACAATGCTTCTCTATGAACCTGTTCTCCCTAATCAAAATTTGATCATTGCTATGGACTAAATATTTGCATTCTCACAAAATTCATATATTGAAATCCTAACTCCCAATATGAGATATTAGGTGTTGGGACCTTGGAAGGTAATTAGGTCATGATGGTGGAGCCCTCATTAATGGCATTAGTGCTTTTATAAAATAAATCCCAGAGAGCTCTCTCACCCTCTTTCTGCCAATTTAGGATAAAATAAGAAGAAAAAAATCTACAGAATTCTTAGAAGGCTCTAACCAGAACCTAACCATACCTGCACCCTGATCTCAGACTTCCAATTTCCAGAAGTGTGACAAATTGGTTTATAAGCCACCCAGTCTATGGCACTTTGTTATAACAGCCTGAACTGGCTAAGACAATCATCTTAAGGGACTTTGAGATCTAAGGAAACACACACATTGCTTTTATTTGATATTTTTACAATCAGAAACACACTTTAGAAATTTCTTTACATTACTTTTATTGTAATTATTTCACTTAGTTTCCCCTTAATTTTGCTAAAGTTGCTTTTGAAAATATCATGCCTTGGGGCGCCTGGGTGGCGCAGTCGGTTAAGCGTCCGACTTCAGCCAGGTCACGATCTCGCGGTCCGGGAGTTCGAGCCCCGCGTCGGGCTCTGGGCTGATGGCTCAGAGCCTGGAGCCTGTTTCCGATTCTGTGTCTCCCTCTCTCTCTGCCCCTCCCCCGTTCATGCTCTGTCTCTCTCTGTCCCAAAAATAAATAAACGTTGAAAAAAAAAAAGAAAATATCATGCCTTAATTATATTCTAAAGTAAATTTATTTCTTTAGGAACATTCTTGGCAGGGCTGGCATCATGGTCATGTGACCTGTGCAGTTGCTTTGTTTACTACTCTGTTGATTTCTTGAAATTCTTAATAAGTTTGAACAACAGATCCTGCATTTTCATTTTGTACCAGGTCCCACAAATTATGTATTGTTGGTATCTATCTTAACCTAATTTCACTAAGTTATATGGTCCATGGGTGGTGGTAGGGAAGAGAGTGGACAGAAGGGGAGTATGATTTGTTGCAGACCCCAGACATCCATAGTTTGTCATCAAGCCTACCAGGTTGAACTGGTTAGAAACTGAGATGGCCCTGACTTTTGAGATTGGGAGGTGAAGTGTGAAGTTCTATGAGGTCTGGGTATAATCATTTCTGTATTGCTACTTAGGTAATTCACATCCATCACATATGAATCATTTTTAAGGTGCTTCGTGTGAACTCTTTTGTAAACTTGGCTACAGAGACAAGACAGAGTGCTGCATTAGTATTTATTGCTGCCATAGATAAGAAAAAAAGGGACCTGCTAACAGCTGCCTACCACTCTAAAACACTGTATACAGTACAGATTAATTAGTGAATGCTGGCACATGCCTTGGGTGCTCCCATAGGAGGGGCATTGAGGCATTATTCAGATTACTTATTGTTACTGTTTATAGCATTCTCATGAAGCTGTCAGGATGAGTCCAAATATGATGGTTAACAATACAGAGCTGTAAGCCTCATAGAGAATAAATGTATCTCAAGCTTAGCAACCTGGAGGTAAGCTCCAATAAACATGACAGATTAAAAACCTATTTCACTTGGATATAATGGTACCAATAGAGTTGTTAGTTACTGACCCGCAATCACTAGGATGCATACTCTGAGGGGTTCTTCATGAGAAATATTGAGCCTTCTTTTTTTTCATATGATCTTCTTGGAATTAGCAACAGAGATGTGCTGGATATATGGGGGCAGGCTGTGGCTGTACGGTTTTAAGAAAAATTAGTTTGCTAGCCAATAACTGGAGCATTGCTGGTACCTCTTCTGAACAGGTAAAGAATCATCTCTCTCTTTTTGGTTTGTTAAAAAAATCTGAAGAACTCATGCATACCCTAACTTCTCTTATGTTAGGGAAAGACCTTTAAGAAGAGTACATCAGACTAATAAGACTTATTTGTATTAGCCTTTGTCATTTGCATCTTACATCCCCTAATCTGGAAGTAGGCTATCCCGTGTCTCATTTTCAAGCTAGTGCTTACATTTAAGCACAGTTGTATGTGGGTCTTTTACCAGCACATTCTCCTGGTACTCAGGGACTTATAGTGGTCCCTTGCAGTTCCTGAAATCAATTTTGTTCTGACATGGAGCCACTTATTTTGTAGCTTCTCCCTCCTACAGTCATTTAGAGTTATTGATTTGCACTGAAAGAAATGAAAATTGGAGCACATTTTTTTAATAGACTTCTTTCTAAAGACTGCCAGGAATATTGGCCTCTTTGCCAATATGATGTAGACTTGTTTGACTTAGTGCCTCATTCTTGAGGTGTTCTCTGGCACTTGAGGGTACAAACTGAGGCATCTACTGTGCCCCATGGACACAACTGACTAACTACCTGTGTGGGTACAGCCAGTAACTATCCACATCAAAGGACATCACTCTTTTGCTTAAGATTTTATTCCCTCTGACCTGCTAAATGTTGGGAAGGCCCATATTATGCCTTTCCTTTACCTCTATTGCTTTCCTTGACCAGAATGCTTTCCATTGTTCTTTCTACCTGCCCAAACCCAACCTTCATCACTCTCTCATGTGCCACCATCTTCATAAAGTCTTTTCTAAGTACTTCATGACAAATCTATCATCCTGCCCTTGAAATTCAGATGGTACTTAAGCTCTTTGCCATAATATTGTATAGTTAGCTATCCTATACATTAAGTTTCCTTTTTATTTTTTACTGTTTTAGGTCTCTTTAGCCATATAGTTCCTACAGGGCATATACTTATTTATTTGTTATACTGCAGAGCACCTGCACCATTTAATAAATACATGATTGATTATTAAGTCAGTGGAAGAGTTAAATCATTGATGGCTTTATTTAGACTGCAAATATTTTATGAAAAGAGCAGCCTTCACACAAACTAGCTTGTTAGGTTAACCTAGGATACGAGGCTGGAAAATCTATTGGAGGGGAAAAAAAAGAAAGGAAGAGTACTTCAGGTGTTACTTAGAATAATCAACAAAGGGCACCTTTGGTTGAATGTCTGAATCTTGATTTTAGCTCAGGTCATGATTCCTGGGTCGTGGGATCTAGTCCCATGTCAGAGTTCTGTGCTGAGCACGGAGCCTGCTTAAGATTTCCTCTCTCCCTTTCCCTCTGCTCACTCCCCTCCTCTAAAAAAAAGAATAATTATCAAAAAAGAGATTATTCACATTTTAAGATAAGGAAAGCTAGGCATAAGGATGTTAACTGAGTTGCCTAAGAATTACATATCTAGTGACAGGACCAAAACTTCAACCCCAATGCTCTGACTAAATGCTATGCTCTTCCCAACTGTAAAACATGATATCCTGGCAACAGTGGGTAAACAAGAGTCCTTCTCTTTCTCTGTGTCTTTCTTAAACATAGCACTCAGGGAAGTATGTGTGAGTATGGGAAAGGGGAGTAGGGGGAAAAGAATGGCTATCTACTCACTTCTTTGAATTTTGAGTGCCAGCTAATTGCAATATGTGAATCAAAACTTTAATGTTAATCTCTTTCATCTTCACCCTCATTCTTGTAACAATTCATCCCCTCCCCCATTTCACTCCACTTTGTATTCCATCTTCCTCCACCTCCCCCCCCCCCATATCTAATTACAGTTTTGCAAGAAAAAATTACAGACTACATACTGCTATAGTCACACCTGGAAGTTACATTGATTTTACTGAATCAAGCTCTGCCACTTTGTGTTGCATTCCCATAGCAACACCAGATAGAATGGAAGAAAGAAAAAAAACTGAAAGTTCACCAACTACAGCTTCTAGATCTTGTGCATTTATAACTTTGCTCTTCCTCGACAAGTTTCTTATTTTCTTTTGTTTTTTAAAAATTTGTTTTTTTTTTTTTTTTAAATTTTTTTTTTTCAACGTTTATTTATTTTTGGGACAGAGAGAGACAGAGCATGAACGGGGGAGGGGCAGAAAGAGAGGGAGACACAGAATCGGAAACAGGCTCCAGGCTCTGAGCCATCAGCCCAGAGCCTGACGCGGGGCTCGAACTCACGGACCGCGAGATCGTGACCTGGCTGAAGTCGGACGCTTAACCGACTGCGCCACCCAGGCGCCCCTAAAAATTTGTTTTTAATGTTTATTTATTTTTGAGACAATGCGAGAGGCAGAGTGCAATCAGCGGAGGGGCAGACGGAGGGAGACACAAAATCTGAAGTGGGCTCCAGGCTCTGAACTGTCAACCCAGACGCCGGGCTCGAACTCACAAACTGTGAGACCATGACCTGAGCAGAAGTTGGACACTTAACCCACTGAGCCACTCAGTTACCCCATAACTTTGTTTTTTAAAAGGAGACACAAATTAGAATGATACCGCTTCATATTTTGATTACTTTGTATTTGGAAAATGCATAGAAGGGTATTGCTCTATAGTAACATAAAGTAATGATTTTTGTTTGACAAAGGACAGAGGAGAAGGTGTAAAAAAAACTTGTAAAACATGTTGAGAACTCTAATCTCTCTGACCTACTATAATAATAATCAGAGGACCTCTGGCACATCTTTCTATGTACAGTGGCCCTGCATGTGCCTAAATGTAGGCTCAGTGTCACTTGTGCTCAAAAGAAAAAAATATTAAAAATAAAAATCAAAAGAAGCTGCCTGAGTAGGAAAAAAAATGAACTAACATAGAATAGGAGCATTAAATGCCAGACTAAGGAACTTTGATTTTAGCCTTAAAGCAATTGAGAGCTATTACAAGTATGTCAGGAAGAGATTAAACAAAGTGTCTATTCTCTAATGACTAATTGATGTCTGAGTGAGAGCTAAACTCAAAGTCCTTTACTCCAATTCCTATGTATTGTGTTGCTTTGCTAGGTAGCAGCATTTGGGGTAGAAATATAAAAGTGCTATGGTTAATATTGGTCTCTAGACTCAGATGTCTCTGTTCACATTTGAATTCCACCACCATGTAACTATATGAACTTGGATCCCAATTTGCACATCTGTACAAGGGGAATAATAACAGTACTTATATCACTGGATTGTTTTAAAAGATTAAATGAGATAGTGTATAAAGATTTAGCACAATGTCTCTGGCACATAGTAAGTGCTTAATAAATGGTTGTTGCCAAAAAAGAAAAAAAGCAAGGGAAGAGAGGAGAAGAAAAAAGAAAACAACAAAGAAAAGCGAAGGGAAGAGAAAAGAAAAATTAAAAATTAAAAACAGCCAAAGATCAAATATTGCTGCCTTGGATTCAGATCAAATCTGGGGACATGAAGTGACCTGGATCCTGACTCCTTGCCTGATTTTTAATGTCTTGTTGGATCAAAAGTCTGAATTTTCAGCTTTGCTTCAGTTGCTGAGTTTCTTGTCTCCATCCACCCTGTGAAATTATGTCTGTTTTGCTACTATCTGCATCCTGATGCTAGAGGGTACTACTGTTACCATGACTTCGCCCCCCTCACCATGGGTAATATTTTTTCAAGCCTCCTTCCAGTCTCAGCTCAATCATCATCTCATCTGAAAATTCTTCCTTGACCCACTTATATAAAGTAGCAACCCCTACCCCTTTCAGAAATACTCAATCCCATTATTTTGTTTAATTTTTCCATAAAATATAGTATTAACTCAGATTACATAATATATATATATTTATTTATTTATTGTGTGATCTTATCCACAGAAATGTAAGCTACTTAAGGGCAGAGGCCCTGTCTGTCTTATGTTCAGCACTTTTTCTCAAGCTCTCGGTACATTACCTGGACCAGAGTTGGTACTCAGTAACTCTTTGCTGGAGGAAGGAAGGAAGGAAGGAAGGAAGGAAGGAAGGAAGGAAGGAAGGAATTTGGCAGGTGCTTATTGAACAGTTATTATGTACTTTAAGCCTGACTGCCTGTTTCAGAGGATAGACACAGCTGGCTTCTGGAGAGTTTAGCAACAGAAATGCCAGATTCTAAAAAGGTTGATATATAATGCGTTTCTCATTTACTGTCACTGTAGCTTTCATAGCAGCAGTAGTTCAGGAACTGTTTCAAGCTACATGAGCAAAGATATTTTTTTAATTTAATTTAATTTAATTTAATTTAATTTTTATTTTTATTTTTTAAAATTTACATCCAAATTAGTTAGCATATAGTGAAACAATGATTTCAGGAGTAGATTCCTTAATGTCCCATACCCATCCCCCCTCCCACAACCTCTCCAGTAACCCTCAGTTTGTTCTCCATATTTATGAGTCTCTTCTGTTTTGTCCCCCTCCCTGTTTTTATATTATTTTTGTTTCCCTTCCCTTATGTTCATCTGTTTTCTTTCTTAAAGTCTTCATATGAGTGAAGTCATATGATTTTTGTCTTTCTCTGACTGACTAATTTCACTTAGCATAATACCCTCCAGTTCTATCCACGTAGTTGCAAGTGGCAAGATTTCAGTCTTTGGTTGCCGAGAAATACTCCATTGTGTGTGTGTGTGTGTGTGTGTGTGTGTGTGTGTGTATATATATATATATATATATATATATATATATATACCACATTTTCTTTCTTTTTTTTTTTTTTTATAATATATGAAATTTATTGTCCAAATTGGTTTCCATAAAACACCCAGTGCTCATCCCAAAAGGTGCCCTCCTCAATACCCATCACCCACCCTCTCCTCTCTCCCACCCCCCATCAACCCTCAGTTTGTTCTCAGTTTTTAACAGTCTCTTATGCTTTGGCTCTCTCCCACTCTAACCTCTTTTTTTTTTTTTTTTTTTTTCCTTTTTTCCTCCCCCTCCCCCATGGGTTCCTGTTACGTTTCTCAGGGTCCACATAAGAGTGAAACCATATGGTATCTGTCTTTCTCTGTATGGCTTATTTCACTTAGCATCACACTCTCCAGTTCCATCCACGTTGCTACAAAAGGCCATATTTCATTTTTTCTCATTGCCACGTAGTATTCCATTGTGTATATAAACCACAATTTCTTTATCCATTCATCAGTTGATGGACATTTAGGCTCTTTCCATAATTTGGCTATTGTTGAGAGTGCTGCTATGAACATTGGGGTACAAGTACCCCTATGCATCAGTACTCCTGTATCCCTTGGATAAATTCCCAGCAGTGCTATTGCTGGGTCATAGGGTAGGTCTATTTTTAATTTTCTGAGGAACCTCCACACTGTTTTCCAGAGCGGCTGCACCAATTTGCATTCCCACCAACAGTGCAAGAGGGTTCCCGTTTCTCCACATCCTCGCCAGCATCTATAGTCTCCTGATTTGTTCATTTTGGCCACTCTGACTGGCGTGAGGTGATACCTGAGTGTGGTTTTGATTTGTATTTCCCTGATAAGGAGCGACGCTGAACATCTTTTCATGTGCCTGTTGTCCATCCGGATGTCTTCTTTAGAGAAGTGTCTATTCATGTTTTCTGCCCATTTCTTCACTGGGTTATTTGTTTTTCGGGTGTGGAGTTTGGTGAGCTCTTTATAGATTCTGGATACTAGCCCTTTGTCCGATATGTCATTTGCAAATATCTTTTCCCATTCCGTTGGTTGCCTTTTAGTTTTGTTGGTTGTTTCCTTTGCTGTGCAGAAGCTTTTTATCTTCATAAGGTCCCAGTAATTCACTTTTGCTTTTAATTCCTTTGCCTTTGGGGATGTGTCGAGTAAGAGATTGCTACGGCTGAGGTCAGAGAGGTCTTTTCCTGCTTTCTCCTCTAAGGTTTTGATGGTTTCCTGTCTCACATTCAGGTCCTTTATCCATTTTGAGTTTATTTTTGTGAATGGTGTGAGAAAGTGGTCTAGTTTCAACCTTCTGCATGTTGCTGTCCAGTTCTCCCAGCACCATTTGTTAAAGAGGCTGTCTTTTTTCCATTGGATGTTTTTTCCTGCTTTGTCAAAGATGAGTTGACCATACGTTTGTGGGCCTAGTTCTGGGGTTTCTATTCTATTCCATTGGTCTATGTGTCTGTTTTTGTGCCAATACCATGCTGTCTTGATGATGACAGCTTTGTAGTATAGGCTAAAGTCTGGGATTGTGATGCCTCCTGCTTTGGTCTTCTTCTTCAAAATTCCTTTGGCTATTCGGGGCCTTTTGTGGTTCCATATGAATTTTAGGATTGCTTGTTCTAGTTTCGAGAAGAATGCTGGTGCAATTTTGATTGGGATTGCATTGAATGTGTAGATAGCTTTGGGTAGTATTGACATTTTGACAATATTTATTTTTCCAATCCATGAGCAGGGAATGTCTTTCCATTTCTTTAAATCTTCTTCAATTTCCTTCGTAAGCTTTCTATACTTTTCAGCATACAGATCCTTTACATCTTTGGTTAGATTTATTCCTAGGTATTTTATGCTTCTTGGTGCAATTGTGAATGGGATCAGTTTCTTTACTTGTCTTTCTGTTGCTTCATTGTTAGTGTATAAGAATGCAACTGATTTCTGTACATTGATTTTGTATCCTGCAACTTTGCTGAATTCATGTATCAATTCTAGCAGACTTTTGGTGGAGTCTATCGGATTTTCCATGTATAATATCATGTCATCTGCAAAGAGCGAAAGCTTGACTTCATCTTTGCCAATTTTGATGCCTTTGATTTCCTTTTGTTGTCTGATTGCTGATGCTAGAACTTCCAGCACTCTGTTAAACAACAGCGGTGAGAGTGGGCATCCCTGTCGTGTTCCTGATCTCAGGGAAAAAGCTCTCAGTTTTTCCCCGTTGAGGATGATGTTAGCTGTGGGCTTTTCATAAATGGCCTTTATGATCTTTAAGTATGTTCCTTCTATCCCGACTTTCTCAAGGGTTTTTATTAAGAAAGGGTGCTGGATTTTGTCAAAGGCCTTTTCTGCATCGATTGACAGGATCATATGGTTCTTCTCTTTTTTTTTTGTTAATGTGATGTATCACGTTGATTGATTTGCGAATGTTGAACCAGCCCTGCATCCCAGGAATGAATCCCACTTGATCATGGTGAATAATTCTTTTTATATGCCGTTGAATTCGATTTGCTAGTATCTTATTGAGAATTTTTGCATCCGTATTCATCAGGGATATTGGCCGAGGGTTCTCTTTTTTTACTGGGTCTCTATCTGGTTTAGGAATCAAAGTAATACTGGCTTCATAGAATGAGTCTGGAAGTTTTCCTTCCCTTTCTATTTCTTGGAATAGCTTGAGAAGGATAGGTATTATCTCTGCTTTAAACGTCTGGTAGAACTCCCCTGGGAGGCCATCTGGTCCTGGACTCTTATTTGTTGGGAGATTTTTAATAACCGATTCAATTTCTTCACTGGTTATGGGTCTGTTCAAGCTTTCTATTTCCTCCTGGTTGAGTTTTGGAAGAGTGTGGGTGTTCAGGAATTTGTCCATTTCTTCCAGGTTGTCCACTTTGTTGGCATATAATTTTTCATAGTATTCCCTGATAATTGTTTGTATCTCTGAGGGATTGGTTGTAATAATTCCATTTTCATTCATGATTTTATCTATTTGGGTCATCTCCCTTTTCTTTTTGAGAAGCCTGGCTAGAGGTTTGTCAATTTTGTTTATTTTTTCAAAAAACCAACTCTTGGTTTCGTTGATCTGCTCTACAGTTCTTTTAGACTCTATATTGTTTATTTCTGCTCTGATCTTTATTATTTCTCTTCTTCTGCTGGGTTTAGGCTGCCTTTGCTGTTCTGCTTCCATTTCCTTTAGGTGTGCTGTTAGATTTTGTATTTGGGATTTTTCTTGTTTCTTGAGATAGGCCTGGATTGCAATGTATTTTCCTCTCAGGACTGCCTTCGCTGCGTCCCAAAGCGTTTGGATTGTTGTATTTTCATTTTCGTTTGTTTCCATATATTTTTTTATTTCTTCTCTAATTGCCTGGTTGACCCACTCATTCGTTAGTAGGGTGCTCTTTAACCTCCATGCTTTTGGAGGTTTTCCAGACTTTTTTCTGTGGTTGATTTCAAGCTTCATAGCATTGTGGTCTGAAAGTATGCATGGTATAATTTCAATTCTGGTAAACTTATGGAGGGCTGTTTTGTGACCCAGTATATGATCTATCTTGGAGAATGTTCCATGTGCACTCGAGAAGAAAGTATATTCTGTTGCTTTGGGATGCAGAGTTCTAAATATATCTGTCAAGTCCATCTGATCCAATGTCTCATTCAGGGCCCTTGTTTCTTTATTGACCGTGTGTCTAGATGATCTATCCATTTCTGTAAGTGGGGTGTTAAAGTCCCCTGCAATTACCACATTCTTATCAATAAGGTTGCTTATGTTTATGAGTAGTTGTTTTATATATTTGGGGGCTCCGGTATTCGGCGCATAGACATTTATAATTGTTAGCTCTTCCTGATGGATAGACCCTGTAACTATTATATAATGTCCTTCTTCATCTCTTGTTACAGCCTTTAATTTAAAGTCTAGTTTGTCTGATATAAGTATGGCTACTCCAGCTTTCTTTTGGCTTCCAGTAGCATGATAAATAGTTCTCCATCCCCTCACTCTCAATCTACAGGTGTCCTCAGGTCTAAAATGAGTCTCTTGTAGACAGCAAATAGATGGGTCTTGTTTTTTTATCCATTCTGATACCCTATGTCTTTTGGTTGGCACATTTAATCCATTTACATTCAGTGTTATTATAGAAAGATATGGGTTTAGAGTCACTGTGATGTCTGTATGTTTTATGCTTGTAGTGATGTCTCTGGTATTTTGTCTCACAGGGTCCCCCTTAGGATCTCTTGTAGGGCTGGTTTAGTGGTGACAAATTCCTTCAGTTTTTGTTTGTTTGGGAAGACCTTTATCTCTCCTTCTATTCTAAATGACAGACTTGCTGGATAAAGGATTCTCGGCTGCATATTTTTTCTGTCTAGCACACTGAAAATCTCGTGCCAATTCTTTCTGGCCTGCCAAGTTTCAAAAGAGAGATCAGTCACGAGTCTTATAGGTCTCCCTTTATATGTGAGGGCACGTTTACCCCTTGCTGCTTTCAGAATTTTCTCTTTATCCTTGTATTTTGCCAGTTTCACTATGATATGTCGTGCAGAAGATCGATTCAGGTTCCGTCTGAAGGGAGTTCTCTGTGCCTCTTGGATTTCAATGGCTTTTTCCTTCCCCAGTTCAGGGAAGTTCTCAGCTATTATTTCTTCAAGTACCCCTTCAGCACCTTTCCCTCTCTCTTCCTCCTCTGGGATACCAATTATGCGTATATTATTTCTTTTTAGTGTATCACTTAGTTCTCTAATTTTCCCCTCATACTCCTGGATTTTTTTATCTCTCTTTCTCTCAGCTTCCTCTTTTTCCATAACTTTATCTTCTAGTTCACCTATTCTCTCCTCTGCCTCTTCAATCCGAGCTGTGGTGGTCTCCATTTTGTTTTGCATTTCATTTAAAGCGTTTTTCAGCTCCTCATGACTGTTCCTTAGTCCCTTGATCTCTGTAGCAAGGGATTCTCTGCTGTCCTGTATACTGTTTTCAAGCCCGGCGATTAATTTTATGACTATTATTCTAAATTCACTTTCTGTTATATTATTTAAATCCTTTTTGATCAGCTCATTAGCTGTTGTTATTTCCTGGAGATTCTTCTGAGGGGAATTCTTCCGCTTGGTCATTTTGGATAGTCCCTGGCGTGGTGAGGACCTGCAGGGCACTTCCCCTGTGCTGTGGTGTATAACTGGAGTTGGTGGGCGGGGCTGCACTCCGACCTGATGTCTGCCCCCGGCCCACCGCTGGGGCCACAGTCCGACTGGTGTGTGCCTTCTCTTCCCCTCTCCTAGGGGCGGGATTCACTGTGGGGTGGCGTGGCCCGTTTGGGCTACTTGCACACTGCCAGGCTTGTGATGCTGGGGATCTGGCGTATTAGCTGGGGTGGGTAGGCAAGGTGCACAGGGGCAGGAGGGGCAGGCTTAGCTCGCTTCTCCTTAGGTGATCCACTTCAGGAGGGGCCCTGTGGCAGCGGGAGGGAGTCAGATCCGCTGCCGGCAGTTTGGCTTCGCAGAAGCACAGAGTTGGGTGTTTGCGCGGAGCGAGGAAGTTCCCTGGCAGGAACTGGTTCTCTTTGGGATTTTGGCTGGGGGATGGGCGGGGGAGATGGCGCTGGCGAGCGCCTTTGTTCCCCACCAAACTGAGCTCTGTCGTCCGGGGGCTCAGCAGCTCTCCCTCCCTTTGTCCTCCAGCCTTCCCGCTTTCTGAGCAGAGCTGTTAACTTATGACCTCCCAGACGCTAAGTCGCGCTTGCTGTCGGAACACAGTCCGTCAGGCCCCTCCGCTTTTGCCCGCCAGACTCCGGGGCTCTGCTTGGCCGGCGAGCCGCCCCTCCGCCCAGGCTCCCTCCCGCCAGTCCGTGGAGCATGCACCGCCTCGCTGCCCTTCCTACCCTCTTCCGTGGACCTCTCGTCTGCGCTTGGCTCCGGCGACTCCGTTCTGCTAATCCTCTGGCGGTTTTCTGGGTTATTTAGGCAGGTGTAGGTGGAATCTAATTGATCAGCAGGACGCGCGGTGAGCCCAGCGTCCTCCTACGCCGCCATCTTCCTGGAGAAAAAAAACTATACCACATTTTCTTTATCCATTCATCCATCGATGGACATTTGGGCTCTTTCCATACTTTGGCTATTGTTGATAGTGCTGCTGTAAACATGGGGGTGCATGTGTCCCTTCAAAACTGCACACCTGTATCCCGTGGATAAATGCCTAGTAGTACAATTGCTGGGTCATAGGGTAGTTCTATTTTTAGTTTTTTGAGGACCCTCCATACGGTTTTCCAGAGTGGCCGCACCAGCTTACATTCCCACCAACAATGCAAAGAGATCCTCTTTCTCCGCATCCTTGCCAACATCTGTTGTTACCTCAGTTGTTCATGTTAGCCATTCTGACAGGTGTGAGGTGGTATCTCATTGTGGTTTTGATTTGTATTTCCCTGATGAGTGATGTTGAGCATTTTTTCACGTGTCGGTTGGCCATCTGGATGTCTTCCTTGGAGAAGTGTCTATTTATGTCTTTGGCCCATTTCTTCACTGGATTATTTGTTTTTTGGCTGTTGAGTTTGGTAAGTTCTTTATAAATTTTGGATACTAACCTTTTATCTGATATGTTATTTACAAATATCTTCTCCCATTCTGTCGGTTGCCTTTTAGTTTTTCTGTTTCCTTTGCTGTGCAGAAGCTTTTTATTTTGATGAGGTCCCAGTAGTTCAGTTTTGCTTTTGTTTCCCTTGCCTCCAGAGACGTGTTAAGTAAGAAGGTGCTGAAGCCAAGATCAAAGAGGTTTTTGCCTGCTTTCTCCTCGAGGATTTTGATGGCTTACTGTCTCACATTTAGGTCTTTCATCCATTTTGCATTTATTTTTGTGTATGGTGCAAGAAAGTGGTCCAGGCTCATTCTTCTTCATGTCGCTGTCCAGTTTTCCCAGTACGATTTGCTGAAGAGACTGTCTTTATTTCATTGGATATTCTTTCCTGCTTTGTCAAAGATTAGTTGGCCATAAGTTTGTGGTTCCATTTCTGGGTTCTCTATTCTCTTCCATTTATCAGAGTGTCTGTTCTTGTGCCAGTACCATATTGTCTTGATGATTACAGCTTTGTAATATAGCTTGAAGTCTGGGATTGTGATGCCTCCTGCTTTGGTTTTCTTTTTCAAGATTGCTTTGGCTATTCGGGGTCTTTTCTGGTTCCATACAAATTTTGGGATTATTTGTTCTAGCTCTGTGAAGAATGCTGGTGTTACTTTGATAGGGATTACATTTTATATGTAGATTGCTTTGGGTAGTATGACATTTTAACAATATTTGTTCTTCCTCTCCAGGAGCATGGAATCTTTTTCCGTTTTTTTGTGTCTTCTTCAATTTCTTTCATAAGCTTTCTATAGTTTTCAGTGTATAGATTTTTCATCTCTTTGGTTAGATTTATTCCTAGGTATTTTATGTTTTTTTGTGCAACTGTAAATGGGATCGATTCCTTGATTTCTCTTTTTGTAGCTTCATTGTTGGTGTATAGGAATGCAACTGATTTCTGTGCATTGATTTTGTATCCTGAGACTTTGGGGAATTCATTAGTCAATTCTAGCAGTTTTTTGATAGAATCTTTTGGGTTTTCCACATACAGTATCATGTCATCTGTGAAGAGTGAAAGTTTGACCTCCTCCTGGAGGATTGGGATGCCTTTTATTTTTTTGTGTTGTCTGATTGCAGACGCTAAGACTTCCAATAGTATGTTGAATAACAGTGGCGAGAGTGGACATCCCTGTCTTGTTCCTGACCTTAGGGGGAAAGCTCTCAGTTCCAGAAAATAGAAATGGAAGGAAACCTTCCAAACTCTTTCTATGAAGCCAGCATTACCTTCATTCCAAACCCAGACAAAGACCCCAGTAAAAAGGAGAACTATAGACCAATTTCCCTGATGAACATGGATGCAGAAATCCTCAACAAGATATTAGCCAACTGGATCCAACGATACATTTAAAAAATTATTTACCATGACCAAGCGGGATTTATACCTGGGATGCAGGGCTGGTTCAATATCCACAAAACAATTAACGTGATTCATCACATCAATAAAAGAAAGGACAAGAACCATATGATCCTCTCAATAGATGCAGAGAAAACATTTGACAAAATAAATACAGCATCCTTTCTTGATAAAAACCCTCAAGAAAGTAGGGATAGAAGGATCATACCTCGAGATCATAAAAGCCATATATGGACAACACAATGCTAATATCATCCTCAATGGGGATATTTTTAATGCACTCTACAGAAATTAAGGGTTTGGTTCAGCTTGCTTCAGAATGTTTCCAGCCACCTTGCTTTCTCCTAATTCACTGTTGGACCACGGAGTTCTAAAAACATTGGCATGATAAAATCTGTCTCCTAATATAGGCCCCAAATGATTTTGAAGGTAAATAAATACACTTGGAAGCCGATATTTTGCCAAGATTTTTGCCATGTGCTAAAGGTAAAGACCATTATACAGTGAGCCTAAGTAGACTTCTTCAGAGTGACTGGTATTTTAGGAATTTTTTTCTAGGCTTATCACCTTCTTCTCTATAAGGAGAAATGGAAAGTCTTAAGAGGAAGCCCTGGTAAGAAGAAAAATCATTTTCCCCAATTGCAGAGAATAGGAAATTCTAAATCAGCAGCTGCTCCTAATGAAAACCACCACCAAGGCCATTTAGTGCATACTTTGTACCAGGAACCGTGCTAAATGCTTTATGTAAATCTCCTCTAAATAAGGGAAGGACACTTTAGGGTTGAGATTGAGAGAACTTCATTTTTGAAATATGTCATTAGGACATTTACAAGGATAAGACACGTCAACATCCTAATTTAAGGATAATGGAAGGTGCTGTTTTAAAGATTTTAACTGTGCTTTTCTTACTGCTTCTCTCCACAATCCTGGGATAACATTACAATCTCCGCCTCCCAGCTTCATTATTCATTCACCTTCTGTGAAGGTGTGGTGTCTGGATCCACTATTTAGACACTGAGGCTGATGTTACAAGCTCTAACTACCAAATAGGGCATTTACTCTTACATTCTAGGAATGCTAGATAGCTGTTATCTCATTTTCTCTGTCTTCTAAAATGTTTATACAAATGCTGGGCCATTGGTCATTGTTAATAATTATCATTACTTGTCTGGGTTTCTTAATCCTGGAGAGGTACTAATGTTAACAAGTTCTTATCATTACATGTGGCAGCCTAGCAGAATCAAAGCACGCACAGTCTTTGGGTGAACAGATATTGAACACTTTGCTGAATCTGGTGGTATATTGTTAGTGGTAGCCATGGTATTTCAGAAATGAGATCTAGATTTAACTGAGCTATGATAGACTTTTCCAGGTTTTAGTAGGCATATGTTGGGCTTTCTTTTTAAAAACTTATAAAAAGTATGTTTATATTATTTGATTAAGAAAAATTTCAATAGTCTTTATCGAGATAAAATTGGTATATAACATTATGTAAGTTTCAGGTATATGGTATTATAATTTGATGTTTGTATACAGTACAAAGTGATCATCACCATGAGTCTACTTACCAACTATCAACATTCAATTCAGCCACTGCACCTATTTTGCTCGCCCTCCAACGCCTTCCCCCTGGTAATGACCAACCTATTCTCTGTATCTGTTTGTTTTTGTTTTGTTTTATATCTTTGTTTTGTTCTTTAGATTCTTCACATAAATGAAATTATAAGGTATTTGTCCTCCTCCATCTGACTTATTTCACTTAGCATAATACCATCAAGGTTCATCCATGTTCTCATAAATGGCAAATTTTCTTTCTTTTTTTATGTCTGAATAGTTTTCCATTGTATGTATGTATCTTCTTTATATGTTCATCCATAGACACTTAGGTTATTTCCATATCTTGACTATTGTGAATAATGTTGCAATAAACATAGGGGTAATATGGGTACGTATACCTTTTTGGATTGGTGTTTTCATATTCTTTGGGAAAATATCCAGAAGTGCAATATATGTGTCATATATGGTAGTTATATTTTTAATTTTTGGGGAAATCTCCTTACTGGTTTCCATGGTGGCTGCACCAGTTTACATTCCCACCAACAGGGTTCCCTTTTCTCCACATCCTCTCTAACACTTGTTTTTTCTTGTCTTTTTTTATAATAACCAGTCTCACATGTGTAGGGTGGTATCTCATTGTGATTTTGGCTTGCATTCCCCTGATACTTTAGTGATGTTGAAGAACTTTTCATGTGCCTGTTGGGCATATGCATGTCTTCTTTGGAAAAATCTCTATTAAGATCCTCTTCCCATTTTTAAATCAAGTTGTTTGTTTTTTTGTTGTTGTTGTTGAGTTGTATTTTTTTATGTTTTGTATGTTAATCCCTTATCAAATATAGGTTTTGCAAATATCTTCCCACATTCAGCAGGTTGCCTTTTCATTTTGTTGATGGTTTCTTTCACTGTTCAGTATCTTTTTGTTTGGTGTCATCCCATTTGTTTATTTTTGCTTTTGTTTCCCTTACCTTGGCATCAGATCCACAAAAACATTGCTAAGAATGATTTCAAGGAGTTTACTGCCTCTGTTTTCTCCTAGGAATTTTATGGTTTTAGGTCCTACATTCAAGTCTTTAATCTACTTCAAGTTAATTTTTGTGTATGGTATAAGATAGTAGTCTAGTATCATTCTTTTGATGTGGCTGTCCAGTTTTCCCAGCAGCATTTATTGAAGATACTGTTTCCCCATTGTATATTCTTTCCTCTTTTGTTGTAAATTAATTGACTATATATGTGTGCATTTATTTCTAGTATCTCTATTCTGTTTCAATGATATATGCATCTGTTTTTATGCCAATGCCATAATATTGTGATTACTATAGCTTTGTAGTATAGTTTGAAATCAGAGAGTACAAAACCCCAAGTTTTATTCTTCTTTCTCGAGATCTCTTTGGCTATTTAAGATCTTTTGTGGTTCTATAAAACCTTTAGGATTATTTTTTCTAGTTCTGTGGAAAATATCTTTGGGGTTTTGATAGGGATTGCATTGAACCTGTAGATTGCTTTGGGTAGTATGGACATTTTAACAATATTAATTCTTCCAGTCCATGAGCATGAAATATCTTTCCATTTATTTGTGCCATCTTGATTTTTGTGCCATCAGTGTCTTGTCATTTTCAGTATACAGGTCTTTCATCTTCTTAGTTAAATTTATTCCTGGTGAATTCTATCACACATTCAGAGAAGACTTATTACCTATGCTTCTCACACTCTTCCAAAAACCTGAAGAGGAAAGAATACTTCCAAACTTATTTTATGAGGCCAACATTACCCTGATATCAAAACCAGACAGGAGCACTATGAAAAAATAAATAAATAAAATTATAGGCCAATATCCCTGATGAACATAGATGCCAAAATCCTCAACAAAATACTAGCAAACCAAATTCAACAATACATTGTGATTAAGCAGGATTTATTCCAAAGATTCAAAGAAGGTTCAACATCTGCAAATTTATTCTTTTTGATGCAATTGGAAACATGGTTATTAATTTCTCTGATAGCTTGTTATTAGTGTATAAAGATGAAACAGATTTTTGTATATTGATTTTATATCCTGCAAATTTACTGAATTCATTTACTCTCAGTTTTTTTTTTGGGGGGTGGAATCTTTAGGGGTTTATATATATGTAGTGTCATGCCATCACAGTATTATTTCTTCTCTTTAGATTTGGATACATTTGTTTCTTTTTCTTGACTTACTGCTGTGGCTAGGACTTCCAATACTTTGTTGAATGAAAGTGGCAAGAATAGGCATCCTTGTCTTATTTCTTATCTCAGAGGAAAAGCTTTGAGATTTTCACCATTGAATATGATGTTAGTGGTGGGTTTCTCATATAAGGCCTTTATTATGTTGAGGTACATTCCCTCTATACCCACTTTGTTGAGAGTTTTTATCATAAATGGATGTTGAGTTTTGTAAATTATTTTTCTGCATTTTATTGAGATGATCATATGGTTTTTATCATTCATTCTGTTAATGCAGTATATCACATTGGTTTGCAGATCTTGAACCATCCTTGCATCTTTGGAATAAATCCTACTTGATCACAGTGTATCATCCTTTTAATGTATTGTTGAATTTGGTTTGCTAGTATTTTGTTAAGGATTTTGGCATCTATGTTCATCAGGGATATTGGCCTATAATTTTATTTTTTCATAGTGTTCCTGTCTGGTTTTGATATCAGGGTAATGTTGACCTCATAAAATAAGTTTGGAAGTATTCTTTCCTTTTCAGTTTTTTGGAAGAGTTTGAGAAACATAGGTAATAAATCTTTGAATGTTTGATAGAATTCACCAGTGAAACTATCTGGTCCTAGACTTTAGTTTTTGGGGAGGATTTTCATTACTGATTCAGTATCCTTGCTAGTAATCAATCTATTCTGATTTTCTATTTCTTCTTGAGTCAGTCTTGGAAGATTGTATGCTTCTAGGAATTTATCCATTTCTTGTAGGTTGTCCAGTTTTTTTGACCAATATTTTTTCAGAGTAGTCTTTTATGATCGTTTGTATTTCTGTGGTAATCAGTTGTAAGTTCTTTTATTCCTGTTTTTATTTATTTGAGCCCTCTCTCTCTTTTTTCTTGATGAGTTTAGATAGTTTTGTTAATTTTGTTTATCTTTTGGAAGAACCAGCTCTTAATTTCATTGATCTTTTCTATTACCTTTTTAGTTTCTATTTCATTTATTTCTGCTCTGTTATTTATTATTTCCTTTATTGTATTATGTTTGGGCTTCTTCTTTTTCTAGTTCTTTTAGGTACAAAGTTAGATTATTTGAGATTTTTTCTAATTTCTTAACGTAAGCGTATGTAACTATAAACTTCCCTCTTAAAAGTGTTTTGTTGCATCCCATACATTTCAAACTGTTATGTTTGAAACTGATATATTTTCATTTATCTCCAGATATTTTTTTTTTTATTTCTCCATTGATTTCTTCATTGACCCAATGGCTGGTAGTATCTGTGACCTATGGCAAGGACAAGGGAGGACACTAATATGTTGTCTTCCTACTCATGTTCCCTGGGGGCATCTCTGTACCTTCTGGGTGTGTGGCAAACCTGAAGCCTGCCCTTCAGATTGAAGCTCCAGGATAATAAAATAAGCCTTTTTCACATAAAGACTGGGGATATGTTTCAATTTGATGTTTGTGAAGTACCCTGGAGGTGGTAGCTTGCCAAAAACTGTCTCTGCAATTGTTTCAGAACTATGGGGCCCAGAAATACAATTTCCTACTGGCCACTGGAGCCAGGTACTCAAGGGGCATCCCCTGTATTCAAGGGGCTGCAGTCATGTCAAGGCCTGCTGCCACTATGGTGCTCAAGAACCAGGTACTCAGCTGACTAAACTAGTGGGGCAATCTGCAGCTGTTACATCAGAGTGCTTGGCTGACCTGGCTTTGGTGGGGCTGGGCTCTGGGATGAGGTGGAGTGGGTTGTAGGTGTCATGAACAGTGACAGGGTACTGGGCTGCCCTGCTATGGCATGCTTGGTTGGGGTGTCAGCATCCTGGGGCCTTAGCAGACCACTCCCACCAGAGTTAGCACACTAAGGGCAGTGGAATGCAAAAAATGGCACTAGCCTGAATCAACATCAATAACTTGGAAGAAGAAGAATGCAAAAATGGTATCAGCCGGTACCTCTGTTCCTGGAAAGAGTCCTAACAGGTCCCTGCCTCTTTGGCAGTGCTTTAAGATTAACAAATGAGTCTCCTTCACACATGGTCTAGATCTCTTTCAAACTGTTACTTTTGCACTGGGTCCTGGGGTCAATGTGTCTGTGCATGAGCCCTTTGGGAATAGATTTTCCATTTCCTATAGCCCCATGGTTCTCCTAGAAGTAAGCTTCATTGGTTTTCAATGCCAGATGCTTTAGGGACTTGTCTCATTAGTGAGTTCCCAGGGTTAGGGTGCCTGAAATGTGACATAAACCTCTTGCTCCTCAGTGACAAGCTTTGTATATGAGATCCGTCTGGATTGTGGGTTACCACATCTGAGGTGGGTTTTTTTGCAAGACCATGTCTTTGATTTTCCTACCCATCTCAAAGTGGCCTTTTTATCCTTTGTTTGGGGCACTGTTCAGCTATCTTTTAGGTCCTTTTCAGAGGGAATTGTTCCATATGCAGCTTTGGGTTTGTTATGTTTGTGGAAGGAGGTGGCTTTAGGATTATTCTATGCCCCCATCTTGAACCCCTCTTACCTTGAATAGTCTTAAAGCAGTAGTTAGCATTTATATTTACTTTCCTGACCAGGAGATTTCATTATAAATCTAACTATTCATATGTAATCTCACACATCTTATATAGTAATGTTATTTGCATAACAAGAAGTCATTTCCTTCAGGAATCCTGAGCATATCCTGCACACATTAGTATAGCTTTATCGAGAACATTCTGACATCTAGGTGTTTCTCATGAACATTAATGGGGTCAATACCCTCACCTGCCATCCCCACTTAGAAATATCTCCTGGATTTTATTGTGCCCTTAGGGCCAGTAAATATATTCCATGCCCCTGCACCCAAATAACATATCAGCAGTGTCCTCTACCTTCAATGGGCCAGTCTGTATAAGTCCTTAAATAGATGATGCTTTTAAGTTTGGCATTTAAATTGGATCAGAAGAGAAACAAAATACCTACTTTTTTTACTCTTCCATGTTTCTTCCACTTTCATTCTAATTTTTTTTGACACAAAGTTTCTCGCAATTCTGCTTTAAGAGGCTTTTTCCATAAGACTTAAGAATACACAGGGTATCTGCAAATAACAAAACATAAAGGTAAGTAACTTTCAAATACATAGGATTCAATTTCTACACGTACCATAACAACGGTAGGATGTATGTGTGCATGTGTGTTTGTGTGTGTGTGTGTGTGTGTGTGTGTGGGCATGTGTGCAATTATGCAATCAGATACTATTCTTCATGAATCTATGATAGATTAACAGGTATTTTCAGTGATCCGTGAAATTTGATTGTGTTTTTCAAAATTCATTTATCATTCCAGGTTGGGTTTTAATTTTTTTTTTTCAACATTTATTTATTTTTGGGACAGAGAGAGACAGAGCATGAGCGGGGGAGGGGCAGAGAGAGAGGGAGACACAGAATCGGAAACAGGCTCCAGGCTCTGAGCCATCAGCCCAGAGCCCGACGCGGGGCTCGAACTCACGGACCGCGAGATCGTGACCTGGCTGAAGTCAGACGCCCAACCGACTGCGCCACCCAGGCGCCCCCCAGGTTGGGTTTTAAAACTGTCAAATAACTGCTTTACAGAACCAATATTATTTGTATTCATTCATTTCAGCCAATTCCTAAACAAAAGCTTCAGAGAAAATTTACTTTGGCTTTGCTTAAGAAATAAGCCTAATGGTTGACTTGTCATTTTATATTGCATTACCTACCTTTATCATGGTACTACAACATACCAGGGATTAATTTCTTATATATACAAGAAAAAGAAGAAATAACTCTCCACGTATCTCTCTACTTAAATCAAGATAAAGGCGTGCAGATATGATTCAGGAATATTAGTCAGTTTGGACAATATGGCAAACTAAATATCCTTGGAATCAAGTAGGATCCTTTAAAGAAAAAACCCTCATGTATGGACCCCAACCTAGGGTATATTATGGGACTCTAGTATGAGTGTTTTTACAATTGCCCCCCACACAAGGTACAGAACCATCCCTTTAGGTCATAGTTGGTAGACATTTTCTATAAAGGAAAATGTAGTAAATACTTTAGGTTTTGCAGGCCAGTCAGTGTATGTTGCAACTATGCAATTTCCCACTGTAGCTTGAAGGCATAATTATTCCAAAGTGCATATAAAATATGAAAATAAACATGTGAGGATAAGTAGGAAAATTATTAGAGGTAGGAGTTGTAAATAAGGATTAACTTTATAATATATATTATAAACCATAGTAATTTAGGTATAGGAATTGGAAGACATATCAAATAAACAGATTTTTTTATCCCACAAATAGACCAAATACTAATATAATTAAAGAGTTATAGCAAAATAGAAAATTATGTTGAAATTGACCTCCCATTTAAGGAGGAAAATGTAAATAAAAACTCCATATCTCATTTTGCATACCAGAACTAATTTCAGAAAGATCATAGATTTGAAAATGAAATAAATAAAATATTAAAGTATTAGAAGTAAACACTGGCTATGGATGAGAGTAGGTGTCTTAAAATATGAAAGGCCTAAGAAACTAAATATAGAAACTCTAGTAGTAAATATTAGTAAATGTTACTATATAAAATTTTAAATTCTGCACAGAAAAAATAAAAATAAAGTTCTGCACAGAAAAAATACAGTGATCAAAGGCAAAAGCTGAAGAATATTTTGCAACATATATGACAGATAAAACGCTATTAATTTGTATTGTTATGAATCAAAGAATATCGCCATTCTATGCAAAAGAAAGCAGATAACCAACAATTCAATGAAAAAGAATCACAAATGGCTTATACACTTAGGAAAAAACCTTCAGTTTTACTCATAAATAAATGCAAATTAACGTGAGTAATAAGTATTACATTTTGATAACATGTAGTGTTGGAAAGTGAATGTATAACATAGTTAGAAACAAATCCATTACTAGAAATTTGTCCTACTGATTGGTAATATTCAACTTTGGGTGACTTGGCCCCAAGGGGGCATTTGGCAACGTGTGGAGACACTTTTGATTGTTGTAACAGTGCAGGGGGTGCTACTAGAATCTAGTGGATAGAGGCCAGAGATATTACTAAATATCCTACAATATATAGAACACCCTACAACAGAAAATTATCTGACCAAAAGTGTCAATTGTGCTGAAGTTGAGAAATCCTGCTATAGATATACATCTGTGCACAGATGTATGTTCAAGGGTGTTATTTGCAGCATTGTTTGTAAAAACAAAAGACAAAGTAAGCTAAATGTTCATCAACAAGAATCTGATCAAATAAAATATGAACATGCAGAGAGTGCTATTATGTAGTCTATAAGAAGACTAAAGTAGATTTATGCTGATAGGAAAATATTTACAAGATATGCTAAGTAAAGAAAATATCAAAATACAGAACAGTGCATACAATATATCCCCACTTGTGAAGAAAAGAATACATATATATATATATATATATATATAATATAGAGTGCATATATATTATGCATGTATGTATATATGTATATATGCATATATATGTGAAAATTTGAAAAATGCACAATAAATGATTGAAAATGATAAATTTCACTCTTGGGTAACAGATCTAGCATAGGAGATCACTTTTTATTGTGTTCTCTTTTGTGCCATTTGAAATTTTACTTTATGATAGTGTTATCTTCATATTTTTTGAAGAAATTCAGGCTGATATTATTCTATCTTACCTTCCCAAGTCTCTCTCTCATTTTCTCCCTAAACAGAACCTACTCTCCAAAGAATATGGACAAAAGTATTCATTCATTCGTTCATTCATTCATTCTGTACCCTATATTAAATTCTTCTCCCAATTCCCATTTTTTGCCTTTTAAAATCTCTTAAGGAAAGTCCATCTCAAAGACCACTGACTGCCTATACCCAGTCTTTTCCCAGTCTCAGTCACTTGGGATCACTCTTCATTTATACACACATACCACTTTTTATATTTTTGAAGGAAATGCATACCATGTGTTGTAATTTATGAAAGTGTCTGATTTTCTTCTTGCCTCCACCCCAAGAACTCATGTTAGACTATAAGTTTTTCAAGCATAAAACTATATAGTATTCATCTTTGAACTAGTTATAGTATGCAACATAGTGCTAAAGGCATTACCACAGGTCAATAAATATTTGCTAGGTTGAATTGAATTGAATGAAGGTTTACAATATATAGAGAAATATAAACAAGTAAACATGAAACAAAAAGCAAATAGAAAAAAAATAAGTTTCTTCAGTTTGTTAACAGCCAAAACTCTGGTATTTTTTAGTAACTTTTGCCTTAACAGTTAAGTATATATTGCATTTTCTGACCAGAAACAAACCTGTATACTGTAATATACCTAGATAATGTTTTTGTATTCTATTTCCTTTAATAAAACCTTTTCAATTCTTATAGCAATTCCACTGAAATTGCAATTGCTACTTTTAAGTGTCAGTTATTTTTCATATGTCTCACTGGGGCAAGTGCTATTTGTTTCTGTTTTACACATGATGGATCAATTGTACAAGTGAATAAGACACTTCTTTTATCAGTTCTAACTTCTATGTTTCCTGTTTGTTAAGTGATGCTGCTGAAAATCAGTATTTCAGATATTCATGAGGCTGAAATTTGTCCATCATCATCACACCCCCAATTTCTTTAGGAACAACATGATACATAGTAGAAAAACTCATTGTTTCTTGAGGCATGCTTCATCATCTACTTTATACATCCCATAATAAGGTCAAATTATGGTGCGAATTTTATTATAAAATTAAGAGTTCTTGATCTTTTGAACCATTATGTATTCTCCAAAAACTCTTTTAAACTTTTAAAATTTTATATTTTTTTAATTATAGTTTACATATAATATATTAGTTTCAGGTGTACAACACAGTGATTTGACAATTATATACATTACAAAATGCTCACCATGATAAGTGTAGTTACCATCTGTCACCATACAAAGTTATTATAATATCACAATGCTGGAAACAAACTGAGGAGTTTAAATTAGTGTCCAAAAACTCTGTTTTTTTTAAAGTCATATCTGGGCTTGGTTGGAGGTCTTGTCATTATCCTAGTATTTCTGGGTAGCTTAATAAACTTCCTATACATAAGTGTGTTTCATAAGTGTTTCCAAGTCAGAATTTTAGATACTTATCACTATAGCTCTGATTTCTCTAGGATAAGGGAAAAGTATTCTGCAGTGTCTAATATCCTATGTATATACCATTGTTTATTCTTGACACAATTCTAATATCTAATACAACTGGGCCATGGTTTTTGTTCCCCTTTAAATCAGTATTATAATCATTGACCACCCACTTAACAATGGTTACTGTATTTCAAAGTGTGTACCATTACTTAAACGCAGCCTCATTACTCAGTGATGCACACCACAATTGCACAGTGAGCTCACTTTGTATTGAAAGTATTCTAGCTATATGGCAATTTCAGTTGTTTTCTAATTTAAAATCACATCCTGTTAGCAAGGGTAGATGTAGAATTTTAGGAATCTCTGGCTTTCTATAGATATCTCCCTTGGCAATGGCCCAAATGAGTTAACCATTTAATAACCTATATTTTGGGAGCACATTAATAAAAGGTACACAAACAAATATCTAGAACTGACTTTTAGCTTTTCAGAAGGCAAAATATTACAACCATGTGTTGCTGTTATTACCTTTATTGTTTTAGGCAGGTGTACTATTTATTTGATTTCAAATTTAAAGAAGCAAAGGGAAGATATTTACTTTGTATTTTATTTTTTTTACTTTGTATTTTAAAAACATAAAGCCAATATAAGAAACTCTGCCATAACTAATTATAGTGCCTAGACTAAGAACTTTCAATCTCTTCCAGAATAATTTATGAGAACAGAGTTAATGACCTATGTGGGATTTTCAAAACATTTAATTAATAAAAAATATGAAAAGCACTTTTGAGAAAACATGGTTCCACAACAATTCCATTACCCCCACTCTCAAATTTCCCCACTGATTGCTACTTTACTTATCTGTTCCTATCCATAACCTTGCTAGATGCCATGTGAGGGGGCCACAAAAGTAGAATAAGACTTGATATTTGCCTTAAAGCTAACTGTGGAGACAGTAATTGATATGGAAACAAGCACTGACTTGGATTATACAGACAAGTATGATGGGACCATAGAATTTCAAATGAACTGGAGTAATCAGAGCAGATCATATGGTATAGGTAGCCCTTGAAGGATTGAATACATTACGATTTCAAAATTATTAGTATTGATGGAACAGATGAACACAAGAGAAGTGAAGCAAAAATAATATAAAAACAAGGAGGAGGACAAAACATAAGAGACTCTTAAATATAGAGAACAAACAGAGGGTTGCTGGAGCGGTTGTGAGAGGGGGCATGGGCTAAATGGGTAAGGGGCACTAAGGAATCTACTCCTGGAGTCATTGTTGCATTATATGCTAATTAATTTGGATGTAAATTTCAAAAAAAATAAAAATATATTCAAAAATATGTACAAGTGGTCATAGTTTACATGAGAGTGATAAATTCAGTTTGTAAATAAATTGCTAATTGTAAATGGAAAACTCAAAAACAATGTATGTGGCATATGTTCTACTCCAATTAAAAATATGCCTAAAAATATTACTAGTGTAGATTAATGCTGGCTATAGGTTAATGATTCCATCCTACCTTAAGGTCAAAGAAATATTCTCAGATAACAGAAAATATGTTTTAAAGAGTGCCTTAAAACAGATAGATTTGAAAGTGTGTTTATTGTTTTGTTGTTGGAAAGCAGCAGAAAGGAGAGATGTCTTGCTATTTTTGACTTATGGTTAAGGACTAAATAGAAAGAAAATGACTAAAACTGACTGCAAGTAATAGGAATAAAAATAATAAAAGCATTGAAATGGTATTTAAGAGAAAATTGTTGAAAATTTGTATTGATTAAAGCATATAAAAATCAAATTTGCCTCATTTTCCTTTCTTTATATTTACATAAGTTTGGATTAAATGCCCTTTCAGCTTAAAAACCTGTAAATTTATTGAAGTATTCATTTATTTTTTTTAAAAAATGTGTATTTATTTATTTTAAGAGAGAGTGTGTGTGTGTGAGCAAGCAGGGGAGGGGCAGAGAGAGGGAGAGAGAAAATCCCAAGAAGGTTCCATGCTGTCAGTGCAGAGCCTAATGTAGCACTCAATCTCATGAACCATGAGATTATGACCTGTGTTGAAATCAACAGTCGGATGATTAACCAACTAAGCCTCCCAGGTGCCTCAGTGTTCATTTCTTTCTGGAAGAGATTTGAGTGTTTTCAGATAAGAGTGATCAAATAGCAGCATCCATCATATCAAAAATTTTTAATTACAACAATAAACATTAAAAACATCTCATTGATGTTTCACAGCTACATGGAATGAGTGCATGACTGATAGCAGAGAGATATTATATATGCTAGGGATGGGTAAGGTGTTTTATTGATACCAGTAACTACCCTCACAGATGTCATCTTGTAATTACTGCCTTTTGCCAAAATGATCCTACCCACATGGATTTCTCAGAATTTAAAAAAGAGTGTCAGAATTGAGAAAGTGAAGGAATGTTTGGCTTGGTGATAAAAAGGTAATATATAATATATGTTTTTTCTTCCTTAAAAAATACTTCTCAGCATAAAGAAGCATTTAATGAATGTCTTTGGAGCAATCAAATATTTGTCTTTTATTGAGATCCAGCTGCATCACGTTTACAAACTATCCCATTGTGTGTACCTATATTTCAGTGTTGGCATTTTATCTTAGAAACCCATGATATACAAAAGGAGATGAAAAGCTAGCAGTAGACCCCCTATGCCAGTCTTACAAATTCAAACCAATCCATTAATTTTATATTAGTCAATGTCATTCATTTGCCTTTGGCATCTTTGCTCACAATATTTTTCTTCCTTGCAATTTTTCTTTAGAATTTTGCTCAAATCCCAAGATTTCCCTGACTGTTTATCTCCATATTCTTCTCCCCCTTCTCTGAATGTCTCTGTAGTACTGAGGGCTTAATAATACATGATCTTAAATTTGTCTCTAGATTCCTATTCTGATGTGCCTCACCATAATGCTGCTCTTCTAGGACTTGACACTTCTCTGAACCTGTTTCTGTATGTATACAATGGGGATGATAATATAGCCATTTTAAAGGCTTATTTGGATGATTAAATGAGATAATCCATGTTAACTGTATAGCGCAGTCTTACAGTAAGCATCAAATAAACTGTAATGGTTGTTATTATGGACTCTATAAGTGCTTAGTAATTGACAGCTTGATTAAGCTTCAAGTCCTCATTCTACAAGAATATAATTATATGTCTGATATAAATAGCCTCAGACTGTGTCTACAGAAGCAAAACAACTAGTTAAAAATTGAAAATATTGTCAACTAGTTGTTTCCTCTATATACCACTAATAACCGGTTTAGCTGAATTATCTGATTGAAATAATTGGCTGTTGGGTGTCTTGGCATGGCAATGTGCATAATACATATATTCCACAAAAATCATTCCTAAGAAAAATAAGATGAAGAACAAAGTCATGCCTATGAGGCATTTAGATAGACTTGCCACTTAACTCAGTAAAACAACCATTTGGCAGGCATTTTTAAAAAATTTTCTGACATCAGTTTAATCTCCAACTTGATTAAGTTGCCCAGGATTTTGTGTGTAGAAACAGCTTCAGTCTCTTTTAGTCCTGTCCTGATTTCTTTTAAGTGCCAAGTATATGGACCAATACTCTCCTTATTATTCCTCTGCAGGGAATTTTCCAGTTGCAACAAAGCATTAAGAAATAGCATGAAATGCATGTGCAGCATCTGTCTGCCTCACAGGCACTATGTTATTAATATGATGTGTTATTCTTGGCAAAACAGCACTGCATAATAGGGACCTTGTTACCCGTACTTTTCCACATAGTGGTCTGTTCTGTATTCTCATCTCTTCACATTCTGGTGGTAAGAAATACATTCCATTTTGAAATGGACTTCACTGGCTATCCAGATAATAAGCATACAATTATCCCATCCTATGTACAAATATCTTACTCAACAATCAGGACTATGCAGGGGAATGACCCTTTCAGCACAGCAGATAGTGCTCCAGGCACATGAGTCAATCAATGCAGCCTCTGAAAAGGCCAATGTATAGCACGATGCTGTTTGAGATCATGACTCAACATGATATACACTTCTGGCAAATGCACAAGGTAGTGTCAATAACTTATTTGGGATTTATACCCTGATTTCTTTCAGAAGACTTTGAGGTAGTTTATAAATTGATCAGATTAATGCAGAAAAATGAAACAATGAGGGATTAAAACAGAATACAGATTATATTGTTATTGAGTACAGCTCTGCCACTCCAAACTATGGAATATACTATTTTTATTTAATCAGTGAGGGCTTTTTTCTTGCACTGTGCCCTATATCAAATTAAGCCCTAAATGAAAATTTTTAGGTACCCTTCATTGTTGGCTAGATCTCAGGTGGTCTCAGATTTTTGCCCTCCTCCTTTCCTACAGCTCAGAAATATTGCCCTTAAACGTGCTCCACATTGTAGCTTCATCAGGAACAGAGTGTCTGGAGACCAAGGCTGCCCCCACTGAATTACACAGAGCATCTCTCAGCTGCTTTGTGACAGCAAGTACAAATGGGTATGACTTGGAGGTGTGCTTCTCAGTGAATCATTCATTACCTGGATGATGTATCTCCCCCTAGGCAATAGGCATAATAGGGCAGCCCTTGCAGTAAAGCATGCCTGATAAATTTTGTAGACAGTTAGTGGAAAATTTCAGTGTTTTTCTTTCTAAATGCTTTAGTTTATCTTGCTAATCCAAGGCATAGTGTAAACACCTCTGCCAACATCCTTGAGGCTGTAAGACCAAGCTCTACTTTTAAAGGTTTGGGAAAGTGATGTGTATTAAGTCTTTAGTCTTCCAGAGTGAAGAGTTAAAGTTTCCAGAGTTCTGGCTTTAATGGTTTTTCTCTGACCACTGGCCATCTGTTGTGGTGCAGAGACATTTCCTACAGGAATACATGCTTTAGAAAATTTTTGTCATCACTGTCATATCAGCTCAACATTTTCTTGTCATCCTTCAATCCTTATAAACTGCTTATGAATTGACAGCTGTCACCAACATGCTTAGGTAGCAATTTAGAGGTTGGCTTAATTGACCAAGGTTAAATTTTCTACTTGCTCACTAACCACTAAGAAATTGGGAGTGATTTATACTTAGGAACTAATGCCTGATTATAAATAATTTTATAAATGAATTCTGGGACCTTGTCATTTCTATGTATCCTTAATAGTAATTCTTCATACAGAACTGGATGCAGTATTTTGGTTTTATATGCATCAAAGATTGAATTCACAGATATTCTACAGCTCATTTTATTAGTTTTATTGATATAAATGGGTAGGCTCTGCCATCTTTTGTTAGCACATGATATCTAATCAAATTCTAGTTAAGCCTTGAGTGTCTGAGAAGATACTGTGACAATATTACCGCTTGAAATATTTTGGTTTTACTTTTTATTGTTTTTATTGAAAGCTATTTTTTTAATTTAAAAACATGCACTCCACACATACTAAAAAGTTTTTGAGAAGATATGTTTTAAAAACTGTATATTTTCAAATTCAATGATTAAGGAAATCTCCCCTTTCTCCTCAGGTATGCAATTTTTCAGTGAATATGTACATGTACTTTTCTGATATACAAAGGTACAAACTACATGGTGATAAGGAAACTGCTGACACTATTTGCATTACACCTAAGATAATAAAGAGGCTTATCCAGGGCTGACCACAAAGTGAGTTTTCATAAGCTGAATTATATTTCTCCCATTTTATTACTTAATTCTTCTTCTTTCCCCATCTGGCTGGAAAGGCAAGTGTCAACTATGGATACCTTGCCAGAGCCACAGTGATGTGCTGAGCAGTTTGTGGACAAATTGTATATACACTTCCTCAGACAATCCTGGCGACCTTCTGGAAATGCTGGGTAGAAGAAATGTGTTTGCTATTTCACTCATTCCCGTGTGGTTACTTTCACTGAAGGCATACTGGTGTGCACATGTTCAGACCTGATGGTAAATAAGGATAGTGTTGGTGGGATGTGTTTTTTTAAAATGATGACATTCTTCATGATACATAGTGAGGGACTTCAAAATAACATTAAAACAGTCCTGCATCCATGCTTCTTCTTTTTTGTTACAAGGCATCTGAAAGGAAAAAAATATCAGTAATGTGCAAATCTCCACAGCAAATCATGAGATACAGTGGATCGTGCAAAAGAATATAGGGTGACTTTAGAATTATAAAAATATAATAGGTATTGAATACTCTTCAAAAGCATAAAAACATCAATGGCCCAAGAGAGAAAGAAGACCCTTAAGGCATATTACAGGTTATTATTCAATAAGACATATGTATGATTTGATACCTTCTTTGGGGTCAGTCCAGTTGAAAGACCTGTGTTACAAAATTATATTTAAATGTCAACACCTGTTTTATTCCAGATGTATCCTACTCCTGAGGCTATTTAAACACATATTTTTTGAAATTGTGATTACTGTAGGGATGCTGGCCTATTCCTAGAGGATATTAAGGATCTATAAAAGAAGAAAGACTTTAGTAGGAATATTTGGCATTGTTAACCTAGTGAAGCCTGGTGGAAAAAGCCATAAGGTGCCCGAATATAAGAACTAGCCTAAAATTTAGTTTACTGGTAGGTGACATTAGAAAAGAAATTTCCCTCACAAATTTAAGGAAATGCTTATTGTTAGGGGAGCAATGAGTAATGAAAATGCTTGCTACTCCTATGTTCTAATACTCCCTTCTCCTAAGACATTGAGAATTTACGACTCCAGACCTACTAATTTTGGCTCTATTCCATGTATCACTGTTTGTTTTTTTAAACAAAATGTTATTACATTAGTACATTTAAGTTGTTAAGCAACCTAGGCAAAGGAAGAGTTCATGCTACACATGCCTGGAGAATAGTCACCAAGGTAACAGACAAGTTACTTGAGTTGGTCAAAGGGAGAGAGGTGAGGTCCACAGAGTGGTCAGAGGAAGGACAAGAGTCTTGGAGTCAGACCTCAACAAGAAATTGAGATGGTAAGCAGAACATGGACAAGAGATCAGAAATCCTTTCAAAGAATTGACAATGCCAAAGAACTGCCTTCTAATTGGCAGGAGACCCACAGGGCTGTGCAGAGAGTCACAGATGATAACAAATTGGTCCCAAAGTGTTCACCTTGGTTACAGATCAAGACTGTGTCTATTAAGAATTCAAAAAGTAAGTGCATCAATTCTAATTTCAAAGGCTTTTCCCTCCCTTTGTTTCATTAAGCCAACATTTATCGAACATGATAGAGAGGCTGTAAGGAATACAGAAATTTATAAAATAGTGTCCTTGCCTACCACAAGCTCACAGTGTAGTGGGAAGGACTTCTGAGAAAATCCACAATTATGAAAGCATTAAGTGTTATGATAATATTAGTAGGAACTAAGGGAGAGCAATGGAGAGACACCTGAATTTTAGGGAGGTTTGAATTTTGGGCCATATGTGAACAAAACCAAAAATGATCTTAGAAGAAAATGTCTCCAGCGTTGAATCTTTGTAAATAAGGAGAATTGGCCGGGTGGATAGGGGCCATGAAAATTAGTAGGAAAGATATATGCTAAGGCATTGAGAGATGCAAGTGTGGCTTCTTGGGGGAGCTGTAAGTAGGCCAGTTTGGCTAAAACAGGGGATTGAAGGGAAAAGATGGCAAGAGATAATGCTAGAAAGATAAACAAGGGCCAGATCATGGAAGTCCTTTGTAAGTCAAAGTAAAGAGTCTGGATGTTACCTTGGAAACAGTAGGAAACCACTGAATACTACTAAGCAGGGAATAACATAATCAGATTTTCATTTTAGAAAAAAAAATCAAACTGGCAGCTGTGTGATTAGTACTATAATAGAGGTAAGCAAGGGAATTAAAGTAGTACAGGGGAGGTACACAGAAGGGTACACCTAACTAAGTTAATAACTGACAGATTAAATAGGCCCATAAAACTGGTATAAGCATTGTGGATTGTGGAGCTTTTTCATTTGAACTCCTTTTTTTCTCCAGAATTTTTAGTGCTTGTTAGTTTACAACAGTTTAGGACATTTGCTAGGGTGTAATGGTTGAAGGACAATGATTTCCAACATGTCTATAGATTACAGCTGCATAATGTAGTTAGAGGGCTATCAAGATGCAGGGGACAATTTTCCTATTCCTTTGATGAAGACAGCAAATAATATATCAGCTTACAACGTGGTCCTCATGGCTTTGTTAGAGGCAGAATCCTGACTTCTTATATCATCAGCAATATCATTAGAGAAAATCAGGAATTTGATGTTTCACTTTGGGCTTTCTGTACTCAATCTGAGGGTTTGAGATTTGGGGTTTTTTTTTTCCATTCAAAGAATGGAAAAAGGCACAAAAGCCAAACAACTTTTCAATGTCCCTTTAAAATAAATTTAAGGTGACACCAACAGCATGGCCACACCTAACTCAAGCAATATTGTTCAATGATTTGGCTTGAGGAAGAATAGGAGAAACTTAATTTTAGATTTTAGATTTTCAGTTTCTCTTGGGTTAGAGTCCACAGCTATATCAATGATTAGAGTTTCCTCTGGAAGTGAAATCAAAGGTCATTATCACCTGTTTTGAATCATGGCCCTGGAATTTGCTGCAATTATGAAATCAAACACCTGGGAGTCTTGACATTGCAAACTGAGCAAAATTGTTTGAAAGTTCCCCCGATATTTGCACATTGGTGTTTTCATTGCCTAATGCAAGCTGACCAAAATTATTCAGCAGAGGGAGTTGGAAACTGATTTTATGGAAACATAACTGTTATGTTATCCATAACAATGGGTAAGTAAAACATATATAAATTTATAATTGCCAAGTCATAAAATGTTTCTTATGGTTTAGGCATCTTTATGCATGAGTCTGGCACTAATTGTCTCTAATCATGTTGAATTGATCTGGCTATTAATATTTTGCAAGTTCAGCTGTTGTTATTGTCACCTCCTGTGAATGTCAACAGTTTACTCACAAGGAAGTAAGAATATATTATTAGGCTTATGTATACAAGGAACTACAAGGAAATACAATGTTGCTGAAGACAAAGTTTGTCTGAAGAGTAAAGGTAAACAACTAATCAATATTTGGTTGTACATTATTATTTAAGGGGATCCTTTAATTTTGTTTCCTATTAACTCAGAGTTTAGTCTTTCACTGTGATTTAACTGCAAACATTTTTTTTTAATTTATTTTTTTTTTAATTTACACCCAAGGTAGTTAGCATATAGTGCAACATGATTTCAGGAGTAGATTCCTTAATGCCCTTTACCCATTAGCCCATCCCCCCTCCCACACCCCTTCCAGGAACCCTCTGTTTGTTCTCCATATTTATGAGTCTTCTGTTTTGTCCCCCTCCCTGTTTTTATATTATTTTTGTTTCCCTTCCCTTATGTTCATCTGTTTTGTCTCTTAAAGTCCTCATATGAGTGAAGTCATATGATTTTTGTCTTTCTCTGACTAATTTCACTTAGCATAATACCCTCCAGTTCCATCCACGTTGTTGCAAATGGCAAGATTTTATTCTTTTTGATTGCCGAGTAATACTCCATTGTGTGTGTATGTGTATGTGTCTGTGTGTGTGTGTGTATACACATATATATATATGTGAATATATATATATATGAATATGTGTATATGTATATGCATACCACATCTTCTTTATCCATTCATCCATCGATGGACATTTGAGCTTTTCCCATACTTTGGCTATTGTTGATAGTACTGCTATAAACATTGTGGTGCATGTGCCCCTTCGAAACAGCATACCTGTATCCCTTGGATAAATACCTAGTAGTGCAATTGCTGGGTCATAGGGTACTTCTATTTTTATTTTTTGAAGAACCTCCATACTGTTTTCCAGAGTGGCTGCACCAGTTTGCATTCCCACCAGCAGTGAAAAAGAGATCCTCTTTCTATACATCCTTGTCAACATCTGTTGTTGCCTGAGTTGTCAGCCATTGTGAAAGGTGTAAGGTGGTATCTCATTGTGGTTTTGATTTGTATTTCCCTGATGATGAGTGATGAGCATTTTTTCATGTGTCACTTGGCCATCTGGATGTCATCTTTGGAGGACTGTCTATTCATGTCTTTGGCCCATTTCTTCACTGGGTTATTTGTTTTTTGGGTGTTGAGTTTGATAAATTCATGATAGATTTTGGATAATAACCCTTTATCTGGTATGTCGTTTGCAAATATCTTCTCCCATTCCATCAGTTGCCTTTTAGTTTTGCTGATTGTTTCCTTTGCTGTGAAGAAGCCTTTTTATTTTTATGAGATCCCAATTTAACTGCAAACATTTTAACGTATGATTGCCTTTTATTTTGATTTTATATTCACTGAAGCTTTCAGGAATGTGCAGGTAGGACTTACATCCCTCCAAACCCCAAGTCAACGTTTGTTGAAACTTTATGAAATGTGCAGGACTGTACTACTTTTGTAAAGAATATCCCATTGAATCCTCAATACACAACTCTGTGAGACAAGTATATTTTACACATAAGGAATCCAAAGTCCAGGGTCATTACATAATATGCCCAAAGTCTCTCAACTTTTAAGTAATGGAGCCGATATGAACTTAAGCAGAGTCCAGATACCCTGCTTATTATTTTCATGTTTATTTTATTTTTGAGAGAGAGAGAGAGAGCAAGTGGGGGAGCGCCAGAGAGAGGGAGACACAGAATCCAAAAGCAGGTTCTGGGATCTGAACCGTCAGCACAGAGCCCTATGTGGGGCTTGAACTCATGAACTACGAGACCATAATCTGAACCAAAACCAAGAGTCAGACACTTAACCGACTGAGCCACCCAGATGCCCCTGGATACCTTACTCATGACCACTATGCTATTGTCTCAATACAGTGTTTTTATTAGCCAGAGTCAAGATTGTCATCACCTATAAGAGGGTTCATACCATTACCAATGGATTATCTGGCTTCAGAGCCAAAATTTTATATACATTAAAATTCTTAGTCCTTTTATACCCTATGATCCAAATTCCAGTCCTAGATAATTACTCCAGAGAAACAGAAAGATGTCCACAGAACGATTTTTTTACAAATTTTTAAACTGCTTTGTTCATAATAGCAAAAATTGTAAACAATCCAAATTTCTATCAATAGGTGAATTCATTTGGTATATTCATACAATAGAATATCACTTAACAATGAAAAGAAATGAATTGCTAATACAACATGGATGAATTTCATATACATAATGATGAATAAAAGAAGCCAGAACAGGAGAGTACATACTGTATAATTCCATTTATGAAAAGTTCAAGAATAGGCAAAACTAAAGTATGGTGGAAAAATGGAACAGTGGTTACCTCTGGAGAGGGATTGACTGAAAAGGGTACAAAGAAACGTTCTGAGGTTATGAAAAGATCATTTAACTTAAATGAGATGTGGGATACACAGATTTATACATTTGAAAAAACTCATTGATCTCCTCATTTCACTCCTTAGAAATAATACTCCTCTAAAAAATATAAATTATGCAAACAAGAGAAAAATTTAATCCTTAAAACAGCTGTCATGCAGTCCGAATGGTTGGAGTATATCCATTACCAGGCCAAGGATCCAGAATCAAGGCATCTACTCTGAGGAGACTGAGATTGAGTTTCTAAGATGACTGGAATTGATGGAACATGCATAGCCAGGTGATTCTAAGAATTTTGGCGAGAAGGACATTAAAAAAGGGTATCAGAGCCCAAGGCTATCCCCAGAGAAATGACTGTGATCTCCTTGAGGGGAAGACCCATGGATTTTTATCTCTGTAATTCCAGTGCTTAATACACTAGGAAAAGGATAGAGTGAGCATGACCCAGTCAGGTGGTTGGGATGCCAGGTAACTTTCTTCTGGGTACCTTGTGTAGAGAGGGGCAGCAAAAACCTGGGTATTTCAGACTTCCCAGGCAGAAGAGGGCTTCATAAGCGGGCTGGAAGGCCCCCAAAATACTACTGAAAATTCTCTTTAAAGCATTCAAGGTGCTATTGAAAACTGTCCTAAAGCATTCAAGACTTTAGCTTTGACAAAAATATCAATAGAAAAGCTTCTGTTTCTTATGTCTAAAACACCCTGCCCCAGCTATTCCTCAGCTTGCTTCTCCATTGTATTCAGGTCTCTGATCAAATGACACTTCTTCAGGCAGACCTTCCTTGACCATCTTATGGTCAAGCATAATGACCCCTATGCTTACCATCACTCTCTGTTTTCTTCATAGCCTTTATATTATGTTACATAGTTGTTGGTTTATCTAGTTACTATTTGTCTCTATCCACTAGAATATAAGTTCCCTGAGGGCTGGGTCTTTATCCGTTTTGCTCACTACTGTATCCTCATTTTCTAGAAAAGTATATGGCACATAGGTAATCAATAAGTAGTTGTTAAAAGTAACATATTAATGACAAAACTTGCTGGTCAAAATAAAATAGTAAAGACTTACCCCAGTGAGAGTACAACCTATTTATTATGTGGCATAGGAGTACCTGTGCCTCAGGTTAGTGTATTATACTCAGAAACATTTGTCTGTTTCATAAAAACTGCTTACTATAACTAATAAATAAGCCAATGATCAAGAAAAGATAAGTAAAGGCCTGGATATCATGCTGGATTGAGTTGCCTTCTAGTTGTAGTTTCTGCCACCTGGGTCATAGAGTCCAAATAGTCTCAAGAGGTAAGGCATTTGCTCTAATTTAACTTTTTGGTAGAAGCAGAAAGTGCTACATTTCTATGTGTTGACATCTACCAGAGTTAGTCTCCTTTCATACTGAAAGAGATCAATCCTTCATGTGATAGAGAATTATCCTCTTTGCCACCTATAAGCTGGCTTTGATCCCTCTTGTCTCTTTTCCTGAAAGGGTGTCACCATTTTACCATTTCTCTAGCAACCTTTAGAGTTCTAAACAAGGTACTATTTAAAGTAGAGACATATCTACCAACTGCTCACATATATGGCTATTTTAGTGGCTTAAACCTTCTCAGATTTTCTGAAATGAAATGTCTGATCATCAGATTTTTAATTTAGGTTAATAAAAGAACGGGAAGTTATGCTACCAGAGCAATGCATAGTCTTACATATTTTCATTTTTCTTTCATATCATAGTCATTCCACAAACATGACAGTTTAAGATTCTTTCAAAATCAGAACTTAGATTCACTCAATAAGTAAGTTTATATTCAGGTTCAGACTTACTAGCATCAAAGTTTATTTGAGCCAGTTTAGTTTAAGTCAATCCAGCAAGCATTTAATAAACTCTTACTCCATGCTAGACACCATACTGGATAAAGACATAAAAAGACCAATACAACCTCTGCCCTCATGGAGAATATAGCCCATGAGTATTAAACAAATAATTAAAGGCAGGGGTGCCTGCCTGGCTCAGTTGGAAGAGCTTGTGACTCTTGGTCTCAGGATTGTGAGTTCAAGCCCCACATTGGGTATAGAGATTACTAAAAAAATAAATAAACTTAAAAAATAATAATTGAAGGTATGATGAATAATATAAAACAAGACATGCTGGGTAGATGAGTACAAGCAGTGTGGGGAAACTAATCTATAAAATCAGGAAATCCTTCCCTGAGGAGGCAATACTTAAGCTAAAACTTAAAAGGTAAGTGGAAATTGGCCATGGATAGACTGAAAATGGTACTATTTTTCACATTAAGTGACCACTTCTTTGATTCTAGCATGCATGTTAGCAGGCAGTCACGCCAAAGCCCATTGTCTTGTTTCTTAAGTAGATAACATAGAATTTGATATAGAGAGAATGCTATGCCTTCAGTGAATTTATTTAATCATTCAACAAACACTTATCGAGTACCTAGGATGTGCCAGACACTGTTCTAGGCCCTAGGAAGATGATAGCAAATAAGACAATGTTTTGTGATCAAGGATAGATTTATATCTAGTGTGAGGAGAAAGACAACAAAATCATAAGTGAGGAAATGCCATGTTCTAATAAATGTTGAAGATTAAATAGACTGGGAAGTTTACTTTTCATTAGATAGGAGGTGACATTTAAGCTAAAGCATGACTATAAGAGGAAGGCAGTCAAGTAAGGATTGGAGGGGGAACATTCCAGGAAGATATAATATCAAAAGTAAGAGACCTAAGGCTGGAAAAAACTTGGCAAACTGGAAGGACAGTTTAGGGCACTGTGGCTAGATTATAGTGAACAAGGAGAAAGAGTATATAGAAATGAGGTAGGCAGGAGTCAATTCATTTGTAGTTTTGGAAACTCAGAGAATTCTGGATTTTACTCTAGGTGTGAAGGAAATCCCCTAGAACTTTACCATCCAATAGGGTAGGCACTATTCATATGTGGCTACTGAGCACTTGAAATGTGTGGCTAGTTCAAATTGAGATGCACTAAGGGTAAATTACACATTAGAATTCTGGGCCTTAGTGTGAAAAACAGTGTGTAAAATTATCTCATTAATAGGGGTGCCTGGGTTGCTCAGTTGGTGGAGCATCTGACTCTTGACTTTGGCTCAGGTCATGATCTCACAGTCGTGAGATCGAGCCCCACATCACGCTTCACGCTGAGCATGGGGCCTGCTTCGGATTCTCTCTCTCCCTCTCTCTCTGCCCCTCCCATGCTTGTTCTGTCTCTTTCTCTCAAAATAAATAATCATAAAAAAATAAAAAACTATCTTACTAATAATCTTATATGGACTACATGTTGAAAGGATAATATTTTGGATATGTTGGGTTAAACAAAATATATGAATTTCACATATTTCTCTATAATTTTAAAAATGTAGTGACATTACATATATGTCTCATATTTGTGTCATATTATATTTCTACTGGACAATACTGACCTAGAAAGTTTTAAGCAAAATAGTGATATGATATTATTTCTGGCTTTCTGAAATCACTGTGGCTGTTTATGAAGAAAGTATTGGAGAAAGACAATAGTGGAAACAGGATAATTAATTTTAAAATTCTAGCAACAATTAGAAAAAGATAATGGTGACTTAGACTAGGGTGATACCAGTGGAGGTAGCAGGAAAGAGTAAGATTTATTAAATTTTTGGTAGATAGAGTTGATTTTATTTTCTTACAGATTGGATTCAGAGAATGAGGGGACAATGATTCTGAAAAATGATGGTTTGTGTTTTTAGCTTATGCAAGTGTGTGTTTGGTGGTGCCATTTAATGAGATGAAGATGGAAAAGAGGGACAGTTTCTGGTCGGGGGTAGAAATTCAGCATTCTGTGTTGAAGATATTAAATTTGAGATATTTGTTATATACTCAAGTTGATGTGTTAAGTAGGAAATTGAACAGAAGACTGAATTGTGGGGAGAAATCAGAGAAGGAGATATAAATTTAGGATTCATAAGCATATAGATATAACACCATCTGTGGGAATAGAGGACGTTACCCAGGGATAGTTTATAGAAAAAATAATAGAGTTCCAAGGACAGAGTCCTAGGTCATAACATCATAAACAGGTTAAGCAAAAAAAGGAGAACCCAGCAAAAAAGATAAAGCAGGAATGTCTGGTGAATTAGAAGGGAAAAAAAGGAGGGGAAACACAGAAGACAAAATATAGAAAACGTTCTATAGCAGAAGGAGGGAATGGTCACCTGCATTATATGCTGATAAGAAACCAAATAAAATGAAGACTGAGAAGTGATTGCTCTATTTGGTAACATAGAGGCCATTGGTTACCTTGACTTAAGCACTTGGTAAAGTGGTGGTGGCAGAAGCCCCACTGGATTGGGATGAGGGGAGAATGTGGGTGAAGAAGTAGAGACAGTGTATATGACAACACTTTCAAGATTTGCCATCAGTAGAAGCAAAGAAATGGGACAGTAGCTGGAGAAAGATATGGTAATAAGGGGAAATTTGCCTGTGTGTTTGTTTTATTAAACTAGGAGATACAAGAATATTTTAAATGCCAATGGGAATGATCCCATAAAAAGGGAAGCATTAATAATACAGGAGAGAAAAGGGACAATTGCAGGGTATGTTTTGAGAAATCTAGATGGAACTTTTTAATAGGAATGGGGACACATTATCCATTGTAACAGTAAAAGACTGAGAATGTGACAAGATCAGAAACTGTGATTATATGTATTTGAGGTGGGAAATTATGGAGTGGTGAGGGGAAGAAAAATGAGCTATTGGTGCTGATTTTGAAGAGAGCGGAAAGGTGTGAAGTATTTTTTTTTACTGTTGTATTTTTTTTTACTTTATTTATGTTAACTTTTTTTAATTTAATTTTTTTAAATTTACATCCAAATTAGCATATAGTGCAACAATGATTCAGGGGTAGATTTCTTAGTGCTCCTTACCCATTTAGCCCATCCCCCTCCCACACACCCCCAGGAACCCTCTGTTTGTTCTCCATATTTATGAGTCTCTTATGTTTTGTCCCCCTCCCTGTTTTTATAACATTTTCTTTCCATTCCCTTATGTTCATCTGTTTTGTCTCTTAAATTCCTCAGATGAGTGAAGTCATATGATATTAGTCTTTCTCTAAATTCACTTACCATAATACCCTCCAGTTCCATCCATGTAGTTGCAAATGGCAAGATTTCATTCTTTTTGACTGCCAAGTAATACTCCCTTGTGTGTGTGTGTGTGTGTGTGTGTGTGTGTGGACATTTGGGATTTTTACATACTTTGGCTATTGTTGATAGTGCTGCTATAAACATCAGGGTGCATGTGCCCCTTCAAAAAAGCATACCTGTATCCCTTGCATAAATACCTAGTAGTAAAATTGCTGGGTCGTAAGGTAATTCCATTTTTAATTTTTTGAGGAACCTCCATACTGTTTTCCAGAGTGGCTGCACCAGTTTGCATTCCCACCAGCAGTGAAAACGAGATCCTCTTTCTCCACATCCTCACCAACATCTGTTGTGGCCTGAGTTGTTAATGTCAGCCATTGTGACAGGTGTGAGGTGGTATCTCATTGTGGTTATGATTTGTATTTCCCTGATGATGAGTGATGTTCAGCATTTTATCATCTGTCGGTTGGCCATCTGGATGTCATCTTTGGAGAAGTGTCTATTCATATCTTTGGCCCATTTCTTCACTGGGTTATTTGTTTTTTGGGTGTTGAGTTTGATAAGTTCTTAATAGATTTTGGATACTAACCCTTTATCTGATATGTCATTTGCAAATATCTTCTCCCATTCTGTCAGTTGCCTGTTTTGCTGATTGTTTCCTTTGCTCTGCAGGAGCTTTTTATTTTGATGAGATCCCAATAGTTCATTTTTGCTTTTGTTTCCCTTGCTTCCAGAGATGTGTTGAGTAAGAAGTTGCTGCGGCCAAGATCAAAGAGGTTTTTTCCTGCTTTCTCCTCGAGGATTTTGATGGCTTCCTGTCTCACATTTAGGTCTTTCATCCATTTTGAGTTTATTTCTGTGCACAGTGTAAGAAAGTGGTCCAGGTTCATTCTTCTTCATGTCGCTGTCCAGTTTTCCCAGCACGACTTGCTGAAGAGACTGTCTTTATTCCATTGCATATTCTTTGCTGTTTTGTCAAAGATTAGTTGGCCATACGTTTGTGGGTCCATTTTTGGGTTCTCTATTCTGTTCCACTGATCTGAGTGTCTGCTCTTACGCCTTTACCATACTGTCTTGATGATTACAGCTTTGTAATATAGCTTGAAGTCTGGGATTGTGATGTGCCCTGCTTTGGTTTTCTTTTTCAAGATTGCTTTGCCTATTTGGGGTCTTTTCTGGTTCCATACAAATTTTGGTTCCATACAAATTTTGGGATTATTTTTCTAGCTTTGTGAAGAATGTTGGTGTTATTTTCATAGGGATTACATTCACTATGGAGATTGCTTTGGATACTTTGACATTTTAACAATATTTGTTCTTCCTGTCCAGGAACATGGAATCTTTTTCCATTTTTTTGTGTCTTTTTTATTTCATAAGCTTTCTATAGTTTTGAGTGTATAGAGTTTTCACCTTTTTGGTTAGATTTATTCCTAGGTATTTTATGGTTTTTGATGTGATTGTAAATGAGATTGATTCCTTGATTTCTCTTTCTGTTGCTTCATTGTTGGTGTATAGGAATGCAACCGAATTCTATGCATTGATTCTATATCCTGCAGCTTTGTTGAATTCGTGAATCAATTCTAGCAGTTTTGTGGTGGAATCTTTTGGGTTTTCCATATAGAGTATCACGTCATCTGTGAAGAGTGAAACTTTGACCTCCTCCTGGACAATTTGGATGCCTTTTATTTCTTTGTGTTGTCTGATTGCAGAGGCTAAGACTTCCAATACTATGTTGAATACAGTGGCGAGAGTGGACATCCCTGTCTTGTTCCTGACCTTAGGGGGAAAGCTCTCAGTTTTTCCCATTGAAGATGATATTAGCGTTGGGTCATTCATATATGGCTTTTATGATCTCGAGGTATGATCCTTCTATCCCTACTTTCTTGAGGGTTTTTATCAAGAAAGGATGAGGTATTTATTTTGTCAAATGTTTTCTCTGCATCTATTGAGAGGATTATATGGTTCTTGTCCTTTCTTTTGTGGATGTGATGAATCACGTTAATTGTTTTGCAGATATTGAACCAGCCCTGCATCCCAGGTATAAATCCCACTGGGTCGTGGTGAATAATTTTTTTAATGTATTTTTGGATCCGGTTGAGGATCCAACTGGATCCTAATATCTTGTTGAGGATTTTTGCATCCATGTTCATCAGGGTAATTGGTCTATAGTTCTTCTTTTTAGTGTGGTCTCTGTCTGGTTTTGGAATCAAGGTAATTCTGACTTCATAAACGGAGTTTGGAAGTTTTCCTTCCATTTCTAATTTTTGGAACAGCTTCAGGAGAATAAGTGTTGACTCTTCCATAAATGTTTGGTAGAATTCCCCTGGAAAGCCATCTGTCCCTGGACTCTTGTTTTTTGGCAGATTTTTAATTACTAATTTGATTTCCTTACCAGTTATGGGTCTGTTCAAATTTTCTATTTCTTCCTGTTTCAGTTTTGGTAGTGTATTTGTTTCTAGGAATTTGTCCATTTCTTCAAGATTGCCCATTTTATTGGCATATAATTGCTCATAGTATTTACTTATTGTTTTTATTTCTGCTGTGTTGGTTGTGATCTCTCCTCTTTCATTCTTGATTTTATTTATTTGGGTCCTTTCCTTTTCCTTTTTGATCAAACTGGCTAGTGGTTTATTAATTTTGTTAATTCTTTCAAAGAACCAGCTTCTGGTTTCATTGATCTGTTCTACTGTTTTTTGTTTTGTTTTGTTTTGATAGCATTAATTTCTGCTCTAATCTTTATTATTTCCTGTCTTCTGCTGGTTTGGGGTTTTATTTGCTGTTCTTTTTCCAGCTCTTTAAGGCGTAAGGTTAGGTTGTGTATCTGAGATCCTTTTTCCTTCTTTAGGAAGGCCTGGATTGCTACATACTTTCCTCTTATGACTGCCTTTGCTGTGTCCTAGAGGTTTAGGGTTGTGGTGTTATCATTTTCATTGCCTTCCATATACTTTTTAATTTCCTCTTTAACTGCTTGGTTAGCCCATTCATTCTTTAGTAGGATGTTCTTCAGTCTCCAAGTATTTGTTACCTTTCCAAACTTTTTCTTGTGGTTGATTTCAAATTTCATAGCGTTGTGGTCTGAAAATATGCTTGGTATGATCTCGATCTTTTTATACTTGCTGAGGGCTGATTTGTGTCCCAGCATATGGTCTATTCTGGAGAACATTCCATGTGCACTGGAGAAGAATGTATATACTGCTGCTTTAGGATGAACTGTTCTCAAAATGTCTAAGTCCATCTGGTTCATTGTATCATTCAAAGCCATTTTTTCACTGTTGATTTCTGATTAGATGATCTGTCGATTGTTATAAGTGGGGTGTTGAAGTCCCCAACTATTATGGTATCGTTATCAACAAGTTTCTTTATGTTTGTGATTAATTGATTTATATATTTGGGTGCTCTCGCATTTGGTGCATAAATGATTACAATTGTTAGGTCTTCTGGGTGGATAGACCCCCTTGATTATGATATAATGCCCTTCTTCATCTCTTGTTACAGTCTTTATTTTAAAGTCTAGATTGTCTGATATAAGTATGGCTACTCCATCTTTCTTTTATTGACCATTAGCATGATGCATGCTTCTCCGTCCTCTTACTGTCAATCTGAAGGTGTCTTTAGGTCTAAAATGGGTCTCTTTTAAAGAGCATATAGATGGTTATTGTTCTCTTATCCATTCTGTTACCCTATGTCTTTTGATTGGAGCATTGAGTCCATCGACATTTAGAGTGAGTACTAAAAGATATGAACTTATTGCCATTATATTGTTTGTAGAGTTGGAGTTTCTGATGGTGTTCTCTGGTCATTTCTAATCTTTGTTGCTTTCAGTATTTATTTATTTATTTATTTATTTATTTATTTATATTTTCGTCTTTTCTCCTCTCATAGACTCCCCCTTAAGTTTCTTGCAGAGCTGCTTTAGTGGTCACAAACTCCTTTAATTTTTGTTTGTCTAGGAAACTTTTTATCTCTCCTTGTATTTTGAATGACAGCCTTGCTGGATAAAGAATTCTTGGCTGCATAGTTTTTCTGATTCAGCACATTGAATATATCCTGCCACTCCTTTCTGGCCTGCCAAGTTTCTGTGGATAGGTCTGCTGCAAATCTGGTCTGTCTTCCTTTGTAGGTTAAAGACTTTTTTTCCCTTGTTGCTTTCATGATTCTCTCCTTGCCTGAGTATTTTGTGAATTTGACTATGATATGCCTTATTGATGGTCGGTTTTTGTTGAATCTAATGGGAGTCCCTGTGCTTCCTGGATTTTGATGTCTGTGTCTTTCCCTAGGTTAGGAAAGTTTTCTGCTATGGTTTGCTCCCATAACCCTTCTACCCTTATTTCTCCCTCTTCCTTTTCTGGGACCCCTATGATTCTGATGTTGTTCCTTTTTAATGAGTCACTGATTTTCTAATTCTTAAATCATGCTCTTTTGCCTTAGTCTCCCTCTCTTTTCCTGCTTCATTATTCTCCATACGTTTGTCCTCTATATTGCTGATTCTCTGCTCTGCCTCATCCATCCTTGCTGCCATGGCATCCATTAGAGATTGCAGCTCAGTTATAGTGTTTTTTTTTTATTATATCCTGACTACCTATTACTTCTTTTATCTCCACAAAAAGGAATTCTAATCTATTTTTGACTCCAGCTAGTATTCTTATTATCGTGATTCTAAATTCTGGTTCAGACATTTTGTTTGTGCCTGTGTTAGTTAAATCCCTGGCTGTCGTTTCTTCATGCTTTTTATTTTGGGGTGAATTCCTCTTTTTTGTCATTTTGAATGGAGAAAAGAAATTAATTTGGTAGAAAAATTAAAAGTAAAATGAAAAATGTTAAAATTAAAAAATTAAACACACACACACACACACACACAAAATCAAATAAATGATACTAGATCCTAGGTGTGTTTTGGTCCAGGTGTTGAAAGTGGCTTGATAGACTAGAGAAAAAAGGGGAGGGGGGAGAGAAAAATTAAAAAAAAAGTAATAATTTGAAAATTTGAAAAAAATGAATACAGTGTAGAAAACTAAAATGAAATGAAGTAAAATACAATTTGAAAAAATTTACACAAAAGTAAAAAATATAGTAAAAAAATTAAAGAAAATATTTTTAATAAAAATTGAAAATAAAAATAATTTTTTTCTCTTTCTGTATTAAAGATAAATATGGAGAACAAACTGAAGGTTACTTCTGAAGGTTACTTCAGAACAAACTGTGGGAGAGTGGATGGGCTAAATGGGTAAAGGGAACTAAGAAATCTACTCCTGAAATCATTGTTGCACTATAGGCTAACTAATTTGGATGTAAATTTTAAAAAATAAAAATAAAAATAAATAAATAAATAAAAATTAAAAAAATAAAAAGAAAAGAAGTGAAAAACAGAAAAAAACAAAGAAAGAAAATTGAATAGATGGACATGCTAACAGATTGAAATACGAATGAAATTAGTTTGTTTTCCCCTAGAAGTCAGACAATGAAGCGCTTTATACTCCATAAACTAAGCAGGCAGTGAGACCTGTGTTCTTGAAGAGCAGGGTTGGTCTGGTTGGTCAGGGATTAGTGTAATGGCTCTGTTCCCCATTATATGGCGCTGCTAGCCTACTGAGGTGGATTGTTGTGGTGCTCGTAGGTGTGTATGTGCATGCATGGGAGTGATGAAAATGGAGTCACCCAGCCACCCAGTCTCTAGTATTGGAACTCTGTTCTCCCCAGTCAGCAATCATGTACCCGTCCTTTGTCTTCAGCTTTCGTCCACTCCCTGCTTTTACACTATCCGTGACCAAGCCCCAGGTAGTACCTCTCTCCTGAGTTTTGTCTCAGTTGCGGCTGTTTTCCATGGTCCCTTACTTCTTAGAGACTGTGGCTTTGACCCATTCTGCCCCTCTGCAGAGGGTCTCACTGAGAAATGGCTGAATGTCGGCTGCACCCAGAATACTTGCAGGACCGTGCTGCTGTGGGAGCCCAGACACCAGGTGCCAGGCTGTCCCAGAAAAAGTTCACAAGATAGTGTAGCAGCAGCATTTCAGAGATTATGGAAAATCACAACACACATCTGGCAGCAGGCTTCACACTTAACGACCTTGTTCTGGCAGCAGGCTTCATCCTTAACAACCTTGTTCCAGCTCCAGCAAATGTGGTTGTTCTCTGGGGTCTGCTGGGACCAGATGGCCTCAACAGTCTCTACCAAAAGTCCCTTCAGCAGTGGAATCACTTTTCCCCGTGTGGCCCGAGAACGTCCCAGACCCCACTCTCCTCCTGGGGATTCGCCCTTCTCACCAGAGCACTGCCAGGTATTGAGCTGCGGAGTTGCAGCCTTTGCGCTCCCCTTGTTTACAGTCTTAATGGAATTTAAACCCTTTCCTTTCTCCTTTCTCCCTTTTTAGTTTAGTCCATGTGGCTGTTTCCAATTTTCCACTGTCTCTCCAGCTGATTTTGGGGAGACTTTTCCTCTATTCCCCCCCATCTCTGTTCTCTCTCTGCCCACGAAAGTGGCTCCCTGCCCTCCACAGCTTCTCTCTCCCCAAGTTCACCTCTCTATGCCATGTACCTGCTGAATTCCATTGTTCAGGTTGTGATTGTTGTGTTAACCTTCAGATCAGTTATCTAAGTGTGCAGGATGGTTTAGTGTTGGTCTGGCTGTATTTCATGGATGCAAAACACATGAAAACTTCCATGCTATTCCGCCATCTTGACTCCCTGCCCCCAGGTGTGAAGTATTTTTTAAGTACAAAAGTAAACCTACTAGGGAAGTGTAGGACTGTCTCTGGGCAATACTGTATGCCATTTGAGATGTGTGGCAATGATGTTAAAGTGAGGTCAATCCACACACAGTTGTATAGTTTTCTTCAACAATATTCTGGAAATGAGGGGTGCCGGATGGCTCACTGAAATCCGACTCTTGATTTCAACTCAGATCATGACCTCATGGTCCTGAAATGGAACCCCACTTCAGGCTCTGAGGTAGACATGGAGCCTGCTTAAGATTCTCTCTTTCCCACTCCTTCTGCCCCTCTCCACCTCTCAAAAACAAACAAACAAAAACTAGTATTCTGGAAATAAAGGAAGGAACTTAAAGAAGATGTTCCTAATGAATTCTATAGCTAAAGTCATAGAAAGTTATTTATTGCTGGCTTTTTTAAAATGTTGCCTGATGTTTACTTAGTCTGGCCTGAAAAATTTCCCCCAAGCTTGACTTAATTCTAGTATACATCTGGCCTATGATTGTGAGAATACCAAATGATAATTTTTTCCCTCTGTATAAGGCAAACATTGAATTTCATGTCCATTGTTTCCAATCCTACTTAGTTTTCTGACATTTAATCTTCCATTTCAACATTATCCCCCTTACTCACACCATTTCTTATTCCTTTCCACACACTAATTGGTCATGTCTCTCAGTTGTCTCTCATTTCTTTAAGTATCTCTGTTATTTTATAACTCTTCCATCCTTCCTTAGTATCTTTTTCCTGTTTCATGTCCTTCTCAAAACCTCTTGTAAGTTCACTCCCTACCACATTACAAATTGTTATATTTTATTGTGCTATCCTTTTCATACAGAATATATTATCTTAGGAAAGTGCTTATTAATATTTCTTAAAATTTCCTCTCTACAGATTATTTTCTTAACCCAGCATAAGTTCCAAAAAAGAACAGCTGTTGTTACTATGGAACTACAATAAAAAGTCCACTTTTCATTTATAGCTATAAATTTTTTTTGATCACTTGATATCAGTACTTCAACTGAAAATAGCTATTAGAAACTTTGCACAGCATAAAAATAGGTACAAGCTGGAGATTTTTCATGGGTGGCAATCAGAGCTTGAGGCATGTTTGCCCTCTGCTAAGATTATAGGTGTCAGAATCCTTATCTGAGACTGTTCTGGGAATCTAAAAGCAATGATCATAGCATCATCAGTCTCCAGTCTTATTGTTGGCATAAATGTTCTTAAATGTTTAATGTTTAAAAATGGTGTAATGATTTCTTTATTAGCCCTGGCTCTTTTCTAAAGAAACATTATCAGGGTGCCTGGGTGGCTGAGTTGGTTAAGCGTCCGACTTCAGCTCAGGTCACGATCTCACGGTCTGTGAGTTCGAGCCCCGCGTTGGGTTCTGGGCTGATGGCTCAGAGCCTGGAGCCTGCTTCCAATTCTGTGTCTCCCTCTCTCTCTGCCCCTCCCCCATTCATGCTCTGTCTCTCTCTGTCTCAAAAATAAATAAACGTTAAAAAATTTTTGAAAAAAAATAAAGAAACATTATCACTTAACCAATAACTACATCTACTGAATTACAAAATAAAATTAAATTTGAGTTAAGAAAGCTTTTATAATGGTTTCCAAAAAGCCCAATCTCTAGTATTTTTAAACACTCTACATATTACATATTACATTAAAATGGTACCTGTTGCTGACAGCAATTAGATTAGTCCCAGTATGCTATACAAAGTCCAAAGAACTACAGGTTAATTATAATCAATCCTTAGTTATTAATCACAAGAATCTGTCAGTACTGAATTCCAGGTATAATGACAAGCCTGGCTTGCTGCCTCCCTGCCTTCAGCCTCAAGGCTGTGTCATTTTAATCACCAGCATTGCTCTAACACCTAAAGATAATCTGGTCCCTAATCAGAGGCAATATAAAGATCTATTGGATTCCTTAGCCCGGAAGCAAGTATGCCTTCATCTACTTTTGCTTTTTCCTTGTGATCATATCCTTGCCTGATATCCAAGTTTAAGTAATTGCATGCCCATCTTTTGTCCCCTACCATTTGTATTACCTGCTGCTCCCAAATTACCCTAATAATTGGCCCTACCCACCTGTTAAGATGTCTATGTTTACCTAACATTGGGTCTTCCTGGTGTCAACTGCTTATCTGGTTAAACTTCCTAACATTTCCTTCTGCTGTGATCTGAACAGAATACCTGTACTACTCAGGTAAGTATATCTAGTCTCCAGAATCCTGGTCTACTCTATAGACAGACAGTCATTCTCTTTAGGCCCTTTAGAATAGTTATTCGATGTAATCATTTGCAAAGAAACCAAGTTCTTTACTCACTAAACAATAAACAGATCTAGATGAGAAAGTTGGCCTTCAGGGGGCTTATCCTGTTTCATCATTAAAGTATGATTGTCTTATCTCTTTCTGAGACTTTCTAGACAAATTATTCTAACCTGAACAATGAAGATGAAACTTGATCAAAGCTCAAATTAGACTCAAGAGCAGTTAGGTAACTGCTTCTGAAGAGGAAAAAACAAAACAAAGTCATTTGAAGAGTGTTGATTCTTAATAGCATGAACTTCGTGGTAAAATTGGGCATCTTTTAAAGTTAAGTTTCAAAATAATAGTTCTAAACATGGAATCTTAATAAATGGATACACCAAACAATGTGACAAGGGCATGGTAAAGTGCTTTCTTATTACACTGTAGGTAACCTCAGGAGAAAGAAAGTAGAAGCAATTCATAGGCTCAGGTTTGCATATCAAAAGAGTGAAAGATGATGTGAAAAAAAGATTACATGAAAAGTAGCAGTACTCCTGAAGTGAACAGAAATCAGAGTCTAGTTAGGTTGGTAATTGGGACCAATGTGAAAAGACTGGGTAATTGGGACCAAATTGGAAAGATTGCAACAAAAGCTGTGTGAAATTGAGTGCAAGCAGGAAACAACACAGAATAGAAATGCAAACCATTAAAGGTCCTTCAATAGGGTCCTAAGAGTTCTGCCTGTCATCCACCTATAACAATAATAGGAGCTAAAAAGGCCTTCTGTGTCTGAACTACTATATGCAAAAAGCATGGCAGGACAAAGGGAGGTCTATTCACGAATAAAACATCAGGTTTACAGGGAGACAGGAAAATATCACAAGACAAGTTTGACTGTAAAATCAAGATAAGCCTGACAAAGGAAGAGAATGGAAAGAAGAGCTAACCTAAATAAGATGCCTCAAAAGCCCATCCATTTCACAATTTTCGTTTTCTGAACGATAGGCAGACGCAAACTCTACCTAGAAGTTTGTGATCTAGAAGTTGTGCCTTCCATATTTTGAAATTTCTCCTTGATTTGGGAAATGAAGTCTTTGAATCCTATTTGAAGTCATAGGAACTAAATGTTTTAAATCTTGTAAATGATGGTCCATTAACTCTCTGGGAAAGAAAACCTTAAATTTTATTCTGATAATTGTGACATTTGTATTGTTTACATATAATATTTACCTTCCTACAGAGAAAAATAGCAGTAGCCATCACCCCAACACCTGTAACACACCCACACACACCAAAGTCATTATGTATCAATACTACAGGAAAGGAAAATATTTCTGAAGAGTTTCTATGAATTAAGGCCTTTTAAAATTGAGTGTTCTTCATTCAATGCAATCCCAATCAAAATTGCACCAGCATTCTTCTCAAAACTAGAACAAGCCATCCTAAAATTCATATGGAACCACAAAAGGCCCCGAATAACCAAAGTCATTTTGAAGAAGAAGACCAAAGCAAGAGGCATCACAATCCCAGACTTTAGCCTCTACTACAAAGCTGTCATCATCAAGACAGCATGGTATTGGCACAAAAACAGACACATAGACCAATGGAATAGAATAGAAACCCCAGAACTAGACCCACAAACGTATGGCCAACTCATCTTTGACAAAGCAGGAAAGAACATCCAATGGAATAAAGACAGTCTCTTTAACAAATGGTGCTGGGAGAACTGGACAGCAATATGCAGAAGATTGAAACTAGAACACTTTCTCACAACATTCACAAAAATAAACTCAAAATGGATAAAGGACCTGAATGTGAGACAGGAAACCATCAAAACCTTAGAGGAGAAAGCAGGAAAAGACCTCTCTGACCTCAGCCATAGCAATCTCTTACTCAACACATCCCCAAAGGCAAGGGAATTAAAGGCAAAAATGAATTACTGGGACCTTATGAAGATAAAAAGCTTGTGCACAGCAAAGGAAACAACCAACAAAACTAAAAGGCAACCAATGGAATGGGAAAAGATATTTGCAAATGACATATCGGACAAAGGGCTAGTATCCAAAATCTATAAAGAACTCACCAAACTCCACACCCGAAAAACAAATAACCCAGTGAAGAAATGGGCAGAAAATATGAATAGACACTTCTCTAAAGAAGACATCCAGATGGCCAACAGGCACAAGAAAAGATGCTCAACGTCGCTCCTCATCAGGGAAATACAAATCAAAACCACACTCAGATATCACCTCACGCCAGTCAGAGTGGCCAAAATGAACAAATCAGGAGACTATAGATGCTGGCGAGGATGTGGAGAAACGGGAACCCTCTTGCACTGTTGGTGGGAATGCAAATTGGTGCAGCCACTCTGGAAAACAGTGTGGAGGTTCCTCAGAAAATTAAAAATAGACCTACCCTATGACCCAGCAATAGCACTGCTAGGAATTTACCCAAGGGATACAGGAGTACTGATGCATAGGGGCACCTGTACCCCAATGTTTATAGCAACACTCTCAACAATAGCCAAATTATGGAAAGAGCCTAAATGTCCATCAACTGATGAATGGATAAAAAAAAATTGTGGTTTATATACACAATGGAGTACTACGTGGCAATGAGAAAGAATGAAATATGGCCCTTTGTAGCAACATGGATGGAACTGGAGAGTGTGATGCGAAGTGAAATAAGCCATACAGAGAAAGACAGATACCATATGGTTTCACTCTTATGTGGATCCTGAGAAACTTAACAGAAACCCATGGGGGAGGGGAAGGAAAAAAAAAAGAGGTTAGAGTGGGAGACAGCCAAAGCATAAGAGACTGTTAAAAACTGAGAACAAACTGAGGGTTGATGGGGGTGGGAGGGAGAAGAGGGTGGGTGATGGGTATTAAGGAGGGCACCTTTTGGGATGAGCACTGGGTGTTGTATGGAAACCAATTTGACAATAAACTTCATATATTGAAAAAAAAAAGTGGCCAGAGGATTTACGTAGACATCTTTCCTCAGAAGACATACAGATGGCCAACAGGCACATGAAAAGATGTTCAACATCACTAATTATTAGGAAAGTGCAAATCAAAACCACAATGAGATATCACCTCATAGCTGCTAGAATGGCTATTATCAAAGAAAAAAAATAGTGTTTGAGGGGATGTGGGGAAAAAAGAGCTCTTGTACACTGTTGGTAGGAGTTTAAATTGGTGCAGCCACTATGGAAAACAATATGGATATTCCTCAAAAATTAGGAATGAGTCCGATGAGTAGATAAAGATATCACATCTTTGTGTATATGTGTATATAATGGAATATTATTCAGCCATTAAAAATAATGAAATCTGGCTCCTTGAAACAACATGAATGGATCATGGACCATCAGGGTATTGTGCTAAGTAAAATAAGTCAGAGAATAACAAATACTGTATGATTTCATGTATATATGGAATCTTAAAGAAAAGTACAGAAAACAATATAAAAAAAACTCAGATACAGAAAACAGATTGATGGTTAACAGAGGGAAGGGGAAAGGGGTTTGGGTTGAGAGATGAACAAAATGGGTGAAAAGGGTCAATTTTAGGCAAAATGGTAGTAACTGGACTTATGGGGGTGGTCACTTTGTAGTATATAGAGTCAAATTACAGTGTTGTATGCTTGAAACTTATATAATATTCTATACCAATTTTATTTTAACGTTTATTTATTTTTTGGGGGACAGAGAGAGACAGAGCATGAATGGGGGAGGGGCAGAGAGAGAGGGAGACACAGAATCGGAAACAGGCTCCAGGCTCTTAGCCATCAGCCCAGAGCCCGACACGGGGCTCCAACTCACGGACCGCGAGATCGTGACCTGGCTGAAGTCGGACGCTTAACCGACTGCGCCACCCAGGCGCCCCACCAATTTTATTTTAATAAAAGGGAGACTTTTAGAATTTTAGATGATCTATCTATCACCAGAAAAAACTGCCATTCACTACGCCACTTAGATATCTTGAAATCTGTTGTCAGTATACACATCTCTCCTGAAGTGATTTTAATGCCAAATCATCAGAAAAGGAGAGCCATCTGGATTTCCAAGAATTAATAATTTCCAAGAATTAAACATCATGAAGAGTGGGTCAAAATAATGCGCTTGGACAGGGAGAGGTTGAAGCTGGCAGCTTAATCTTGAAGACATAGTAAAGAGGCTGATGTCACAAACATGGAAGAGACTTATTTCTTAGTGAAATGAGAACAGGTCAAATATGTGATAAAATTTGGTGTTGCTCTCAGAGTTCAGCAACATAATTTCATTTTTGTCGAAATTCCACCTATCTTCAACATTGAAATTTATGCTAAGGATGAAAATGTTGAGAAGCATGTACCTTTTAGGGTTCAAGAATATAATTTGATTTTCATCAAATTATGCTTACATATAATGTTAAAAATTTATTGAAGGACGAAAATATTGAGAAGACCCTAATCCTATTTCTACCTATTTTTAATAAGGATCTTATGGTACCTCAAGATCCAGGATATGACTACAACTGTATTAAAATTGTGCTCACCATACCCCTCCTTTATATGGTGTGAAGCTTTATCTGCAGTATGTGAGATGATATTATCTAAACTCAATTCACACATTTGGTTCAAGGTTAAAATGTCCCTGCCCCTCAAAGAGGAAGGGGAGGAAATGCTTTGTTCAATATTAATGGAAAAATTTCACCTATGAGATAGCCTCACACTGTGAAATAAATCCCCCATATAGTTCTATGTTCACTCCTTCAGTTTCCTGTCTCTAGCCCAAGGATGCTCTCTTTGGATTCCCCCAAGAAGTATTTACAGAGGGTAAATCAAGAGATCTGGGCATGAAGGATCATTTTTGTGACCTTGGGGAAAACTTCTTTTTAGTATTGCCTCTCCAACTAAATTCTAAAAGGAGTAAAAAGAGGGACAGAGGTTTGCTTTCATGTAGATTCCTATAATGCCTCACATAGGGAATGTGCTTAATAAAGGTTTAATGATTTTGATCTGAAACAACCACTGTACTTGACCAGTAACACCCAAATTATTCAACAACTTGGTTGTCTATGTCCATGGTATGGACCATGAGTCAACAACAAGAGCATCACCTGGGAGATCACAAGAAATGCAGACTCTCAGGCTCTACCTCAGATTTACCTATTCACAATATGTTGGAACAAGATCACCATATAATTTGTATGCACATTAATGTCTGTGAAGCACTGTTCTATTGCATTCAGGGATGCACATTACTAATCCTATCATAAACACCGTTTTTTTTTAATCTTATATTCTGCTTTGAACACTTCATAAAAAAATAACATCTAATCATCTCTGCTCCTTCAGTTAGGTTTGTTAAAATTATATGAACTTAGATAACAGAAGGGATCATTTTTAGCCTTTTTAGCCTTAGGTTTCCTAGGACAGTTACCTGTATTTCTCTCAAAAATCATGGGTTACAATATTATTCCCTTTAATTAATGAGCAGCATTTGGTAGGAGCACAGTTTCCCCACAGGGAATGATTTCTGATTCTCATAGCTATGGAATCTTTCTTACATTTTGTATAGACAAGGGCGAAGCAACTAAAAGAAATTTATTCTGAGAATTCAAGCACATAAGGGATTTTTTTATCTTTACCTAAAGTGGAATTTTGCTGTGTTTTATCTCTCTAAAAGCCATGGTGCTTCAAAATTTAATGAGATTATGTGATGTATTATCATCATTTGCAAATGCAATTATCAGCTGTGATTAATCCTGCTCCTTCCGAGAAGCAGTATTGGGTGTTATTTTTCCCTCCTGGTGGGTATTTGTGTCACTCTTACTTTATGAACTTTGACCAATACTACTGCAGAAGGGAGAGCCAAGAAAACAGAATGTTTTGAATAAAGCTTTTTATGACTGAATTTATGTGGGCCTTTATGAGAGCCCGGAAAGAAATATCTCACAGGAATTGACATCATCTGAAAAGAAAACAATTTAAATCTTCATATGCAGACATAACATATATTACTAATTTGTGGAAGAAAAATAATTGTGGATACTTCCTGCTGAACTAAAGCATATGTTGAATTAAAGCAATATCAGCTCCTTGTGTGTGACTTTCTTGGGACACCTGTGTAGGCCTTACAGGAAGATATAAATGATTAGCCCTAGAGTTCTGAGATCTACTGAATAAATTAAATGGTAAGTCTCAGGAGATTCCTCTATGCATTTAAGCAACAATTTTTTTTATACCCATAAGATTCCATACCAGTTCATTAATTATTAAGCAATTAAGCTCACCTGGAATCCTGAGACCTACTGTCTCCAAGAATGAACCAAGAACACATTTTGAGATTGTGTCACTATTCGATCCCAGTAGTGTTATCCCAATACCACCATTATTTTTACCACCACATAGGCAGGATAACTGAAGCCCTTGTTAGTTCCTTTCTCAGAGGAAGTGGATAGATTTGTAGAGCCTGGAGTGAATAGCTTAGATCAGGACTCACAAGTATTAATTTTCAATCTACCAGTGGTTCTAAAAGCCTTACCTGGTCTTTCTGAGGCATCTCTATACTGTTTTCTAGAGTGGCTGCACTAGTTTGGATTCCCACAAACAGTGCAAGAGTGTTCCCCTTTCTCCACATCTTTGCCAACACCTGTTGTTTCTTGTATTGTTGATTTTAGCCATTTTGACTGATGTCAGGTGATATCTCATTGTAATTTTGATTTGTATTTCCCCGATATGGAGTGCTGTTGAGCATCTTTTCATGTGTCTGTGGGCCATCTGGATGTATTCTTTGGAAAAATATCTATTCATGCCTTCAGCCCATTTTTGAACTAGATTGTTTATTTTGGGGGTGTTGAGTTTTATAGGTGCTTTATAGATTTTGGATACTAACCCTTTATCAGATATGTCATTTGCAAATGTATTTTCCCATTCTATAGATTGTCTTTTAGTTTTGTTGATCGTTTCCTTCACTGTGCAGTGAAGGAACTTTTTATTTTGATGAAGTCCCAATAGTTTATTTTTGCTTTTGTTTCCCTTGCCTCAGGAGACAAACTTCTAGAAAGAAGTTTCCATGGCCAGTGACAAAGAGGTTACTGCCTGTGTTCTCCTCTAGGATTATATTGGTTTCCTGTCTCATATTTAGGTCTTCAATCAATTTTTATTTTTGTGTGTTGTATAAGAAAGTAGTCCAGTTCCATTCTTTTGTATTTTGCCATCCAGTGTTTCCCAATACCATTTGTTGAAGATACTTTTTCCCATTCTTTCCTGCTCTGTTGAAGATTAATGGACCATATAGTTGTAGGTTCACTTCTAGGATTTCTATTTTGTTACATAGATCTAAGTGTATTTTTGCACCAGTACCATACTGTTTTGATCGCTACAGCTTTGTAATATAACTCAAAGTCCGGGATTATGCTGCCTCCAGCTTTGTTTTTGTTTTTCAAGGTTGCTTTGGATATTGAAAGTCATTTGTGGTTCCATACAAATTTTAGGGTTGTTTGCTCTAGCTCTGTGAAAAATTCTGTTGGCATTTTTATTGGTTTGCATTAAATGTATAGATTACTCCAAAAGTTAAAAATAGAACCACCCTACAATCTAGAAATTGCACTTCTATGTATTTACCCAAAGGATACAGAAAATACTAGTTCAAAATAATACATGCACCCGAATGTTTATAGCAGCATTATCCACAATAGCCAAATAATGGATACAGCCCAACTGTTCATTAACTGATGAATGGATAAAGAAGATGTGGTGTGGAAGATGGCGGCGTAGGAGGACGCTGGGCTCACCGCGCGTCCTGCTGATCACTTAGATTCCACCTACACCTGCCTAAATAACCCAGAAAACCGCCAGAGGATTAGCAGAACGGAGTCGCCAGAGCCAAGTGCAGACAAGAGGCCCACGGAAGAGGATAGGAAGGGCTGTGAGGCGGTGCGCGCTCCAAGGACTGACGGGAGGGAGCCGGGGCGGAGGGGCGGCTCGCCGGCCAAGCAGAGCCCCTGAGTCTGGCGGGCAAAAGCGGAGGGGCCTGACGGACTGTGTTCCGACAGCAAGCGCCACTTAGCGTCTGGGAGGTCATAAGTTAACAGCTCTGCACAGAAAGCGGGAAGGCTGGAGGACAAAGGGAGGGAGAGCTGCTGAGCCCCCGGACAACAGAGCTCAGTTTGGTGGGGAACAAAGGCGCTCGCCAGCGCCATCTCCCCCGCCCATCCCCCAGCCAAAATCCCAACAGGGAACTTGCTCGCTCCGCGCAAACACCCAACTCTGTGCTTCTGCGGAGGAGCCAAACCTCTGGCAGTGGATCTGACTCCCTCCCGCTGCCACAGGGCCCCTCCTGAAGTGGATCACCTAAGGAGAAGCGAGCTAAGCCTGCCCCTCCTGCCCCTGTGCACCTTGCCTACCCACCCCAGCTAATACGCCAGATCCCCAGCATCACAAGCCTGGCAGTGTGCAAGTAGCCCAGACGGCCACGCCACCCCACAGTGAATCCAGCCCCTAGGAGAGAGGAAGAGAAGGAACACACCAGTCTGACTGTGGCCCCAGCGGTGGGCCGGGGGCAGACATCAGGTCTGACTGCGACTCCGCCCACCAACTCCAGTTATACACCACAGCACAGGGGAAGTGCCCTGCAGGTCCTCACCATGCCAGGGACTATCTAAAATGACCAAGCGGAAGAATTCCCCTCAGAAGAATCTCCAGGAAATAACAACAGCTAATGAGCTGATCAAAAAGGATTTAAATAATATAACAGAAAGTGAATTTAGAATAATAGCCATAAAATTAATCGCTGGACTTGAAAACAGTATAGAGGACAGCAGAGAACCTCTTGCTACAGAGATCAAGGGACTAAGGAACAGTCACGAGGAGCTGAAAAACGCTTTAAATGAAATGCAAAACAAAATGGAAACCACCACGGCTCAGATTGAAGAGGCAGAGGAGAGAATAGGTGAACTAGAAGATAAAGTTATGGAAAACGAGGAAGCTGAGAAAAAGAGAGACAAAAAAATCCAGGAGTATAAGGGGAAAATTAGAGAACTAAGTGATACACTAAAAAGAAATAATATACACATAATTGGTATCCCAGAGGAGGAAGAGAGAGGGAAAGGTGCTGAAGGGGTACTTGAAGAAATAATAGCTGAGAACTTCCCTGAACTGGGGAAGGAAAAAGCCATTGAAATCCAAGAGGCACAGAGAACTCCCTTCAGACGGAACCTGAATCGATCTTCTGCACGACATATCATAGTGAAACTGGCAAAATACAAGGATAAAGAGAAAATTCTGAAAGCAGCAAGGGGTAAACATGCCCTCACATATAAAGGGAGACCTATAAGACTCGTGACTGATCTCTCTTTTGAAACTTGGCAGGCCAGAAAGAATTGGCACGAGATTTTCAGTGTGCTAGACAGAAAAAATATGCAGCCGAGAATCCTTTATCCAGCAAGTCTGTCATTTAGAATAGAAGGAGAGATAAAGGTCTTCCCAAACAAACAAAAACTGAAGGAATTTGTCACCGCTAAACCAGCCCTACAAGAGATCCTAAGGGGGACCCTGTGAGACAAAGTACCAGAGACAACACTACAAGCATAAAACATACAGACATCACAATGACTCTAAACCGGTATCTTTCTATAATAACACTAGATGTAAATGGATTAAATGCGCCAACCAAAAGACATAGGGTATCAGAATGGATAAAAAAACAAGACCCATCTATTTGCTGTCTACAAGAGACTCATTTTAGACCTGAGGACACCTTTAGATTGAGAGTGAGGGGATGGAGAACTATTTATCATGCTACTGGAAGCCAAAAGAAAGCTGGAGTAGCCATACTTATATCAGAAAAACTAGTCTTTAAATTAAAGGCTGTAACAAGAGATGAAGAAGGACATTATATAATAGTTACAGGGTCTATTCATCAGGAAGAGCTAACAATTATAAATGTCTATGTGCCGAATACCGGAGCCCCCAAATATATAAAACAACTACTCATAAACATAAGCAACCTTATTGATAAGAATGTGGTAATTGCAGGGGACTTTAACACCCCACTTAGAGAAATGGATAGATCATCTAGACACACGGTCAATAAAGAAACAAGGGCCCTGAATGAGACACTGGATCAGATGGACTTGACAGATATTTTTAGAACTCTGCATCCCAAAGCAACAGAATATACTTTCTTCTCGAGTGCACATGGAACGTTCTCCAAGATAGATCATATACTGGGTCACAAAACAGCCCTTCATAAGTTTACCAGAATTGAAATTATACCATGCATACTTTCAGACCACAATGCTATGAAGCTTGAAATCAACCACAGAAAAAAGTCTGGAAAATCTCCAAAAGCATGGAGGTTAAAGGACACCCTACTAACGAATGAGTGGGTCAACCAGGCAATTAGAGAAGAAATAAAAAAATATATGGAAACAAACGAAAATGAAAATACAACAATCCAAACGCTTTGGGACGCAGCGAAGGCAGTCCTGAGAGGAAAATACATTGCAATCCAGGCCTATCTCAAGAAACAAGAAAAATCCCAAGTACAAAATCTAACAGCACACCTAAAGGAACGAGAAGCAGAACAGCAAAGACACCCCAAACCCAGCAGAAGAAGAGAAATAATAAAGATCAGAGCAGAAATAAACAATATAGAGTCTAAAAACACTGTAGAGCAGATCAACGAAACCAAGAGTTGGTTTTTTGAAAAAATAAACAAAATTGACAAACCTCTAGCCAGGCTTCTCAAAAAGAAAAGGGAGATGACCCAAATAGATAAAATCATGAATGAAAATGGAATTATTACAACCAATCCCTCAGAGATACAAACAATTATCAGGGAATACTATGAAAAATTATATGCCAACAAATTGGACAACCTGGAAGAAATGGACTAATTCCTGAACACCCACACTCTTCCAAAACTCAATCAGAAGGAAATAGAAAGCTTGAACAGACCCATAACCAGCGAAGAAATTGAATCGGTTATCAAAAATCTCCCAACAAATAATAGTCCAGGACCAGATGGCTTCCCAGGGGAGTTCTACCAGACGTTTAAAGCAGAGATAATACCTATCCTTCTCAAGCTATTCCAAGAAATAGAAAGGGAAGGAAAACTTCCAGACTCATTCTAGGAAGCCAGTATTCCTTTGATTCCTAAACCAGACAGAGACCCAGTAAAAAAAGAGAACTACCGGCCAATATCCCTGATGAATATGGATGCAAAAATTCTCAATAAGATACTAGCAAATCGAATTCAACGGCATATAAAAAGAATTATTCACCATGATCAAGTGGGATTCATTCCTGGGATGCAGGGCTGGTTCAACATGCGCAAATCAATCAACGTGATACATCACATTAACAAAAAAAAAGAGAAGAACCATATGATCCTGTCAATTGATGCAGAAAAAGCCTTTGACAAAATCCAGCACCCTTTCTTAATAAAAACGCTTGAGAAAGTCGGGATAGAAGGAACATACTTAAAGATCATAAAAGCCATTTATGAAAAGCCCACAGCTAACATCATTCTCAACGGGGAAAAACTGAGAGCTTTTTCCCTGAGATCAGGAACACGACAGGGATGCCCACTCTCACCTGTTGTTTAACATAGTGCTGGAAGTTCTAGCATCAGCAATCAGACAACAAAAGGAAATCAAAGGCATCAAAATTGGCAAAGATGAAATCAAGCTTTCGCTTTTTGCAGATGACATGATATTATACATGGAAAATCCGATAGACTCCACCAAAAGTCTGCTAGAACTGATACATGAATTCAGCAAAGTTGCAGGATACAAAATCAATGTACAGAAATCAGTTGCATTCTTATACACTAACAATGAAGCAACAGAAAGACAAATAAAGAAACTGATCCCATTCACAATTGCACCAAGAAGCATAAAATACCTAGGAATCAATCTAACCAAAGATGTAAAGGATCTGTATGCTGAAAACTATAGAAAGCTTACGAAGGAAATTGAAGAAGATTTAAAGAAATGGAAAGACATTCCCTGCTCATGGTTGGAAAAATAAATGTTGTCAAAATGTCAATACTACCCAAAGCTATCTACACATTCAATGCAATCCCAATCAAAATTGCACCAGCATTCTTCTCGAAACTAGAACAAGCAATCCTAAAATTCATATGGAACCACAAAAGGCCCCAAATAGCCAAAGGAATTTTGAAGAAGAAGACCAAAGCAGGAGGCATCACAATCCCAGACTTTAGCCTCTACTACAAAGCTGTCATCATCAAGACAGCATGGTATTGGCACAAAAGCAGACACATAGACCAATGGAATAGAATAGACCCCCAGAACTAGACCCACAAACGTATGGCCAACTCATCTTTGACAAAGCAGGAAAGAACATCCAATGGAAAAAAGACAGCCTCTTTAACAAATGGTGCTGGGAGAACTGGACAGCAACATGCAGAAGGTTGAAACTAGACCACTTTCTCACACCATTCACAAAAATAAACTCAAAATGGATAAAGGACCTGAACGTGAGACGGGAAACCATCAAAACCTTAGAGGAGAAAGCAGGAAAAGACCTCTCTGACCTCAGCCGTAGCAATCTCTTACTCGACACATCCCCAAAGGCAAGGGAATTAAAAGCAAAAGTGAATTACTGGGACCTTATGAAGATAAAAAGCTTCTGCACAGCAAAGGAAACAACCAACAAAACTAAAAGGCAACCAACGGAATGGGAAAAGATATTTGCAAATGACATATCGGACAAAGGGCTAGTATCCAGAATCTATAAAGAGCTCACCAAACTCCACACCCGAAAAACAAATAACCCAGTGAAGAAATGGGCAGAAAACATGAATAGACACTTCTCTAAAGAAGACATCCGGATGGACAACAGGCACATGAAAAGATGTTCAGCGTCGCTCCTTATCAGGGAAATACAAATCAAAACCACACTCAGGTATCACCTCACGCCAGTCAGAGTGGCCAAAATGAACAAATCAGGAGACTCTAGATGCTGGAGAGGATGTGGAGAAACGGGAACCCTCTTGCACTGTTGGTGGGAATGCAAATTGGTGCAGCCGCTCTGGAAAGCAGTGTGGAGGTTCCTCAGAAAATTAAAAATAGACCTACCCTATGACCCAGCAATAGCACTGCTAGGAATTTATCCAAGGGATACAGGAGTACTGATGCATAGGGGCACTTGTACCCCAATGTTCATAGCAGCACTCTCAACAATAGCCAAATTATGGAAAGAGCCTAAATGTCCATCAACTGATGAATGGATAAAGAAATTGTGGTTTATATACACATTGGAATACTACGTGGCAATGAGAAAAAATGAAATATGGCCTTTTGTAGCAACGTGGATGGAACTGGAGAGTGTGATGCTAAGTGAAATAAGCCATACAGAGAAAGACAGATACCATATGGTTTCACTCTTATGTGGATCCTGAGAAACTTAACAGGAACCCATGGGGGAGGGGGAGGAGAAAAAAAAAAAGAGGTTAGAGTGGGAGAGAGCCAAAGCATAAGAGACTGTTAAAAACTGAGAACAAACTGAGGGTTGATGGGGGGTGGGAGGGAGGAGAGGGTGGGTGATGGGTATTGAGGAGGGCACCTTTTGGGATGAGCACTGGGTGTTGTATGGAAACCAATTTGACAATAAATTTCATATAATAAAAAAAACAAGATGTGGTGTATACACACACGCACACACACACACACACAATGGAATATTATTCATCCATAAAAAAGAATGAAATCTTTCCATTTGCAATGATATGGATGGAGTTAGTATTATGCTAAGTGAAATAAGTCAGTCAAAGACAAATGCTGTATGATCTCACTCATATGTGGAATGTAAGAAACAAAGCAAATGATCATGGGAGGAAAAGAGACAGGCAGACCAAAAAAACAGTCTCTTAACTATAGAGAACAAACTGATGGTTACCAGAAGGGAGAGGAGTGGGAGGATGGGTGATATAGGTGATGGGAATTAAGGAGGGCATTTGTTGTGATGAGCACCAGGTGTTATATGGAAAGATGGAATCATTCAATTGTACACCTAAAACTAATATTATACTGTATTTTACTTAAGTGCAATTTAATAAAAACTTAAAAAATATAAAAGCCTTACCTGGTCAATTTTAAAAACAGAATTATTGCCATTATAAGCCTTTTCCCAAGGGGGGCTCTCTGCCAAGAAAAACAATCTAGCTGGCAGTTGCCTTTCTTATTCCCCATCTGTGTTTCCCTCTTATAACTTTCTTTTACTTCTGCCAGCAACTTATATCCTCAACTTTCCCAACAGTGAAAGGCTTGGCTAGTTGTTGAAACAGGTACAAAGATGGATGATGGGGACACTGAAACTGAAAGAAGTGAAGTGACTTGTTTTCACTTGAAAAAGATAATGGCAGAACTGACCTAATGAGAGGTACTCATTTATTGAACTATTCTTAAAACATTGGGAAAAATTAAAAAGAATACAAACAATTTTGGAATGCTGATAGACAGTCCTACAACTTAATTTTATAGATGTAGAAATTGTAGCCCAGACAGTGTGATTCATCCAGAACTAAACTAAACCTAGGTCATCTTACACAGGCCAATACTGCTTCTCCAGCATGATGTCTGATTAGTATTCCATAGGCCAACTATATTTACTACTATTTAAATCTTGTGATATACCTACTGTTTGTGCTGAATAATGAAATTTTGTCCTAATTTAAATTTTAGTAACATATAACAGAATTTAAGATATAAGCTGGGTGGCAGTAGAGCCTGGCAATCTGTAAAGCTTCTACCAATGCTAAAATTTCTAATCACAATATCCACCAGTGCCAAAGGCAAAAATGATTCATACTAAGCTCAGTCACACTAGAGCTCTGCTCCTCCCTTTTAAGGAAGATAGAACATTCAATTAGTACATAATAATTTGTTCCTTGAAATTTACTTTTTAATAAGGGTAATTGTGTTAGAGTCTCAGTGGGAACGTGAGCTGATAGTATAGATATGCTGCAAAGATTCAGTGATGAGATCAGAAATAATCTAGACACCTGGAGTAAATGAGAAGAGAAATGCCAATAAGAGAAAAGTCCATGAAAAGAAACTACAAAGGCAAAGCAGAAAAAGTCAGAAATACCATAAACATTATACTTTGGTAACTAATAACTCACTAATGGCAAACTGATTAATAAGGGCAATGTTGGGGCGCCTGGGTGGCGCAGTCGGTTAAGCGTCTGACTTCAGCCAGGTCACGATCTTGCGGTCCGTGAGTTCGAGCCCCGCGTCGGGCTCTGGGCTGATGGCTCAGAGCCTGGAGCCTGTTTCTGATTCTGTGTCTACCTCTCTCTCTACCCCTCCCCCGTTCATGCTCTGTCTCTCTCTGTCCCAAAAATAAATAAACGTTGAAAAAAAAATTAAAAAAAAAATAAGGGCAATGTTACTCTTTCAAAATGACAATTACACTTTTTAATAAAACAAACATCTTTCCTGTGTCCACACAGATTTTAGGGTATTGTTTATCAATGTATACAAATTATAATGTTATTCCTTTTATATTGAACTATCATGCCATTTCAGACCATTCTCCCTAGGTTTGGAGCTCATTTACATTGAGCAAGACACATTTTCTCTTCTGGGGCTTTTTTTCCCAACACATAGTATGCATCTGAAGATGGTCATGGAATAGGTGCACAGTCTATGGTCATGAAATAAAGGGATATTAAGTGAACTAAACAGGGCTTGAAAGTTTGATTTTGGCTTAGGGAACATCATCCTCATCCAGAATATATAGAATTGATAACCCATATATGGCACAATTTCAAGGTATCAGAAATGTTAAACATTTCCTCTCCTCCCCGCACTCATACCTATTTCAACTAGCACATAAAATTCTACTGTCTGAACATTATTTTGCTAGCTTAAGGCCTTAGTCTCTGGCACAATCATACCAGACCACTCATCAAGTTGTCATGAATCATTGGAAGCTTAGTGTGAATGGAATGTCTGAGCCCATATTTTTAAAGGAAAGGAGAGGAACAATAATGAGGGTCCTAGGCCTCTAATCCAGGTAAAGGGCCCACAGCATGGATGCTGGTTAGGGACAGGAAAATAGCTTACTAAACAATTTTGTCTCAGATGGGCCTGTCCTAGAGGCAAGTAACAATGTTTACCAGGCAAGTGAATCAATAATGCTGATCCCATTAATTGGGTTTAGGAAGTGAAGTTTGGTAAAGATAGCACAGAGATGCAGAAGGCATTGTCATAGACTTTCAAAACTATAAGGACCTTCAGCAGGTGCAACCAACAGTGAAAGAGATAAAGCAACTTGTCTAAGATTACAAAAGAAAGTGACAGAGCTCTAATGAGAAAGCACTTGATGTTTGGCTTATGACGTTTTCAATTAGAGAACTAATGTGGTAAAAATAGTGTTTTTATCTTTTTGTAATACTGTTTTGCTATGTGTAATTTTTCAACACTATGCTTTTAATGGAATGTTTCCCTCTGAGCATGTACCATTCTCTTGCATGTAATCTCTACTTGCTACCTTAAATAAGCTTAGCCTTGAGATCTACACACTCTGGAAATAACCTGTGCATAATTTTTAAATTATGTTTTTATTTTACCTTTTAAATTAATTGTGCATATCTTAATTATTTATCTTTGTGTACAAAGGACTTGTATTATTTTGCAATGTGATTCTTGTCATCTTTTCTGTAGAGATAATCTTGGTTTAAATTTTGTTTTTTAGTCACACTGTTTTAAGAACTTGTGGGTCTCAAGAGTAAATAATGAATTGCATATTTGAATGGCTTCTGTGAAAGTTAGGGTACATTCTATTAACCCACAAATGCCAGTCTGATGTAGTGCCAGTAGAGGTTTTTCCCAAAATAGCACCTGGCAACTTGGCAGTGTGTGCATTTCAACCTGTTCTATCACTTACTGTGGTGCAAGAGTTTTACTCGCACTCTGGGATGGACTTTGTTTCATTTGCATGCCTGCTGTGGTGATAACAGACTATATATTTTTTTTAAAAAATACAGTTTTATTTTTATCATCATTTGTTTTTCCTTTACCACACTTTTAAGTTTGTCAGTGAGATCCACAAGGGAACTATCTGCTGTCTTTTAATGCTTATATTAGAAGGTTTAAAGGAAGAGAAAGAATGTCACTGTGGTAATTGGCCATCTCCCCCACTTTAATAGCATTCCAGAACAAAGTTTCTTAAGAATAGTAATGCTCAGCAAAAGGTATTTATGTCGCCTCATCTTTGATTCATCCATTCTTATGTTTCCATGAATATTTTGAGGGCCTTCGACAAATGGGCCTACCAGACTCTAGTCCTGCTGTTTGGCATTTGCTGCAAGGCCTGGGCCAGAGGAAGGGTGAACCAAAAAGGAATTAACAAAACAATTAGAGAATTCTGGAATGGTGGAAAATGCGGAATTAACAAGTGTTTATGTTATTAGATAAGTCCCAGCTCCAAAGCAGTTTCTAATGATAGAACTTAAATTACTTTTTAAAAATCTCTCAAATCATTTACAACCCAATAGTAAAAGTAAGGAGAGTCTGAGGATAAGTCACTCTCCTGCTGAGATGAGTGAAACATTGGCAAGGGAGAGGACTAGGGAGGTGGCAATCTTAGGAACTTGAAGGGAGAGTCTTGAATTAGAGTTAAGAGTAATAAATTTACTTTAAAGTCACAGGATATGGCTGAGGACTTGAGCTTTGTCTCCAAATCTTGGTTCTTCCCTTTACTAGTTGTGTGACTTTGGATAATTAAACTCTATAAGCCTGCCTTCTCATATGTGAAGGTGGTACAATAATTCAACTTCATATTGTTTCTGTTAAATTCAAAGGAGATAATATATGTAAAGGGATTAGTGAAGTGCCTGGCACCATAGTAAGTGTTCACTAAATGGAAAATGGCATTAACATTTTATTTAATCTCATTGTTTATTATGGCTCCCCCAGGATTCTCCTTTTATTGAAGTATCTCTGAAAAGCACTGTTTCCACTTTTCCCCTTGATTTTTAAATTGCTTTTGTAAAAAAAATAAATTTACTGAGGTATAACTTGCACACCATAAAAATCACCTATTTTAATTGCACATTAAAATTAATTTTAGTGAATTTAAGAACTTTTGTAACTGTCATCTTAATTCAATTTAGAACATTTTCATCATAAACCATCTCCAGGCAACCACTACTCTTTTTTCTGTCTCTATGAATTTGACTATTCTGGACAATTCATATAAATGGTATCATATAAAATGTAGTCTTTTGTGACCAGCTTTTTTCATTTATCAAGATGATTTTTCAAGATTCATGTTGAGACATCTGTGTTGTAGCAAGAATCAGTACTTCATCTCTTTTTATGGCTGAATAATATTCCATTGTGTAGATATGCTACATTTTTATCCATTCATCAGTTGATGGGCATATGGGTTTGTTTCTACTTTTCAGCTATTATGAGTAATACTGTTATGAACGTTTGTATTCAAATCTTTGTGTGGACATATGTTTTCTTATCTCTTGGGAAGACAACTAGAACTGGAATTATGGTAGCAATACTATTATTATTAGCAGTAGTATTTACTACTATATCATAATCCACTTGTCAGTGAGGTACATTAATTCTTATGGCAAAACAAAGTAACTTCAGATGCCCCTTAAAGAAGTATACCTAAAAACAAAACAAAGAAAAAACAAAATAGTTGTTAAATCAATAAAAATGGAAATATTTCTGTGGGAAACCCAGTTTAAACACAGGACGGATCATTTGAAAACATTCACATTGCCTTTAGGAGAATTCTAAAGACAATGTTTTAGTTTTTTAACATATCAAGTTTTGTCTTGTCTATAATTTTGTAAGATACCATCTGAATGTCTGTAGGACATATGATGCCTCAGGATGGCACAGACTTTTCAGTGATTAATAAAGGATATAAATAATGGTGTTTGAATCTGGGCATCAAAGTAAGGAAGATAAATCTTGTGAGAACCCTGCCTTTTTTTTCCTGGGATGCACAAATCATCCCTTAAAAGAAATGGTAGAAAATAGGAATGTTTTCACACCAGTCAGTGAAATAAAATTCAATTATATGGCAGAGAAGTCTACACAATTATTTGTCCACAATGACAGCATATGGGCTTTCTAGGTCCCCAGCCAAGGGGTTATACTCATATGTTCCTCATTTAAAGCATTAAGCGAGTTCCTAAAAAGTAACTGATGCTCATCTTGTGGGTCTACTGATGGTATTTCAGTGCCAACTGTTTGCCCAGCTTGTAGAATAGTCCTTTAGGCAGGGAAGCAAGGTTAGTTTTTGCATGTATGTGTGCAAATACACACACACTCACACATACTCCAATAGTGAGTGGACAAAATGCAATATCAAGTTCTAATTTATATGGTTCCATAGAATATCAACAAAGTCAATTTAGTTTGAAGTATTCATATTAAGCAATAACATAATTTTTAAACATTTTTTTCATTGCAGTTTTTTGGCTCCTTGTCCTTGCCCTACTTCAAATCTTTTATAAGAAGAAAATGGGTTCCTTTGATTTGAACTCTGATAGAAAAACCCATTGAGCAATGTTCCAAGTCAAAAGGGTTCAGTCAGTTTAGATGACTGTGGAGCAGTTTCTAAAGTGTGGTCCAGGGAATTTCTTTCATCCAAACAACTTAGAGCACCTGCTAAAAATGCATGGAAGTAGGCCCAGAAATATTCATTTTGATTATGTTCTCCAAGTGATTGTGATGCACACTGGTTTGAGGACACCTAAGTGGAGATCTAGATATTATATTTGTTTTATCTACATCAATTACCCAAATGTAACTTGATGGGAAAGAATTCAATGGGACATTATTTGTAAACTATAACTGAAAAAAGAGGAGATAGAATATGTGTGAAGATGCGTGTGGCTTCCTTCAGAGTCTCAAATAACTCCATGACCTCAGGAAACATTAAGAACCACTGTTACTAGAGATCTTGAGTGAAATCTCTGGCTTTAGTCCCATTCTTTTTGTGTTCTTAGCTAGGCCAGCAGAACAGCAGCATCAAAGAGTTGCACCATTAGTGCTGATTATTGCAGTGGGATGGAACAATGGTTCTGTTACAGGTCCCTGAACACTAGGGAAGGGTGTAAAGGACACACATTGAAAAGGCCTTTGATGGTATTGAAGAGGGCATCTTTTGGGATGAGCACTGGATGTTGTATGGAAACCAATTTACAATAAATTTCGTATATTTAAAAAAAGAAAAGAAAAAAGAAAAGGCCTTTGAAATTATGGACGGTCTTCTTCCACCCAGTAAGGTCTCCATACTTCCTACCTACCACAGACAGAGGCAAATCAATTGGAATTTAGAGTAGTAACATCTTAGATTGTAGAGGGAGAACGTGAGTCCTCCTTTGCTGGTGGGGTGAGGAAATTAGAGGCTTCTGGAGAGTGGCAATCCAGCTGTCTGCTTTGATGACTCTCCCTCTATGTGAGAAAATCACCTACTTTTTCATTTCCTCCCTTTAGAGGACTGATATTCTTATCCTTATGTCTACCCAAACTATCCATAATTCAAGCCTAGTTCAAGCTTTATCTCCTCCACAATTTCTTCCAGGGTAACTCTTCTACCACAGTGATCTTTCTTCCATTACCTCTTATGGCACACAATTGATGTCTCAAGTAGATTTTGCTTTATTTATTTATTTATTTATTTATTTATTTATTTATTTATTTTTTTATTATATTCAAGTTAGTTAATATACAGTGTTGTCTTGGTTTCAGGAGTAGAATGCAGTGATTCATCTCTTACATATGACACCCAATGCTCATCCTCATAACCAATTTAGCCCTTCCCCTCACCCACTGCCCCTCCAGCACCCCTCAGTTTGTTCTCTGTATTTAAGATACTCTTATGGTTTGCCTCCCTCTGTGTTTCCCTTATTTTTCTTTTCATTCCCCTGTGTTCATCTAGTGTGTTTCTTTTGTTTTAATATTTATTTTTGAGAGAGAGAGACAGCATGAGTGAGGGAGGGGAAGAGAGAGAGGAGGCAGAGGATCGAGAGCAGGCTCTGTGCTGACAGCAAACAGCCCAATGTAGGGCTTGAACTCTGGAACCATGAGATCATGACTTGAGCTGAAGTCTGACGCTTAACCAACTGAGGCACCCAGGTGCCCCCATCTGTTGTGTTTCTTAAATTCCACATGAGTGAAATCATATTATATTCATCTTTTTCTGCCTGGCTTACTTCGTTTACTATAATATCCTCTAGTTCCATCCACACTGTTACAAATGGCAAGATTTCATTCTTTTTCTTTTTTTTTTTTTTTTTCTTTTTTTTTATTTTTTATAATATATGAAATTTATTGTCCAAATTGGTTTCCATAAAACGCCCAGTGCTCATCCCAAAAGGTGCCCTCCTCAATACCCATCACCCACCCTCTCCTCCCTCCCACCCCCCATCAACCCTCAGTTTGTTCTCAGTTTTTAACAGTCTCTTATGCTTTGGCTCTCTCCCACTCTAACCTCTTTTTTTTTTTTTTCCTTCCCCTCCCCCATGGGTTTCTGTTGTTTCTCAGGATCCACATAAGAGTGAAACCATATGGTATCTGTCTTTCTCTGTATGGCTTATTTCACTTAGCATCACACTCTCCAGTTCCATCCACGTTGCTACAAAAGGCCATATTTCATTTTTTCTCATTGCCACGTAGTATTCCAATGTGTATATAAACCACAATTTCTTTATCCATTCATCAGTTGATGGACATTTAGGCTCTTTCCATAATTTGGCTATTGTTGAGAGTGCTGCTATGAACATTGGGGTACAAGTGCCCCTATGCATCAGTACTCCTGTATCCCTTGGATAAATTCCCAGCAGTGCTATTGCTGGGTCATAGGGTAGGTCTATTTTTAATTTTCTGAGGAACCTCCACACTGTTTTCCAGAGCGGCTGCACCAATTTGCATTCCCACCAACAGTGCAAGAGGGTTCCCGTTTCTCCACATCCTCGCCAGCATCTATAGTCTCCTGATTTGTTCATTTTGGCCACTCTGACTGGCGTGAGGTGATACCTGAGTGTGGTTTTGATTTGTATTTCCCTGATAAGGAGCGACGCTGAACATCTTTTCATGTGCCTGTTGGCCATCCAGATGTCTTCTTTAGAGAAGTGTCTATTCATGTTTTCTGCCCATTTCTTCACTGGGTTATTTGTTTTTCGGGTGTGGAGTTTGGTGAGCTCTTTATAGATTCTGGATACTAGCCCTTTGTCCGATACGTCATTTGCAAATATCTTTTCCCATTCCGTTGGTTGCCTTTTAGTTTTGTTGGTTGTTTCCTTTGCTGTGCAGAAGCTTTTTATCTTCATAAGGTCCCAGTAATTCACTTTTGCTTTTAATTCCCTTGCCTTTGGGGATGTGTCGAGTAAGAGATTGCTACGGCTGAGGTCAGAGAGGTCTTTTCCTGCTTTCTCCTCTAAGGTTTTGATGGTTTCCTGTCTCACATTCAGGTCCTTTATCCATTTTGAGTTTATTTTTGTGAATGGTGTGAGAAAGTGGTCTAGTTTCAACCTTCTGCATGTTGCTGTCCAGTTCTCCCAGCACCATTTGTTAAGGAGGCTGTCTTTTTTCCATTGGATGTTCTTTCCTGCTTTGTCAAAGATGAGTTGACCATACGTTTGTGGGTCTAGTTCTGGGGTTTCTATTCTATTCCATTGGTCTATGTGTCTGTTTTTGTGCCAATACCATGCTGTCTTGATGATGACAGCTTTGTAGTAGAGGCTAAAGTCTGGGATTGTGATGCCTCCTGCTTTGGTCTTCTTCTTCAAAATTCCTTTGGCTATTCGGGGCCTTTTGTGGTTCCATATGAATTTTAGGATTGCTTGTTCTAGTTTCGAGAAGAATGCTGGTGCAATTTTGATTGGGATTGCATTGAATGTGTAGATAGCTTTGGGTAGTATTGACATTTTGACAATATTTATTTTTCCAATCCATGAGCAGGGAATGTCTTTCCATTTCTTTAAATCTTCTTCAATTTCCTTCGTAAGCTTTCTATAGTTTTCAGCATACAGATCCTTTACATCTTTGGTTAGATTTATTCCTAGATATTTTATGCTTCTTGGTGCAATTGTGAATGGGATCAGTTTCTTTATTTGTCTTTCTGTTGCTTCATTGTTAGTGTATAAGAATGCAACTGATTTCTGTACATTGATTTTGTATCCTGAAACTTTGCTGAATTCATGTATCAATTCTAGCAGACTTTTGGTGGAGTCTATCGGATTTTCCATGTATAATATCATGTCATCTGCAAAGAGCGAAAGCTTGACTTCATCTTTGCCAATTTTGATGCCTTTGATTTCCTTTTGTTGTCTGATTGCTGATGCTAGAACTTCCAGCACTATGTTAAACAACAGCGGTGAGAGTGGGCATCCCTGTCGTGTTCCTGATCTCAGGGAAAAAGCTCTCAGTTTTTCCCCGTTGAGGATGATGTTAGCTGTGGGCTTTTCATAAATGGCTTTTATGATCTTTAAGTATGTTCCTTCTATCCCGACTTTCTCAAGGGTTTTTATTAAGAAAGGGTGCTGGATTTTGTCAAAGGCCTTTTCTGCATCGATTGACAGGATCATATGGTTCTTCTCTTTTTTTTTGTTAATGTGATGTATCACGTTGATTGATTTGCGAATGTTGAACCAGCCCTGCATCCCGGGAATGAATCCCACTTGATCATGGTGAATAATTCTTTTTATATGCCGTTGAATTCGATTTGCTAGTATCTTATTGAGAATTTTTGCATCCGTATTCATCAGGGATATTGGCCGGTAGTTCTCTTTTTTTACTGGGTCTCTATCTGGTTTAGGAATCAAAGTAATACTGGCTTCATAGAATGAGTCTGGAAGTTTTCCTTCCCTTTCTATTTCTTGGAATAGCTTGAGAAGGATAGGTATTATCTCTGCTTTAAACGTCTGGTAGAACTCCCCTGGGAAGCCATCTGGTCCTGGACTCTTATTTGTTTGGAGATTTTTGATAACCGATTCAATTTCTTCGCTGGTTATGGGTCTGTTCAAGCTTTCTATTTCCTCCTGGTTGAGTTTTGGAAGAGTGTGGGTGTTCAGGAATTTGTCCATTTCTTCCAGGTTGTCCAGTTTGTTGGCATATAATTTTTCATAGTATTCCCTGATAATTGTTTGTATCTCTGAGGGATTGGTTGTAATAATTCCATTTTCATTCATGATTTTATCTATTTGGGTCATCTCCCTTTTCTTTTTGAGAAGCCTGGCTAGAGGTTTGTCAATTTTGTTTATTTTTTCAAAAAACCAACTCTTGGTTTCGTTGATCTGCTCTACAGTTCTTTTAGACTCTATATTGTTTATTTCTGCTCTGATCTTTATTATTTCTCTTCTTCTGCTGGGTTTAGGCTGCCTTTGCTGTTCTGCTTCCATTTCCTTTAGGTGTGCTGTTAGATTTTGTATTTGGGATTTTTCTTGTTTCTTGAGATAGGCCTGGATTGCAATGTATTTTCCTCTCAGGACTGCCTTCGCTGCGTCCCAAAGCGTTTGGATTGTTGTATTTTCATTTTCGTTTGTTTCCATATATTTTTTTATTTCTTCTCTAATTGCCTGGTTGACCCACTCATTCGTTAGTAGGGTGCTCTTTAACCTCCATGCTTTTGGAGGTTTTCCAGACTTTTTTCTGTGGTTGATTTCAAGCTTCATAGCATTGTGGTCTGAAAGTATGCATGGTATAATTTCAATTCTGGTAAACTTATGGAGGGCTGTTTTGTGACCCAGTATATGATCTATCTTGGAGAATGTTCCATGTGCACTCGAGAAGAAAGTATATTCTGTTGCTTTGGGATGCAGAGTTCTAAATATATCTGTCAAGTCCATCTGATCCAATGTCTCATTCAGGGCCCTTGTTTCTTTATTGACCGTGTGTCTAGATGATCTATCCATTTCTGTAAGTGGGGTGTTAAAGTCCCCTGCAATTACCACATTCTTATCAATAAGGTTGCTTATGTTTATGAGTAGTTGTTTTATATATTTGGGGGCTCCGGTATTCGGCGCATAGACATTTATAATTGTTAGCTCTTCCTGATGGATAGACCCTGTAACTATTATATAATGTCCTTCTTCATCTCTTGTTACAGCCTTTAATTTAAAGTCTAGTTTGTCTGATATAAGTATGGCTACTCCAGCTTTCTTTTGGCTTCCAGTAGCATGATAAATAGTTCTCCATCCCCTCACTCTCAATCTACAGGTGTCCTCAGGTCTAAAATGAGTCTCTTGTAGACAGCAAATAGATGGGTCTTGTTTTTTTATCCATTCTGATACCCTATGTCTTTTGGTTGGCACATTTAATCCATTTACATTCAGTGTTATTATAGAAAGATATGGGTTTAGAGTCACTGTGATGTCTGTATGTTTTATGCTTGTAGTGATGTCTCTGGTATTTTGTCTCACAGGGTCCCCCTTAGGATCTCTTGTAGGGCTGGTTTAGTGGTGACAAATTCCTTCAGTTTTTGTTTGTTTGGGAAGACCTTTATCTCTCCTTCTATTCTAAATGACAGACTTGCTGGATAAAGGATTCTCGGCTGCATATTTTTTCTGTCTAGCACACTGAAAATCTCGTGCCAATTCTTTCTGGCCTGCCAAGTTTCAAAAGAGAGATCAGTCACGAGTCTTATAGGTCTCCCTTTATATGTGAGGGCACGTTTACCCCTTGCTGCTTTCAGAATTTTCTCTTTATCCTTGTATTTTGCCAGTTTCACTATGATATGTCGTGCAGAAGATCGATTCAGGTTCCGTCTGAAGGGAGTTCTCTGTGCCTCTTGGATTTCAATGGCTTTTTCCTTCCCCAGTTCAGGGAAGTTCTCAGCTATTATTTCTTCAAGTACCCCTTCAGCACCTTTCCCTCTCTCTTCCTCCTCTGGGATACCAATTATGCGTATATCATTTCTTTTTAGTGTATCACTTAGTTCTCTAATTTTCCCCTCATACTCCTGGATTTTTTTATCTCTCTTTCTCTCAGCTTCCTCTTTTTCCATAACTTTATCTTCTAGTTCACCTATTCTCTCCTCTGCCTCTTCAATCCGAGCTGTGGTGGTCTCCATTTTGTTTTGCATTTCATTTAAAGCGTTTTTCAGCTCCTCATGACTGTTCCTTAGTCCCTTGATCTCTGTAGCAAGGGATTCTCTGCTGTCCTGTATACTGTTTTCAAGCCCGGCGATTAATTTTATGACTATTATTCTAAATTCACTTTCTGTTATATTATTTAAATCCTTTTTGATCAGCTCATTAGCTGTTGTTATTTCCTGGAGATTCTTCTGAGGGGAATTCTTCCGCTTGGTCATTTTGGATAGTCCCTGGCGTGGTGAGGACCTGCAGGGCACTTCCCCTGTGCTGTGGTGTATAACTGGAGTTGGTGGGCGGGGCCGCACTCCGACCTGATGTCTGCCCCCGGCCCACCGCTGGGGCCACAGTCCGACTGGTGTGTGCCTTCTCTTCCCCTCTCCTAGGGGCGGGATTCACTGTGGGGTGGCGTGGCCCGTTTGGGCTACTTGCACACTGCCAGGCTTGTGATGCTGGGGATCTGGCGTATTAGCTGGGGTGGGTAGGCAAGGTGCACAGGGGCAGGAGGGGCAGGCTTAGCTCGCTTCTCCTTAGGTGATCCACTTCAGGAGGGGCCCTGTGGCAGCGGGAGGGAGTCAGATCCGCTGCCGGAGGTTTGGCTCCGCAGAAGCACCGAGTTGGGTGTTTGCGCGGAGCGAGGAAGTTCCCTGGCAGGAACTGGTTCTCTTTGGGATTTTGGCTGGGGGATGGGCGGGGGAGATGGCGCTGGCGAGCGCCTTTGTTCCCCACCAAACTGAGCTCTGTCGTCCGGGGGCTCAGCAGCTCTCCCTCCCTTTGTCCTCCAGCCTTCCCGCTTTCGGAGCAGAGCTGTTAACTTATGACCTCCCACACGCTAAGTGGCGCTTGCTGTCGGAACACAGTCCGTCAGGCCCCTCCGCTTTTGCCCGCCAGACTCAGGGGCTCTGCTTGGCCGGCGAGCCGCCCCTCCGCCCCGGCTCCCTCCCGCCAGTCCGTGGAGCGCGCACTGCCTCGCCGCCCTTCCTACCCTCTTCCGTGGGCCTCTCGTCTGCGCTTGGCTCCGGCGACTCCGTTCTGCTAATCCTCTGGCGGTTTTCTGGGTTATTTAGGCAGGTGTAGGTGGAATCTAATTGATCAGCAGGACGCGCGGTGAGCCCAGCGTCCTCCTACGCCGCCATCTTCCGATTTCATTCTTTTTCATTGCCAAGTAGAATTCCATTGTATATACACATCACAACTTCTTTATCCATTCATCAGTCAATGGACATTTGGGCTCTTTCCATAATTTGGCTATTGTTGATAGCACTGCTATAAACAAAGGAGTACATGCGCCCCTTCAAATGAGCATTTTGTATCCTTTGGATAAATACCTAGTAGTGCAATTGCTGGGTCATGGGGTAGTTCTATTTTTAACTTTTTGAGGAACCTCCATACTGTGTTCCAGAGTGGCTGCACCAGTGTGCATTCCCACCAGCAGTGCAAAAGAGTTCCTCTTTCTCCACATCCTTGTCAACATCTGTTGTTGCTGAGCTGTTAATTTTAGCTATTCTGACAGGTGTGAAATGATATCTCATTGTGGTTTTGATTTGTATTTCCCTGATGATGAGTGATGTTGAGCCTCTTTTCATGTGTCTTTCAGTATCTGGATGTCTTCTCTGGAAAGTGTCTGTTCATGTATTCTGCCTATTTCCTCACTGGATTATTTATTTTTTTGGTGTTGAGTTTGATAAGTTATTTATAGAGTTTTGGATACTAACCCTTTATCCGATATGTTATTTGCAAATATCTTCTCCCATTCTGTTGTTTGCCTTTTAGGTTTGTTGATTGCTTCCTTCTATGTGCAGAAGCTTTTTATCTTAATGAGGTCCCAATAGTTCAGTTTTGCACTTTTTTCCTTTGCTTACAGAGACATGTCAAGTAAGAAGTTGCTGTGGCTGAAGTCAATAAGGTTGCTGCCTGTGTTCTCCTCTAGGATTTTGATGGTTTTCTGTCTCATATTTAGGTCTTTTATCCATTTTGAATTTATTTTTGTGTGTGGTGTAAGAAAGTGGTCTAGTTTCATTCTTATGCATGTCACTGTCCAGTATTCCCAGAACCATTTGCTGAAGAGACTGTCTTTTCCATTGGATACTCTTTCTGGCATTGTCGAAGATGTCGAAGATGAGCTGACCATATAGTTATGGGTCCATTTCTGGGTTTACTATTCTGTTCCATTGATTTGTGTGTCTGTTTTTGTGCCACTACCATACTGTCTTGATTATTACAGCTTTGTAATACAGCTTAAAGTCCAAATTGTGATGCCTTCAGCTTTGGTTTTCTTTTTCAACATTACTTTAGCTACTCAGAGTCTTTTGTGGTTCCATAAAAATTGTAGGCTTGTTTGTTCTAGTTCTGTGAAAAATGCTGTTGATACTTTGTTAGGGATTGCATTAAATATGTAGATTGCTTTGGGTAGTATAGACATTTTAACAATATTTGTTCTTCTAATCCAGGAGCATGGAATGTCTTTCCATTTCTTTGTGCCATTTTCAATTTCTTTCATCAAAGTTTTATAGTTTTCAGAGTACAGGTCTTTCACCTCTTAAGTTTACTCCTATATATTTTATTATTGCTGGTGTAATTGTAAATGGAATTGTTTTCTTAATTTCTATTTGTGCTACTTCATTATTAGCCTATATAAATGCAACAGATTTCTGTATGCTGTGTCTTTACCAAATGCATTTATTCTAGTAGTTTTTCATGGAGTTTTTAGTGTTTTTTATGTATGGTGTCATGTCATCTCCAAATAATGAAAATTTTACTTCTTCCTTACTTATTTGGATTCTTTTATATTTTTTTTTTTTGGTTGTGTGACTGCTGTGGCTAGAACTTCCAGTACTATGTTGAATAAAAGTAGTGAGAGTGGACATCCTTGTCTTCTTCCTGACATTGGTGGAAAACCTCTAGATTTTTCCCCATTAAGTATGATGTTTGCTGTGGATTTTTCATATTCACCTTTATTATGTTGAGGTATGTTTCCTCTAACCCCACTTTTATTTTAGCATTTCTATCACAAATGGACGAATTGAATATTGAACCATTGTTGTATCCCAGGAATAAACCGGCTTGATCGTGATGAATGATATTTTTTAATGTATTTTTTGGATTCAGTTTACTAGTGTTTCGTTTAGGACATTTGCATCTATGTTCATCAGAGATAATGGCCTGTAGTTAGTTCTCTTTTTTAGTGGCATCTTTATCTGGTTTTGGTATCAGGATAATGCTGGCCTCATAGAATGAAATGGAAGTTTTCCTTTTTCAATCTTTCTGGAATAGTTTGAGAATAGGTATTAACTCTTCTTTAAATATGGAAATTTAAATTTGGTGGAGTTTATCTGTGAAGCCATTCAGTCCTGGACTTTTCTTTGTTGGGAGTTTTTGGACTACTGATTCAATTTAATTTAATTGCTGGCAATCGGTCTGTTGAAATTTTCTATTTTTCCTGCTTCAGTTTTGGTATATGTTTTTAAAATATTTTTTAATTTTTTCCATTTTTGAGAGACACACAGAGACAGAGCACAAGCAGGAGAGGGGCAGAGAGAAGGAGACAAAGAATCTGAAGCAGGCTCCAGGCTCTGAGCTGTCAGCACAGAACCTGCTGTGGGGCTCAAACCCACAAACTGTGAGATCATGACCTAAGCTGAAGTTGGATGCCCAACCAACTGAGCCACCCAGGCACCCCAGTAGATTATATGTTTCTAGGAAGTTATCCATTTCTTCTTGGCTGTCCAATTTGTTGGCATATAATTTTTCAAATATTCTCTTAGAATTCTTTGTATTTCTGTGGTGTTGGCCTTTTTTCCCCTCTTTCATTTGTGATTTTGTTCATTTGGGCTCTCTCTTTCTCTCCTTCCCTCCCTCCCTATTTCCCCCCCCACCTTTTTTTTTTTAATTAGTCTGGCTAGAGGTTTATCAGTTTGGTTGATCTCTTCAAAGAACCAGTTCCTGGTGTCATCAACCTTTTCTATTGTTGTTTTTTTTTTTTTCATTTCTATATTATTTATTTCTGTTCTAATATTTATTACTTCCTTCCTTCTGCTCGTTTTAGGTTTTGTTTGTTGTTCTTTTTCTATCTCCTTTAGGTGTAAGGTTAGGTTTTTTTATTTGAGATTTTTCTTTTTTATGTCGGCCTGTATTGCTATAAATTTCCCTCTTAGGAAGTTTTTTGCATCTGAAATATTTTGCTGCATCTGAAATTATTTTGGACTGTTGCTTTACATTTTTATTTGTTTCCAAGTACTTTTTAATTTATTTTTTTGATTTCTTGGTTGATCCATTCATTGTTTAGTAGCATGCTATTTAACCTCAATATATGTGTGGTCTTTCCAGTTTTTTTTCTTGTGGTTGATTTCTAATTTATAAAATTGTAGTCAGAAAAGATGTATGGTATGACTTTGATCCTTTTGAAGTTTTTGAGACTTGTTTTGTGGCCTAATATGTGATCTATTCTAGAAGACGTTCCATGAGCACTTGACAAGAATGTGTATTCTGCTGTTTTAGGTTGGAATGTTCTAAATATATCTGTTAAGTCCCTGTGTTCCAATGAATCATTCAAAGCCACTGTTTCCTTGTTGATTTTGGATGTTACTGATTTTGTTTGAATGATCTGTCCATCTATGTAAGTATAGTGTTAAAGTCCACTGTTATTATTGTATTACTATCAGTTTCTATCTGTTGTTCACTGTTTTATGTATTTGGGTGTTTCCATATTGGGTGCAGAAATACTTACAATTGTTAGGTCTTCTTGTTGGATTGACCCCTTTATTATTCTATAGTGCCTTCTTTGTCTCTTGACACATTCTTGTTTTAAAGTCGATTTTGTCCAATATAAGTATTGCTAATCCAGTTTTTTACCTCCATTTGCATGATAAATATTTCTCCATCTTCTCATTTTCAATCATCAGGTATCTTTAAGTCTGAAATGAGTCTCTAGCAGGCTGTGTATAGATGGGTCATATTTTTTTTTATCCACTCTATTACCTTATATCTTTTGTTTGGAACATTTAATTCATTTACATTCAGAGTAATAATTGATAGATATGTACTTATTGCCATTTTGTTAGTTGTTTTTGTGGTTGTTTTTGTAGTTTTATTTTGACCCTTTTTTCTCTTGCTCTCTTTCATGATTTGCTGGCTTTCTTTACTGATATACTTGGATTCCTTTCTCTTTATTCTTCACCCATCTATTACTGGTTTTTGATTTGTGGTTACGATTACATTTGTATATGACATCTTCAGTATATGACAAACATGTGAACTCGATGCTCATTTACGTCTGAACCCATTCTTTATTTCTCTCACCCTCCCTAATTTTGAGTATGTGGTGTCATATTTTACATTCTTTTATTTTGTGAATCTCTTGACTGATTTTTACAGAAATACTTGTTTTTACTGCTTTTGTATTTTCTACTTTTCATACTCTCACTTATAGTCTTTCCACTCAAAGGGTCACTTTTAATATTTCTTATAAGGTTGATTTAGTGGTAATGAAGTCATTCAGTTTTTTTTTATGCTTATTTATTTTTGGGAGAGACAGAGTATGAGTGAGGGAGGTTCATACAAAGAGGAAGACACAGAATCCGAAGCAGGCTTCAGGCTCTGAGCCATCAGCATAGAGCCCCACACAGGGCTCGAATCCATGAACCGTGAGATCATGACCTGAGCCCAAGTCAGACGCTTAACCAACTGAGCCACCCAGGTGCCTCAGAAGTCTTTTAGTTTTTGTTTGTCTGAGGAACTCTATCTCTTCTTCTATTTTGAAAGATAGCCTTCCTGGATAGAATATTCTTGTCTGCAGATTTTTCCCTTTCAACACTTTGAATATACCATGCCACTCCCTTCTGACCTGCAAAGTATCTGCTGAAAAATCCACTGATAGCCTTATCAGGTTTTTCCTTGTATATAACTGTCTTCCTTTCCCTTGATGCCTTTAAAAATTTTTTTCTTTATTACTACTTATTGCCATTTTAATTACTATGTGTCTTAGTGTAGATCTCCTTTGTTGATTTTGTTGGTGAATCTCTGTGCTTCCTGGATCTGGATATCTGTTTCCTTCCCCAGATGACAGAAATTATAAACTATTATTTTTTTGAAGTAACTTTTCTTCCCTCTTTTCTCTTTCTTCTTCTGAGATCCTATAATGTGAATGTAATTACACTTGATGGAGTCATTGAATTCCCTAAGTCTATTTTCAATGTGTACAATTTTTTTTTCTCTCACTTAGCTTGATTGCTTTCCATTACTCTGTATTACAGGTCATTAACCTGCCATTTATTCTACCAAATGTATTTTTCATTTATTGTGTTCTTCATCTCTGGTTCCTTTTTCATCTCTTTGTTGAGTGTCTCACTGATGTCCTCCATTCTTTCCTCAAGTACTATGAGTGTCTCTATGATCATTACTTTAAATTATCTGTCAGGCCTATTACTTATATCCATTTCATTTATGTCTCTTGCTGTGTTTTTTTTTCCTTTATTTGAGACATATTCTTCTATCTCCTCATTTTGTGCAGCTCTCTGTGTCTTTTTCTGTGTGTTAGGAAAGTCAGCTAAGTCTTTTTCTCTTGAAGGTAATGGCCTTAAGAATAGGTCCTGTAATGCCCTGCAGTGCATTGTCCCTGTTCCCCAGGACCTGGAGCTTCAGGGAGTGACTCCTATGTGTGTTGCCTATGCCCTGCTGTTGTGTCATGACCGCCTTTTCCTTCAGTCCCGTTGTCTGCAGAAGTTCTCTTTTCCTGTTGTGGGCCTGAGATTGGGCATGTTTTAACAAGCTGTGCTCTGGTCTGCTTGCAAAATGAGACATGCCACCACCACCACCAGAAACGAGGCACTGCAAAATGTGTGGGTAGGGAGAAGTGGTGCTGGAGAAGTTTGTGCTGGGCTTCTGTGGAAGGGAGCCCACAGTGCTGGGACTGAGGCAAGTGTGACTGAGAAGAGTGGATCCACTGAAGTGCAAGGGAATCACACTTAGTGTAAGCAAGTTAGGTAGCAAATCTTGATTCTGTGCAGGTTACTACAGGTGGCCGTGTATTTGTGGTGAGGGGTAAAGGAGGTAAATGATGCCTCCCTGCTCCTTTGTTCCTGAAGAGGTCTTCCTGTGATCCCTGCCTCTCTGGGACACACTCTGAGATGAGTAAATCACTCTCCTTTCCATATATCCCAGGTATTTTTCAAATACTGCTTCTACAGCATGTGATATTTGTCTGTTGTCTAAGAGTAGAGACTCAGCTTCCTAATACCCTCTAGCCTTTCCCAGAGCCAAGCCCTCTGGTTTTTAAAATTCCAGGATTTAAATCCCTCTGGTTGTAAGAACTCATGAAATTTGTCTCCTCTAGCTTTCACAGTCAGATGTTATCGGGATTCATCTTCCCTGTGTGGGCTCTCTGGTGTGATAGTCTGTTTCTCACCCTTTTCCACACCATCAGCACCTTCTTGGCCACTGACGGCAATGGTCTGTCTTATTCCCCAACCACGTCTCTACTCTTCCTACCTTTTTTGATGTGGCCTCTTCTCTACCTTTAGTTATGGAGTTTGTTCTGCCTGCCAGTCTTCAGGTCATTTTCTAGTTTATTTACACTGATACGGGTGTTATCTAGTTGTATCTGTGGGAGAAGGTGAATTTAGAGTCTTCCTTCTCAGCCATCTTCCCAGACTCTCTAGAAGAGCATTCTTATCACTGAAGAATGAAAGTCAATGCCAAAGTGGATCTGTACAAATAAACCTACTGAAATAAGTCTATTTTTCATTAGGTTAACCTATTTGTTTCCTACTCACCATCCCATAATTTATTGCTGCTAGTTCAAGCTCCTTTTTCTTGTCATATCCCCACAACTTATTGTTTCAAAAAGTATATAAACTTTTGGGCCTAATGTCTTCTTTGGGTCATCATTTTTCTTCTGAATATTCCCTCGTGCATGTAAAAATATTAAATAAAATTTCTATTCTTTTCTCCTATTAACCTGTTTTCTGCCAGTTTAATTCTTAGGCCCATCCAGAGAACTAGGATGGTAAAGGTAAATTTTTTCTTCCATACAATTATTTATAGTTATATTCCTACAATTATATGTCCTCAAAGTTAAGATTCTATAGAGGATATAGAAAGATGCTGGGAAAGAAATGGGAAAATCACATCAGAAGAAAGCCACTTTTATTAAGTGAGAAATAACTATAGTTTAAATAGTTTAAAATGTTTGGAAGTAAGTCAGATTTCGTTTATAAGGGAGAGATCCTTCAAAACAAAAGGAAAATAATTGAGCACTTGGATCACACTTTTAAGTGTCTGAATTTGTCTTTGAAAGTGAATAGCTTTTAAAAACATCAAGGACTGTAGCTCTTAAGAACCAAACAACGTGCACGTGCGCGTGCTCACACACACACACACACACACACACACACACACACACACAAGATTTCAGTATGTAATTAAAGTATTACTAAAAAATAAGAAACTAAAATGAGAAACTAAAGAGGTGGTTTTCATAGCATAATAGAGATTGGAGAGGAGGTAAGAGCTAAGTGAATAGAATAGAACTGGCAGGGGAGAGACTATGGGGAAGGGAGCAGAGACATGTCTAGCAATGAAAATAAAAGGAAAAAATAGATGAAATAGAAAGGGGACGTAAAAGGAAAACAGTTTATAGCAGTAGGAAGCTTAGGAGAAAGTGACTAAGAGGGAAAACATGGCTGAACCTTGAGCATGTCATATGTTCCTGTTTAAAAAATGACACTGAGGAATGCAAGTGAGAAAGCTGACCCTTATCTGCTGTTAGGTAAGCTACTGAGAGCAACATGAAAGGTTACCAGAAGCCTCTTAGCCAAAGGTAACGACCCTCCTTCATGAGGAGTGTGAAATCACCACCATTAAACTCTTTCTTTGGGTTGAGGCTTTGCGTTTCTCAGCATAATTCCGTAAAAAAAAATAAGAATAATAATTTAAATTGATTGGAAGGGTTAAAATACATTTAACTTTGATGAGTACATGGACCCTTAATGAAAATTAATCTTTCAGATTACTTTTAAATGTGCACACTACCCAAGAGGAATAAAGCACTTCATGATTTCACCTGTCCAGCCTCATCTCTTCCTAATCCCTATCCTTTTGCTTGTTACACTCCAGCCATAAACGAACACACCATGTTCTTTTGTGTTTCCGTGCCTTTGTATGTGGCTTTCTCTCTGTTGAGAAGGCCCTCCTCTTACCTTTCCCCCAACCTTAGTTCAAAAATTTCTTCTGTGAAGCTTTCCTTTTTTTGCCTTCTTTTGTACTTCCACTGCAATTTGCATATGCCTTCTTTTGAGCAATATTGTTGATGTATTGTAATTAGTGGTTTCACTATCTATGTTTCTCTCTAGACCACAGTTTCATCCTTCTAAATTAACTGATGCTTATTTCATAATCACATATATCACATGGTAGAGGCAGCACTGTTTAAAATCTGGGCACTGGAGTCAGAGACACTTGAATTAGAATCTCCACTCTGATATTCTCTGGCTGTGTGACCTTGGATAAGTTACATAACCTCTGAACCTCAGTTTTGTCATGTAAAAACCAGGAATAACCACCACCACAACAACAATATTTAATAATATTATGGAAAGGTTTATTAACTTGTTTTATTTATTTTTATTTTTTTTTATTTACATCCAAATTAGTTAGCATATAGTGCAACAATGATTTCAGGAGTAGATTCCTTAGTGCCCCTTACCCATTTAGGCCATTCCCCCTCCCACAACTCCTCCAGTAACTATGGGAAAGATTTAAATAAAATCATGCATGCAAAAGTCCTCTGGCTGCTCAGATGTTTTAAGCTTCAATCTATGGAAAAATACAAAAGAAATTGGACTAGGAGTCAACAATTATTGAGTGCTATTTTGAGTTTCTACACTGACTCACTTTTTATTCCCAGTAACTTACTCAAGTCCTCTGTTTTTCCTATTTCCAAAGAAACATCATCAAGATATTGCTCTCCTACATTCCCAATGTGACTGACCATTGAATTTAAACAAAGGGAGTAACCTGAAAGGAAATTGGAGCTTCTCAGAGTGAGGTAGTCAAGAAATGCCAGGTGTTGCTCTGTCCATGCGAGAAATAGCCAGTCATCTTAATCACAAGTGTTACCATTTCTTAAGGGCTTATTTATAATAATGTGCCCAGGCACTAAGCCAAGCACTTTATTTATAGTTCTCTGTTTTTAGTTATGCTAAAGCCAAGGCTGGTTGGTCACCAGGTAGGCATGCAATGAGAGTATTCAAGTATGGATTGGGTAGCCTGGGAACATATGACTTCATTCTTCAATAGCATCTTTTACTTTCTTGTAGAATTATTTTTTTTCTTTTCTTTCCTTCCCTTACTGTCCCTCCAGATGTATTTCCTTTGTTCAAAGAAATATGAAGAGAACTATGCCTTCACCCAATATGTGAAGTCCTATGTCACATCTGGAAGCTAGTTCATGAGGAAAGCTATAAAAGTTGAAACACCAGCTCTATAAAAACAGCAATAAGTGCTGTCTTGCTGGAGTGAGCTTACTGCTAAGGTATAATTAGTAGTAACACATATATTAGCAATTAGAAAGTCAGGGGAATCAAGACATGAACAAAAGACCATCTGTTATGAGAGAAATATCCAACCCTCAAAATCAGTAGGTAATAGATGTTCTCATCTTGAAACATAATAAATAGTTAAAGAATAACAAAGGAATGTCTTATTGCTTGCTAAAAATACTCTTGGGATTTCTCCCAAAAGAGCTACATGATAATAGTAAAAGTTCTGATGTTTTAAAACTTGAACTAGAAAAAGAACTGGAAACAATTTTCCTCTGACCTTATTCTGATGTTCAGGGATTTCCCCAAAAGTAATTGTAGATCTCAACCACTAATTGTTAGGAAAGCAACTTTTGGTTATGATTAAAACAGGCTTTGAATTTAAAAATCACTTTAACTCATATATGAAAATCACATAAACGATATTTAGTTAACTTCCTGAATGTAGTAGACCATAAGGAATCGCGAGAGACCTCGGAGAGTAGGGGACAAAAGCCCAGATTGTAGAGCCAGAGAAACCTGTGTTTCTAAAATTCTGCCTTCCCCTGAGCAATTTGGGACCCTTGGCAATTTCTTAACTTTGTTAAATCTCAGTTTACTTCCCCATAAAATGTAAATAATAATATCTCCTAACTCATAGTGTTACTGTGAGGTTTAAAAGAAATAATAAAATCAAGCATTTAGCCCAGTGCTGAGGCTGCTGCTGCTGCTGCTTTTATCCCTGTGACAGAATTCTGGGCAGCATGGACCCGGGAGTTATCTTGAGTGACAGTCTAATGTCTTTACCTCATGATGGAAGTTTGATCTGGGATCTAAAAAATGAGGATTAATAATATTAGTACTCACTATATAGGGCTATGCGATTGCAAGGAGATGATGCAGGTAAAATAGCACAGTACCCGGAAGAAGGCAGTATAGACCCCATAAATGTTAACTACTATTCTTATTCTTATTCTTATTCTTATTCTTATTCTTATTCTTATTCTTATTATTTAGCACAGTATCTGCACATAGGCTCTCATTAGATATTAGGTATTGTTACTCCTAGGAATTCCCCTTTCACCAAATAATTCCAAGAGGGCAGAGATGCACCAGTATTGGCTGGTGTTTGGGGAAACCCTACATTGCTGGTAAACTTAAGTGGTGATTCATTGAGGTGGACAGATAAGAGACAAAAGGAATGATACTGCTTGTATAATATATATTTGACAATGGGGACTTTATGCTAAATTAAAGTGACTAGGCATTCATTTAAAGATGTTCCATCCCTGTCTTAGTATATTCATTTTTTTTTCACATTTATCATGGTTATTGGAACAGTGTCAGCAAGTTTCTGAGATAAAGCCACACTGCAAAAAAAGTTGATGTCTTGTTTCCCTTCAGTTTAATTTGATTATCAGATTGGAGAGGTAAACCTGAATTATTTCCAGATAACCTACATGAACATTCCACAAATTTCTTGAGATGTACTAGAGTTAAAGTGCTGGTTTGCATTCAATTGTAATGCAAAGTCGGGGTCTCTAACACAGCTGTCATTTCAATCCTTTAGAGCTTATTTCCTCTGCAGGACTGTGGGTGTTAATTCTAGGGTGCTGTGGCTCCAGGGCTATCTAGGAGACTATGTGTGGTAGGGAAAAAACTACACTGAAAAAGTGCCCTTAACATTTTTATCCTCATAAAATCAAGTTAAAAGAAGAATCTAAAGCAATCTGAGAATGGAGGGAAAGTCTGTTCTTGGTTATAATGCTGGGAGTGTATGTTGGCTGTGGGACTTACATACATATGAACTAGCTAGGGAACTGAGGACCTCTTCTTCTCTGTTTCCCTAGGTCACTGCTCAGTCCATTTGTAGCGTAGGACTTTCCAAAACACCAGCTGTGGCTAGGGGCATCTTTGCCACTGGTACTTATTTAGTAGACAGGGAGATATTCAGGAAATTGTTTTGGGAGGCTCAGATATTTAAGACAGACTCCATCTATTTTCATTTGCCACAACTTACATTCTGTTAGGTTTACTTATTCTTTGGATGATTGTGGTCATGATTAGGACTGGACTGCCCAAGAAAGTAAGAACGCATTTGTCTGTGATAAGCTAACCTGAGCCTCTTACTTCCCACAATTCCTTCCTTCCCATTTATTCAAGTAGTAAATAATACTTGAGTATATCTATCATATGACAGAGTGTAGAGCTAGAGATACATAACAGCAATCAAAACATGCATGGCTCTTGACCTTGGTTAGTCAGTAGAGTTCGGATGTGAGCATTAATATCAGTTATACAATTGTACAAAGTGACAAGTGAATGGAGGTACTCTGTAATGCACATTTTTAAACATTCTAATGTCAGTTACTCTTCTCCTTCATAAGATTTATGTCAGTTTTCTTTTCTCATAAGGAACTTATATATATATATATACAAAATATGTGGAATTTAGGAAACAAAACAAATGAATAAAGAAAAAAAGAGAGAAACAAAAAACAGACTTAAGTACAGAGAGCAAACTGGTGGCTGCCAGAAGAGAGGTGGGTGGGGGATGGATAAAATAGGTGAAAGGGATTAAGAGTGCACATATCATGATGAGCACTGAGTAATGTACAGAATTGTTGAATCACTACATTGTACACCTGAAGCTAATATAACACTATATATATATTATGTTAATATAACATATAACACTATATATATATATATTATGTTAATTATACTGGAATTAATATAACACTGTATACATTATGTTAATTATACTGAAATTATAAATTAATTAGTAATAAATGTTTATATAGCATATATATAATGGCATTATAATATCATTATAATATATATATATGTAATACCATATGGTATATATAATACCATTATATATATATGTGTGTGTGTGTTTGTACATATACACACACATATTTAATGTAGAGATTTGAAATATATATAGTCCAAGGTTACTGAAACTCTTGGAAAGATAAGGACCCAGTACATGGAGGAATGAAGGAATTTAAGAAATATGACTGCTTCTAAACAGCTTACTTATTCTCACTGTGATACAAGATAAAATAAAAACTAGATTATAATCTTTAATTTCTGAAGATACTATTGTTTTACTTTTTATGTGCCTCTTTTCTAAAGAGTTCACAGTAATGTGTGCTAAATGATTTATACATATATCCTTCCTCTATCTTAATGAAGAGCTTGACCAAGAAGCAGAAGAAATTTGGAACTTAAGTAATATCCCCCTTCACACTCCAGGTTACTGGGGAAATAAGAAGGGCCTTCTTATGGATAGCCCAAACTACTTGGCTTTCAGCTGTGTGATCATTAGGTGCTAACCCCACAGGTAGATGGCATAAGAGACAGTTAAATAGGATGTGAGAGACACTGAAAGCTTTAACAACCAGCCTCCTGAGAAGTAGAAACCTCTTCTCCCATTTCAGTGACTCCTTTGGGTTTTATGAATGTCTATATCTGAAAGTCAGATATCTGCTTTGAGACGGCAGCACCACACAGTTCCATTCTGTGGAGGAAATGGATAGTGGGATAGTGGATTTTCCCCTGTGGAGAAGGATTCAGAAAAGGTCTAAAATCGAAAAATGTCTTTGGGTAGATTTCTACAATTTAAGATTAGTGGATGCTAAGGCCACTGAACACCTCTTGACACCATCTGCAAGCTGAGGTATATGGACATGAAAATTTAAAAAAAGCATTAAATGACAGAAAAATAGATATTGAAAGGAGATAGAATGTGTGTGACCTAAGACAACCTTTCCCATTTTATAATTTTGTTAGACAGTGCCTTTCTCTATAGAGCTAATACCAATATAAGCACTAGTCTTCAAACTCTATGTCTAGCTGCTCCACTCAACTGTAAGCCCTTTGAATTTAGAAAACTGGATTTTAGTTGTTTTTTTATCACTTGCCTCTAGGACTGACTTGATGCATGATAAAAGCTTAGTAAATGCTGGGTGAAAAAAATGAATGTCATTTCACGTTTCTGAAACTATTGAATCTTCTCTCACATTCTTTTTTTTTTTAATAATATATGAAATTTATTGTCAAATTGGTTTCCAAAAAACACCCAGTGCTCATCCCAAAAGGTGCCCTCCTCAATACCCATCACCCACCCTCTCCTCCCTCCCACCCCCCATCAACCCTCAGTTTGTTCTCAGTTTTTAACAGTCTCTTATGCTTTGGCTCTCTCCCACTCTAATCATTTTTTTTTCTTTTCTCCTCCCCCTCCCCCATGGGTTCCTGTTAAGTTTCTCAGGATCCACATAAGAGTGAAACCATATGGTATCTGTCTTTCTCTGTATGGCTTATTTCACTTAGCATCACACTCTCCAGTTCCATCCACGTTGCTACAAAAGGCCATATTTCATTTTTTCTCATTGCCACGTAGTATTCCAATGTGTATATAAACCACAATTTCTTTATCCATTCATCAGTTGATGGACATTTAGGCTCTTTCCATAATTTGGCTATTGTTGAGAGTGCTGCTATGAACATTGGGGTACAAGTGCCCCTATGCATCAGTACTCCTGTATCCCTTGGATAAATTCCTAGCAGTGCTATTGCTGGGTCATAGGGTAGGTCTATTTTTAATTTTCTGAGGAACCTCCACACTGCTTTCCAGAGCGGCTGCACCAATTTGCATTCCCACCAACAGTGCAAGAGGGTTCCCGTTTCTCCACATCCTCTCCAGCATCTAGAGTCTCCTGATTTGTTCATTTTGGCCACTCTGACTGGCGTGAGGTGATACCTGAGTGTGGTTTTGATTTGTATTTCCCTGATAAGGAGCGACGCTGAACATCTTTTCATGTGCCTGTTGTCCATCCGGATGTCTTCTTTAGAGAAGTGTCTATTCATGTTTTCTGCCCATTTCTTCACTGGGTTATTTGTTTTTCGGGTGTGGAGTTTGGTGAGCTCTTTATAGATTCTGGATACTAGCCCTTTGTCCGATATGTCATTTGCAAATATCTTTTCCCATTCCGTTGGTTGCCTTTTAGTTTTGTTGGTTGTTTCCTTTGCTGTGCAGAAGCTTTTTATCTTCATAAGGTCCCAGTAATTCACTTTTGCTTTTAATTCCCTTGCCTTTGGGGATGTGTCGAGTAAGAGATTGCTACGGCTGAGGTCAGAGAGGTCTTTTCCTGCTTTCTCCTCTAAGGTTTTGATGGTTTCCTGTCTCACATTCAGGTCCTTTATCCATTTTGAGTTTATTTTTGTGAATGGTGTGAGAAAGTGGTCTAGTTTCAACCTTCTGCATGTTGCTGTCCAGTTCTCCCAGCACCATTTGTTAAAGAGGCTGTCTTTTTTCCATTGGATGTTCTTTCCTGCTTTGTCAAAGATGAGTTGACCATACGTTTGTGGGTCTAGTTCTGGGGTTTCTATTCTATTCCATTGGTCTATGTGTCTGTTTTTGTGCCAATACCATGCTGTCTTGATGATGACAGCTTTGTAGTAGAGGCTAAAGTCTGGGATTGTGATGCCTCCTGCTTTGGTCTTCTTCTTCAAAATTCCTTTGGCTATTCGGGGCCTTTTGTGGTTCCATATGAATTTTAGGATGGCTTGTTCTAGTTTCGAGAAGAATGCTGGTGCAATTTTGATTGGGATTGCATTGAAGGTGTAGATACCTTTGGGTAGTATTGACATTTTGACAACATTTATTTTTCCAACCATGAGCAGGGAATGTCTTTCCATTTCTTTAAATCTTCTTCAATTTCCTTCGTAAGCTTTCTATAGTTTTCAGCATACAGATCCTTTACATCTTTGGTTAGATTGATTCCTAGGTATTTTATGCTTCTTGGTGCAATTGTGAATGGGATCAGTTTCTTTATTTGTCTTTCTGTTGCTTCATTGTTAGTGTATAAGAATGCAACTGATTTCTGTACATTGATTTTGTATCCTGCGACTTTGCTGAATTCATGTATCAATTCTAGCAGACTTTTGGTGGAGTCTATCGGATTTTCCATGTATAATATCATGTCATCTGCAAAAAGCGAAAGCTTGATTTCATCTTTGCCAATTTTGATGCCTTTGATTTCCTTTTGTTGTCTGATTGCTGATGCTAGAACTTCCAGCACTATGTTAAACAACAGCGGTGAGAGTGGGCATCCCTGTCGTGTTCCTGATCTCAGGGAAAAAGCTCTCAGTTTTTCCCCGTTGAGGATGATGTTAGCTGTGGGCTTTTCATAAATGGCTTTTATGATCTTTAAGTATGTTCCTTCTATCCCAACTTTCTCAAGGGTTTTTATTAAGAAAGGGTGCTGGATTTTGTCAAAGGCCTTTTCTGCATCGATTGACAGGATCATATTGTTCTTCTCTTTTTTTTTTTGTTAATGTGATGTATCACGTTGATTGATTTGTGAATGTTGAACCAGCCCTGCATCCCAGGAATGAATCCCACTTGATCATGGTGAATAATTCTTTTTATATGCCGTTGAATTCGATTTGCTAGTATCTTATTGAGAATTTTTGCATCCATATTCATCAGGGATATTGGCCAGTAGTTCTCTTTTTTTACTGGGTCTCTGTCTGGTTTAGGAATCAAAGGAATACTGGCTTCCTAGAATGAGTCTGGAAATTTTCCTTCCCTTTCTGTTTCTTGGAATAGCTTGAGAAGGATAGGTATTATCTCTGCCTTAAACGTCTGGTAGAACTCCCCTGGGAAGCCATCTGGTCCTGGACTCTTATTTGTTGGGAGATTTTTGATAACCGATTCAATTTCTTCGCTGGTTATGGGTCTGTTCAAGCTTTCTATTTCCTCCTGATTGAGTTTTGGAAGAGTGTGGGTGTTCAGGAATTAGTCCATTTCTTCCAGGTTGTCCAATTTGTTGGCATATAATTTTTCATAGTCTTCCCTGATAATTGTTTGTATCTCTGAGGGATTGGTTGTAATAATTCCATTTTCATTCATGATTTTATCTATTTGGGTCATCTCCCTTTTCTTTTTGAGAAGCCTGGCTAGAGGTTTGTCAATTTTGTTTATTTTTTCAAAAAACCAACTCTTGGTTTCGTTGATCTGCTCTACAGTGTTTTTAGACTCTATATTGTTTATTTCTGCTCTGATCTTTATTATTTCTCTTCTTCTGCTGGGTTTGGGGTGTCTCTGCTGTTCTGCTTCTATTTCCTTTAGGTGTGCTGTTAGATTTTGTACTTGGGATTTTTCTTGTTTCTTGAGATAGGCCTGGATTGCAATGTATTTTCCTCTCAGGACTGCCTTCGCTGCGTCCCAAAGCATTTGGATTGTTGTATTTTCATTTTCGTTCGTTTCCATATATTTTTTAATTTCTTCTCTAATTGCCTGGTTGACCCACTCATTCGTTAGTAGGGTGTTCTTTAACCTCCATGCTTTTGGAGGTTTTCCAGACTTTTTCCTGTGGTTGATTTCAAGCTTCATAGCATTGTGGTCTGAAAGTATGCATGGTATAATTTCAATTCTGGTAAACTTATGGAGGGCTGTTTTGTGACCCAGTATATGATCTATCTTGGAGAATGTTCCATGTGCACTCGAGAAGAAAGTATATTCTGTTGCTTTGGGATGCAGAGTTCTAAATATATCTGTCAAGTCCATCTGATCCAATGTCTCATTCAGGGCCCTTGTTTCTTTATTGACCGTGTGTCTAGATGATCTATCCATTTCTGTAAGTGGGGTGTTAAAGTCCCCTGCCATTACCACATTCTTATCAATAAGGTTGCTTATGTTTATGAGTAGTTGTTTTATATATTTGGGGGCTCCGGTATTCGGCGCATAGACATTTATAATTGTTAGCTCTTCCTGATGGATAGACCCTGTAACTATTATATAATGTCCTTCTTCATCTCTTGTTACAGCCTTTAATTTAAAGTCTAGTTTGTCTGATATAAGTATGGCTACTCCAGCTTTCTTTTGGCTTCCAGTAGCATGATAAATACTTCTCCATCCCCTCACTCTCAATCTAAAGGTGTCCTCAGGTCTAAAATGAGTCTCTTGTAGACAGCAAATAGATGGGTCTTGTTTTTTTATCCATTCTGATACCCTATGTCTTTTGGTTGGCGCATTTAATCCATTTACATTCAGTGTTATTATAGAAAGATACGGGTTTAGAGTCACTGTGATGTCTGTATGTTTTATGCTTGTAGTGATGTCTCTGGTATTTTGTCTCACAGGGTCCCCCTTAGGATCTCTTGTAGGGCTGGTTTAGTGGTGACAAATTCCTTCAGTTTTTGTTTGTTTGGGAAGACCTTTATCTCTCCTTCTATTCTAAATGACAGACTTGCTGGATAAAGGATTCTCGGCTGCATATTTTTTCTGTCTAGCACACTGAAAATCTCGTGCCAATTCTTTCTGGCCTGCCAAGTTTCAAAAGAGAGATCAGTCACGAGTCTTATAGGTCTCCCTTTATATGTGAGGGCACGTTTACCCCTTGCTGCTTTCAGAATTTTCTCTTTATCCTTGTATTTTGCCAGTTTCACTATGATATGTCGTGCAGAAGATCGGTTCAAGTTACGTCTGAAGGGAGTTCTCTGTGCCTCTTGGATTTCAATGGCTTTTTCCTTCCCCAGTTCAGGGAAGTTCTCAGCTATGATTTCTTCAAGTACCCCTTCAGCACCTTTCCCTCTCTCTTCCTCCTCTGGGATACCAATTATGCGTATATTATTTCTTTTTAGTGTATCACTTAGTTCTCTAATTTTCCCCTCACACTCCTGAATTTTTTTATCTCTCTTTCTCTCAGCTTCCTCTTTTTCCATAACTTTCTCTTCTAGTTCACCTATTCTCTCCTCTGCCTCTTCAATCCGAGCCGTGGTGGTTTCCATTTTGTTTTGCATTTCATTTAAAGCGTTTTTCAGCTCCCCGTGACTGTTCCTTAGTCCCTTGATCTCTGTAGCAAGGGATTCTCTGCTGTCCTGTATACTGTTTTCAAGCCCGGCGATTAATTTTATGAGTATTATTCTAAATTCACTTTCTGTTATATTATTTAAATCCTTTTTGATCAGCTCATTAGCTGTTGTTATTTCCTGGAGATTCTTCTGAGGGGAATTCTTCCGCTTGGTCATTTTGGATAGTCCCTGGCATGGTGAGGACCTGCAGGGCACTTCCCCTGTGCTGTGGTGTATAACTGGAGTTGGTGGGCGGGGCCGCAGTCCGGCCTGATGTCTGCCCCCAGCCCACCGCTGGGGCCACAGTCAAACTGGTGTGTGCCTTCTCTTCCCCTCTCCTAGGGGAGGGATTCACTGTGGGTTGGCGTGGCCCGTCTGGGCTACTTGCTCACTGCCAGGCTTGTGATGTTGGGGATCTGGCGTATTAGCTGGGGTGGGTAGGCAAGGTGCACAGGGGCAGGAGGGGCAGGCTTAGCTCGCTTCTCCTTAGGTGATCCACTTCAGGAGGGGCCCTGTGGCAGCGGGAGGGAGTCAGATCCGCTGCCGGAGGTTTGGCTCCTCCGCAGAAGCACAGAGTTGGGTGTTTGCAGGGTGCGAGGAAGTTCCCTGGCCGGAACTGGTTCTCTTTGGGATTTTGGCTGGGGGATGGGCGGGGGAGATGGGGCTGGTGAGCGCCTTTGTTCCCCGCCAAACTGAGCTCTGTCGCCCGGGGGCTCAGCAGCTCTCCCTCCCTTTGTCCTCCAGCCTTCCCGCTTTCGGAGCAGAGCTGTTAACTTATGACCTCCCACACGCTAAGTCGCGCTTGCTGTCGGAACACAGTCCGTCAGGCCCCTCAGCTTTTGCAAGCCATACTCCGGGGCTCTGCTTGGCCGGCGAGCCGCCCCTCCGCCCAGGCTCCCTCCCGCCAGTCCGTGGAGCATGCACCGCCTCGCCGCCCTTCCTACCCTCTTCCGTGGGCCTCTCGTCTGCGCTTGGCTCCGGCGACTCCGTTCTGCTAATCCTCTGGCGGTTTTCTGGGTTATTTAGGCAGGTGTAGGTGGAATCTAAGTGATCAGCAGGACGCGCGGTGAGCCCAGCGTCCTCCTACGCCGCCATCTTCCCTCCGTCCTCACATTCTTTATTCTGGTCAAATGTCTTCTTATTGGATATCTTCCATGACCATCCTATCTAAAATTGCACCTTCATGCTCCAGCACCTTAACTTGCTTTATTTTGCTCTATAGCAATTATCACTACCTTAAATCATATCATACAATTAATTCTTAACCTGTTTATTGTCTGTCCCCTCTACTAGAATCTAACTGTTATAATGGCAGGAACCTTGTTTGCTTGTTCACAGCTGAATCTCCTTTATATAGAACAGTGTCCAATACAAAATAGCATCGCAATAAATATTTGTTGAAGAATGTACCAGCAGCTCTAGGAATGGTCTTCTATTTTACTTTACTCTATTAATTTTTGTTAAAATTTGGAGTCTGAAGAATATCAGATAAATTTGGGAGATAATACTAAATACAGACCCTTAGAGAGAGAAAAATTTGTTCTAATTTTAGGTTTCATTGCTCCAAATAGTCAATAAAATGGTAAGAAGAATAAAAAAATAGAACAGCATTAATAAGAAGTCTTGGCAACATCAGTGTTTTCATCTTATCAGGGGCAGCTGGTTTTTGTACTTGTTTATTTCAAAAGGGAAGTATTGTTTGGATTAATTTACCAGTTACAATCTTCAGTGCCTAAAAGTGATTTTTGCCATCTCAATGATCATTTTCTGAAATATTTTCAAGGACATTGGCTTCATGCTGAAAATAGAAAACATACTTGAAGACCTGTATGTGGCTCACGATTAACTAAAACTGTACAATCAATATCCGCATATGTTTCACAATTATTATACTTCTTTAAAATAAGATTCAGATACAGGAAGAATATTTTACAAAAGAATATTTTACAAAATATTTTACTCTCCATAAAGAGAGTATTTTCCTTGTTTTATTAAATGTCCTGCTTCTAACATTTCAGTTAATGAAAGCAGTCCCTTGTGTCAAATCAAATTCTCATTTAGCACTTCTCCCAAGCAAATAGCTTTCTACCTATCATATAATTTTCCCTTGAAGCATATTGACAATGGGTAATATAGAGAGACTTGGAGTCAAATTCCACTTTTAATCTGGAACTAGAAATACTCCTTTCATCTTCCAGGTTTATCTTTTGATGATATATATGTGACACATTCTTTTTCAGAAGGTCATCCCCTGGATTTAGTTATGAACACTATCAGTAGACAGATATAAGCTTTTACACTATTTAAAGTAACACAAGAGAAGATAGTAATGTATGACCATGATGTGAACAGAAATAGTAGCACAAAATTCTGTATGTGGAATAGCGCATGATTAAATAAAGAAAAAATTATGTTGTTAGAATCAAATTATGGTTTATAGGCTCTTTTGTTAGGGGTCCAGAAGCAGGTGAAGAGTGAGTGGTGATAACAAAGACTGAAAACTAGATGTTGCTACTTTTGTTGTTGTTTGGGGCAAATGGTGGTTTCTGAAAGATTCACTGGTTGAGCAGAAGAGGTGTAATTTTACAAGCAAAAGAAAAACGAGGAATCATTACCATTAACTGCAAGCTTTTAAAACTTTCTGTCCAATTTGCCTATAATATATAGCTGCTGGGAGGTGTGTTGGGTGGTGTTCAGTAAAAGAAGACAGCATATTGATGTTGACAGAGATGGAGCAGTTATAAATTTGGCAAGGGATTCTCATTAGTTGTCTTTTGTTAATTTCTTTCCAACTTCTGATTTGTGAGTGGAGTTGCTATGTTGTTTTTCACCCTTTTCCTTTGCTTTTCTTAAGTAGCAGTGATAAATACACACACACACACACACACACACACATATATATATATATATATATATATATATTTGATGGAAATGCATTTTCTATGCCTACTGATATCAAGTCAGGCTTTTTCTTTTCCAATCATTTCCCCCCACTGTGGTGACATTTGAAAATGAACTTGCAATGTTTTCCACTGTGTATTATAGGAAGATTGTAGACAAAAACTCTTTTGCGATATCCTGTTTTGTTCTTGCTTAGAGCTATTATCAGTTTCACACACTCTTTAGTTTTCTTGTCTTTAAGAAGGATTGAGGAAGAAAAAAGAGAAGGAGACTCAAAACATATTTTCTTACTTAAAACAAGTAAATCCTTTAATATGATTTTATTTGAAAACTTATAACTCTTAATTATTTCTCAACAATGTTGTCAGGACCACTTTTTTTGCTGTTTATTTTTTTAAAAGCATCTGAAGTGGAAATCATTTCCTCTGTACTCTAAGTAGCCAGGCTGCTATCCTTTCCTTAAGCAATAAGCTGACCAGACTTTAATTTTGACTTCAGCATATTTCTGGCTTTCTCTTAAATGCCAAATTAGTCTTAAAAGTTCATAGGATTAATGTTAAAAGTTATTCCACTTTTTCTTCATGTTAGTTCAGCAATACTGCAATATACCACTAACCTTTTCCTCTTTTTGATCATAGAGGCTATAAAATTGATTTGATTTCTTAAAGTACCCAAGAGTCACCTTGAGGACACCATTAAACTTATTAGGTTATGTTACTTCAAAGAAAATAATAAAAACATTCCATAAGGGTGTTCATAAGTTATTTACAAGGCAAAGTCATTCATAAATAATTCTCAATATTTCTTGTAGTCCCTCCCCTTTTACTTTCACAGGAATCCATTAATACACACAATTTTCTGTAATATTTGGCAAAAGGTATTTTATGAAAGAAAAGAGTTTTGTTTACATAACTGCAGCTATTTCTGTAGTCAAAGTGAGAAGAAGAAAGCCAGCTGTTTTATTTGGGGAGATGCATTAATGTACCTTTTGGTCATAAAAGAAAGACCCTGAGCTTAGCGTAGAGGTTGAAACAAATAGAAGCTAAATTGCTCTTCTCAATAAGGAAATAGCATTTTTAATTTTCTACCAAGCAGGCAAAGAGACAAGAGTAAAGAAGAGAAATCTGAAAAGAGTTGTTGGGAAAATGTGCTCCAAAATCCTGGCAGCTGGCCAGTAATGAAACATAACTATGGCAGGAACTGATGTTTGACGGTCTATCTTTACAAGTTGTTACCTATTCTGAGCAGTAATCCCCTCTGTTAGGCTAACTTTAGTAAAAGTCTATTACATGCAAAGCACTGTGTTAGTGGTACCTTAAGTAGTCATTCCCAGTGGTTTATATCTACACATGGAGTGAATCAGTGCAGAGATAGAAGAGTTATCAGTAATAATAATGCCAAGATGGCCAAAGTAGATCAAGAATTGAGCTAGTAGCTGGAATTCAGAATTAAAGGAAATAGCAATGACTAGGAGATACAGGAGAATATTAAGAAGAATGCTGGGCTCCCTGCAATTATATAAAATAGAGACTCTAATTCTTTTTATTAGACACTTAAGGAAAGAATTAGCCCATAAATCCAGAAAACTAAGGGATATTCCATTTAAATTTGTGAGAGAGAACTTAAACACATACCTCCCGAGGTATGGTAAGTATATGGATATTCATGTATTCAGATTTTACATATTTTTTTTCTTTATTGTACTTGGTCAGATTTGCTGTCTTTAAAGTTGTTCTAGATCTACTTGCAATACCTTTATATTTTACTTGAGTTTGTATTTTAGATTTATGAAGTCTGCCATTCTATGTTTTTGCTAAAGCCCTGGACATAATTTATTATAGTGTTTTTTTTTTTAATCTGAATTTTCAAGTTAATGATTATAAAACTACCATAATGATAAGTTCCTTATTAAAAACTGCACTCCCTAGAATGTTCTGTAGCACACCTAATTCTCTTCAGAGAGGGAATCATGTTAAAACAAACTTGGGAAACACTAAACCAGAATCTGCCAAGAATAGATTCTGAATTTACACCAGCAAAGTAATAGCTCTAAAAGGTACCATCAGGGGGAAAAACTATTTAATGTAATTTGCAATAGCATTATTTGACTATTGAACTTACTTTCTACCTAATACGTATTTACATCCCGTGGACCTAATGTTCATTAGAACAAAAGAACCCAAAGTGTTTTTATATTATCTCATTTATTTTCACAAATATAATATAAAAGAGGATTTAATGGTCAAAGTGAAAAATCACATAACTCCATTTGTGTTTAATGCATCTTTATATAGAGATAATGCTACAAACAATTTATGTTTTTTATTTCATGAGAAAATTGAATTCAATCTGACTTCTTCTATCTTATACTCTACTTACATTTACCGTTTAATTCTCTCTTCATTCTCTTTAATACAAGTATTAAAGGATGTTAGGATGTATCACTAGGATGTAATACTAGGAAGTATTATTAGGATGCTTTAATATAGGTAATGCAGTGTCCTTTTTTTGTATATGAGTCCCTCATTTCTTAATCCAGCTTTTCATATAATTTATATAGCTCCCTCCACCAACCACAGCCTCCATGGAAGATCATGAAGCATCGTTATGATTCTTTTGACAATAAGGCAAAACCAAAATAGTTAAAAGGAATTTGTCTAACATCTATGAGAAAGACAGTTTATCTTAATTTAGGGCTTTGTAGATCCAAAACTCTGGTTAGCTCAATGCCCTCTTCAATTCACAGCAGTCCACTAGACAGGTACCTAAAATTCCCTGGGGCATGGACAACTATGGATCCAAACCAAATTCCCTCACTAAGATTTCAAGAAATTAGACACAGAAAGTTTAAGCTAACTGGCCAAGATCACACAGCTAGTTAGCAGCAAGGTAAAAACAATAAGTTACTCAACTAATCCCTGGTTTATCTTTCTTATAGAAATATCCAGGTATTTTTAAGTTTCTAAAACCAGCAACTACTATCCATATCATACATATATACACACAAACCAAAGAAATGCCACATTTGGAAAACATCAGTGAGATATTTTACTGGGCCATTTACTAAATTAAAAGAAAAATGCCAAAAACATTTTCTTTTGGAAAGCTAACTAAAAGTTTTTATTTTTATATAAGGTTTATTGGGAACATTTGCCTATCTGTCCAGCGCATGCCTTGACATCATAGTCCAATTGAAGTGTTGATTGGCGTCAAGAACCCACATGTTGAAGGATTTCTAAACTCTCATACTGTGACACAATAATACTTTTATGGCATGAATTTGAAATTACTATTTATTTATAAAAATTGGCCATGATAGTACTTTTGGAGCTATTACATCTGAACATGATAATAATATACAATATAAAGGGGGGGAAATGGAGGCCCATGGATGTCTAAATGATGAGAACTTTTATTCAGAATTACTATATTTTATTTATTTATTTATTTACTTACTTATTTCTTTATTTATTTTTATTATTACTATTTTTGGTATGAAATTTAATGTCAAATTGGTTTCCATACAACACCCAGTACTCATCCCAACAGGTTCCCTCCTCAATGCCCATCACCCACTTTCCCCTCCCTCTCACCCCCCATCAACCCTCAGTTTATTCTCAGTTTTTAAAAGTTTCTTATGGTTTGGCTCCCTCCATCTCTGTATCTTTTCTTCCCCCTTCCCCTCCCCCTTGGTCTTCTGTTAAGTTTCTCAGGATCCACATAACAGTGAAAACATATGGTATCTGTCTTTCTCTGTAGGACTTATTTCACTTAGCATCACACTCTCCAGTTCCATCCATGTTGCTACAAAAGGCCATATTTCATTCTTTGTCATTGCCAAGTAGTATTCCATTGTATATATAAACCACAATTTCTTGATCCATTCATCAGTTGATGGACGTTTAGGCTCTTTCCATAATTTGGCTATTGTTGAAAGTGCTGCTATAAACATTGGGGTACAAGTGCCCCTGTGCATCAGCACTCCTGTATCCCTTGGGTAAATTCCTAGCAGTGCTATTGCTGGGTCATAGGGGAGACTATAGATGCTGGAGAGGATGTGGAGAAACGGGAACCATCTTGCACTATTGGTGGAAATGCAAACTGGTGCAGCCACTCTGGAAAACAGTGTGTAGGTTCCTGAAAACTTAAAAATAGATCTACCCTATGACCCAGCAATAGCACTGCTAGGAATTTACCCAACAGAATTACTATATTTTAAATGGCCAACAAGTACGTGGAAAGGTAATCAGCATCACTAATCATCAGTGAACAGCAAATCAAAATCACAGTGAGATATCCCTTACACCTTATAGAATGGCTATTAACAAAAAGACATAAGATAGCAAATGTTGAAAAGGATGTGGAAAAAAGGGAACACTTCCATTTCTTGGTATATATCTAAAGAAAATGAAATCACTGGGTATATATGTAAAGAAAATGAAATCACTAACCACTGTCTCAGAGATACCTACACTCCCATATTCATTGTAGCATTATTCACTATAAAGAAAACATAGAAACAACCTAAATGTCCATAAAAGAGTCAGTGGATACAGTAAATGTGGTATATATGTCTTTTATATGTATGTGTATGTATATATGTATACACACACACACACACACACACACATATAGATACAATAGAATATTATTCAGCCATAAAAAATGAAATCTTGCCATTTGTGACAACATGGATTGGCCTTGAGGACATTATTCTAACTGGCAGAGACAGAAAAATATAATATGATCTCACTTATATGTGGACTCTAAAAACATCAACTTCATAGAAACAGAGGATAGAATGGTGGTTGCTAGGAGCTGAGGTGGAGGGAAAGGGGGCAATGTTGGGTGTAAACTTTAAGTTATAAGATGAGTAAGTTCCAGGGATCTAAGGTGCAGAATGGATACTATAGTCAATAATATTGTGCTATAAGCTTAAATTTCCTATGAGTGTAGAGCTTCAATGTTGTCACCATAACAACAAGAAAATGGTAATTATGAGAGATTAAGGATATGTTAGCTAACCTTATTGTGGTAAGCATTTCACAATATATACATGTATCAAATATTCATATTGTATGCCTTGAACTTATACAATGTTACATGTGAATTATGTCTCAACAAAGCTGGGGGAAAAAGATTACTATATTTTGTCTTCACCATAGAGACTTGTCAGAGATAAGGGAGAAACTCTATCTTAACTCATAGGTTAACTTTGTATATGGTTCTGTGAAACACAAATCTAGAAAATGGAGTCATTCTTTTGTGAATATTAATATGCACAAATTTACCTATGTATATTGTTTTATAATCCGTAGAAGGCAAAAGGAGTAGGAAAAGTTAGCAAGTGGAATAGGAAATGCATAAGTATAACCTAAGAATGCTGAGTGGGAACTTTATGGGATGATGCTTATTACCTGAATGTCAAAATTGATTGTTGGATTGGAAAGGAAAAGAGGGAAATGGCAGTAAAGATAGTGATGTTACTTGAGAAAAGTTATAGGAAATTGAAATTGAAACACTGTGTGATAGTGATTTGTGGGGAAGGAATGAGGAAGATGTGTGGGGCTGATGGGGTAGGGGTAATGGAGCTCAATAGAATGGAGGATTCTTGTCAGTGAAGAGAGAGAGAGGAAAGGTTAGTTACAGTGGGCCAACGATGCTAGACTGGGGAGTGTGAACTGGATATAAAAGTGTCAGATCACAGGATGAACAGTGGACAGGGGAAGCAATATTCATCAAGCACCTTCCATGTGCCAGTTAATAGGCCAGGAGCTTCATATTTATTATCTCACTGAAATGTGCCTAGCATCTCTCTAAGATATATTTACCTTTGAATCAATATTCATGCTCTGCTTTCCCTTATATTACAATGGGTGAAGAGTTCAAGCCCTTATCAAAGGGCAGCCTGGCCTTATGTGCTCTAGCTCCCATTGCCTCAATTCTCTTTTTACTGGAACATATGCATTGTCATTCAAACATGCTCTACTCTCTACTGTCTTAAATAAAGAAGCAAATGAAACTCTTCAACCTCCACTTCTTCCTTAGCTACTGCCGCATTTCTCTACTCCCTTTCATGAAAGAACTTGAGTTTTTCACCCTCATTGATTCCATTTCCACACCTCTAATTGGCTTTTGAATATAAGTAGGGGCAGAGCAAGGGGAACACTCCTTCACCTTAAGTCCAATTATCCAAAAGTGTTATGCAGTCACAATGTTTGTTAAGAATATAATAAAAAAAATTATTAAGCTGTGGGAAAGCATAACCATGAGACAGAGAAATTAGTCACAGGTTTTCCATCTTTATAAAATGTACTTTATCCCTCACCAATTGCCCAAACCCTGCTCCTCTGGCCTGGATACACCCACAACCTCATGCTATTTAATCAATTCCAATCTGGTTTCTGTCCATCCCAGTCAACTGAAACAGCTCTTGTTGAAGTCATCAGTGACCACCATGTTGCAAAATACAATGGTAATTTCTCTGTCTTCATATTATTCAATGTCTCAGTAGTGTCTGATCCAGTTAATATGTCTTCTTGAACCAGTATTTCTTCTGGATAGCTTGACATTAAAACTCTCCTCGGTTTTTTCTGAGCTTGCTGTCCAGTCATTCTCACTCACCTTTACTTGTTCTCCCTCTTCTCTCTGACCTTTAATTTTTGAACTGCAGGGCACTGGGGCAGAGGAAGCATGCATGGTGTTTGGTATCTCCTCATACCACTTTGGTGGAAGAGCACAGGGCTATATAATCTCTTTCTATATAGGTGATTAGTGACTGAAACTCCAGTGCCCAATCTCCTGGTCCTGCTTGAAAATTAATTATCTACACTTTGCATTAATTTCTAGCTCCTCCTTTATACCTCTGCCTTCTATCTGTATTTTGTGTCCCTGCAGGATTATGTTCTTTGAGATGTGTCCTTCTAAATCTACTTCTTACTTAACTAAACTAGTATATTAAAGGAGACAGAAAGGGATATTAAGGTAGGATCAATGCCTATAACCTATGATGTCATATCAAGGAAAAAATGTTATATTTCAATAGTATGAGGAAATGGGCTTTCCTTTGTCTAAGGACTGAGAGGAGATAATCTATAGTGATTATTAAAGGAACAAAATACATATAATGTGGCTTAAGGGGAGATGTAAAAATCTGCAAATATCTCCAATTATGCAAACATTAGCAGGAGAAAATATTGATTTTTGTTAGTAAATGGTACAAAGAGGCTGTAACTAACAATAATGAAGTTACACATAAAGAAACCAGTGAAGGGGCACCTGGGTGGCTCAGTCGGTTGAGCGTCCGACTTCGGTTCAGGTCATGATCTCGCGGTGTGTGAGTTCAAGCCCCGCGTCGGGCTCTGTGCTGACAGCTCGGAGCCTGGAGCCTGCTTCAGATTCTGTGTCTCCCTCTCTCTCTCTGCCCCTCCCTTGCTCATGCTCTGTCTGTCTCTGTCTCAAAAATAAATAAAAACATTAAAAAATTAAAAAAAAAAAAGAAGCCAGTGAAGATGCAATGGAAATAGTAGAACAAATGTATGGAGTGAACTGTGGAAAGTCCTTTAAAGCGAATTTTTACTAATAAAAGGAAACCAACTCTATACGATGAAACAAATGGCAATTAGGCAAAATCAGTGACATCCTCAACTGCAAGTTTGCACAGTAGCAAAGAACACTAGTACTCTGTCTAGTGTGTCTTTAATGAGGGTGACAGTTCATGTGCTTCCCAACATACCTATAAATGGGTTACAGGTCAACTTCTGCCTATAGTCATTCCCTGATCTTTTTTTTTTCAGTCTCTCAAAATTTTATTCAAGAATCTTTGCTCTTTGGGGAAAAAAACAATTTTCAATATACCTTTAAATGTCTGAGTAAATATGCATTTCTTGTAAATGAAAACTTTTATTCTATTCTTGAAAATGATAGACCCAAAAGTAAGCCTATATAATAAGAATAGACAAGACTTGCAAAATGATATAGCCCACTCAAGGTGAACTGTAGGATCAGAGGATACTTGAACATCTAGGAAGCTGGACATATTTCTAGGTCACTCTGGAGCAGAATTTGCTATGGTTCAAGGATAGAATACTGGCAATGTGACATCAAGTCTACAGAGTTACCTTTGAGTAATGGAGAGGTGAAAACCTAAGCATTTTTGCTTCAGTGAAACCACCTCTAATGAGATCATAGACATGTTTCAGTAAAGTAGTAAAGCATTTCGAATTGTGTGTAGCTTTCAGATCTGAACTAATTTTCATGGCTACTGTTTATCCATCCTTCTTCCTTCTAAGCACATCCACTGATCTTTTTTTTTTTTTTTTTTTTTTTAATTTTTTTTTTCAACGTTTATTTATTTTTGGGACAGAGAGAGACAGAGCATGAACGGGGGAGGGGCAGAGAGAGAGGGAGACACAGAATCGGAAACAGGCTCCAGGCTCTGAGCCATCAGCCCAGAGCCCGACGCGGGGCTCGAACTCACGGACCGCGAGATCGTGACCTGGCTGAAGTCGGACGCTTAACCGACTGCGCCACCCAGGTGCCCCTCCACTGATCTTTTAAAAACAATGATTACCAACTTGTTTTCACATTAGAGCACATATAAAAAAAGAAAATATGTGTGTGGCTCACTGGATATCAGAGAAGACTGGCCACAAATTGGCTGCTTCAGACTCTGCTCAACCATCCCAAGAATGGAGGGGAATCCATTGTTGTCAAGCCAGTGTTCTTCAAAACACTGGTTGGGGAGCACTGTCGTAAAACCTTTTGTTTAGGCAAGGAAGACAACTAGTCTCCAACTCTCAATGCCTTCTTCCATTTTCCCTCTTTTACCACCTTCTTTTTTAAAGATTTTATTTTAAATATATTCTACACCTAACATGGGCTTAAACTTACAACCCCAAGATCAAGAGTTGCATGATCTACTGACTGAGACAGCACCCCTCTTTTGCTACCTTCTTATGGCTGCAGTGAAATAATTATTTTACCTTCCACCATCCCCTTTTCTACCCAGTTATTACTTTGATATCATAGCCCCAACAATTTCTCCCAATATTCTTATAATGTGGAAACAGAGCCATCGTCAGTATACCCTCAGGAAAATGTTAGGCATTTTCTAGTTTTCTTGGAGACATCTGAGTTTACCAGTACATCGTACAAGTTCCAGTAGAAGGGAAGCAATTGCCATGAATTTCTTAAACTGACCAATGGGAGTTCGCCTGCTTTATATTTAGATTGTCCTTTTTATCCTGAAAATAGCCACAGTTTACCAACCACCAGCAAAGAGTTATAATCTCTTTGAAGTTACCAGGTCTAAGTAGTAACAACAACTAAGATTCTGGAGTTATTGAGTCTAATTTTATGAATATCAACTACAGTATTTTAATTATATATTCCTCAACAGACCTAAGGCTGAGTACGGTTTCAAAATTGGCAAAAGAAACCACTCTTCAAGAAATAAGCCAACCTACATGACCCTAAATACATTAAACCTAGTAATCAGAATACTTGATAGAAAGTCTAAACACTTATTAGAATGACAAAAATTAGAAAATAGTAGTCTTTGCATCTGAGGGAGTCAATGGAATAAGTGGAAAGTGTACAGAACCAAGACTTAGGAGTGCTGGGTTCTCTCTAGACCTGGGCCTGTCATTTGAAAATATTGTGTACTTAGATCTACTGGATCCTCCCGTGTCTTAATAACTTCATATTTTAAAATGAACGAGCTTATCACACATAGTGAATGGGATGGGATGGGTTGTTTCTCCATCCTATCTTCCAACTTCATTAAAATGATGTTAAAGATATAAAAAGGTATAATTTACCAAAGGAAAAAAAAAAACTCCAATTGGCTAGAAAATGACATCACAGTAGAGAAGGCAACAAAAATTTAGAAATTGGAAAGCAGATGGACAAGTGTTACACTGACTCAATAGACCTTGGATAAGTGAAACTTAAGCCTGCAGATGAGGGGAGTTGGTAAGCAAGAAGAAATACCATTCTTTAAAAAACTAAAAACACTAAATACTTCTTCAGGTAGGGCAATAGGGTGAGACTAAAAACATGTGACCACATTAAATGTCTTTAAAGCAAGGATTTAGACCCCTGCTGCAGATCCCTTTCCCATCCTGTCCTTCCAGACAACTGCTTCTGCTACTCCCAAGCCTGAAGGTTTACTTTCTGGAGGGGCTTAAGTACTCAGGCTTTGCCCTGAGACCAAATTGAGGACCCAATAGAGATGCCTCTATATTAAAAACAGGGGAAATAAAAGAAACTCTGCCTATTGAACAGTAAAAGCTCCAATTCCCTTTCCATACTCAGCTCCAAGAAACTGATAACCAGGTTTCTACTTCAAAGTATACATTGGAGCAGGACCAAGAGTTCTATAAGAGGTATCTCCAAGAAGAACGTAAGACTGATAATGTACTGATATCTTTGTGTCTTCAGAGGAGGTTTTCGATTCTTTAGAGAATTTGGGGATGAATTAATTATTAGTACATAGAACACTATGCAAATGAAAAAAATGAGCTAATTAATGAGCTCCAGAAAATAAAAAAGTCATACAAGAAAGGAAAGATAATCATAATAAACTGGGTACCTCACCTATAAATAATATTATAGTGTCATAGTAATGTAAACACTGAACTGATTTAACTAAATGTGGTATATTGCGTTGGGCAAAGGGGGGGGGCACTTAGGCTGAATTTGCAGCTTATAATAGGAAGTCAGAAGATACTATTTAAAACTGAAAAGGGGTGCCTGGGTGGCGCAGTCGGTTAAGCGTCCGACTTCAGCCAGGTCACGATCTCGCGGTCCGTGAGTTCGAGCCCCGCGTCGGGCTCTGGACTGATGGCTCGGAGCCTGGAGCCTGTTTCCAATTCTGTGTCTCCCTCTCTCTCTGCACCTCCCCCGTTCATGCTCTGTCTCTCTCTGTCCCAAAAATAAATAAACGTTGAAAAAAAAATAAAACTGAAAAAAAAAAAGTTAAAATAATGGTATAAGTGTATAATTTAGATATGTATAGGCTAACACCAGAAGAAATGGAGCAAAGAATTGAATGTTGTTTGCTTTTGGAGAGGATGGTGCAGGGGACTGTTATTTTCATTACATACCCAGTACTACCAGTTGATTTTTAAAAGTATGTGCATTTATTACTTAGATTAAAAAATTAATTTTTTTAAAAAAGTTACTAAATTTGACTAAATAACCTTTGATGTCTTCTACTTTGAAAGTTCAATGACTATGAAAAACTTTAATACTTTTTTCAAGAGACTTACTCCTCCATTAAATTAGATACTACTTAAGAATAAGCTACATTAAGACTTCCCGGCCCCTAAAGACTCCCTAGTATATGACATGCTCAAATTACTCATGTGAGTAGTTTACCACTGTTGTTAAAATTTGGATAGGTAAATGTACTGCTACATTTGCATAGCTATTTTACTTTAGTCATTGCATGACCTTCATATATGTGCCTCTTCTGAAAAACACATGGAGAATATATATGTCTTGAGACAACCAAGATTTGAAAGCTACCATTAATAGTACTAGTCTGACCAAGTAGGGAATTCTTTATGTCCTGCAACTGACCCTCACCCCATCTCTGAGGATGTTCTGATACTTGATTTCTCCTTGAATTACAACTTTTATGTCCTTCTATTTACTTGGTTCTCAGTATTTACTTAAAAACTCCAGTTTTCAGTTCTTATATGTATCACTAGCAGTAACTCTAAAATTCCAGACAGAATCCATTTCTTGCCTCTTGGTGAATTCAAGTGCTGATTCTTCTCTGTTTCTCATCCCTGTCTTTGTGCAATCCCTGCATTGTATCTAGTGTATTCCAACAACAAACTATACTTGACTCACTAAGAACCTCTGTTATAATTTTATAGTTGGTGACTATCAAAATGTCATGTAGGTCTTGTCTATTGGTGGGTTTGGGCACAATGTTATTTCTTTTTTATGTTTATTTATTTATTTATTTATTTACGAGAGAGAGAGAGAGAGAGAGAGAGAGAGAGCGAGAGCACAAGCAGGGGAAGGGCATAGAGAGATAGAAACACAGAATCCGAAGCAGACTCCAGGATCTAAGCTGTCAGCACAGAGCCCGACACAGGGCTCAAACCCATGAACTGTGAGATCATGACCTGAGACAAAGTCAGATGCTTCACCAACTGAGCCACCCAGATGCTCCAATGTTATTTCTTTTTTGTATTCTTATTGCTTCTCTATTAGATGCCATCAGTCTTTCATTGTCCATTCTCCATACTGCTTCATTTACCCTCATAAGAATTAAGACTTTTTTTTTAGTGCCAGACCTAGTTTAAGGGCCAACATAAGCAATTTGTCTCTGGAGGATTTCTTCATCTCCCTTACTCTTGTCCCTTCCTCCCATTTATCACATCAAATCCTTTCAAATGATCATAATTCTCAACCTGCCTTCTCCCTTCACTCATGAATATCTAGAGATTCCCAGTATGGTTCCTTTCACATGTTAGGTAGTATCCTAACTTTTCACATGTTAGGCAATATCCAGGCCTATATTGCCCTCCCATATCTGACAAAACATAACTGTCTAGAGGGTGGTCTAAGATTGTGGAATTAGGAAGATCCTGTACTCATCCCCTCCAACAGATACACTGAATCTATAACTATATATGGAATGATTTCCTCTAAAAAAGACCTTAAAACTGGCTGAATAGCTCTTTCACAACAAACAGTAAAAGGTCCACATGGAATTGGGTAGTTGGGTACGTGAGGCAAAGGCACAGTCTCACCAAATACGCACCCTCAACCCAGTGTGGCAACGCACAATTGGAGGAATTTCAGAAACCCAGAGCTTTTCCCTGATAAACAAGGAATTTGTGCTCCACATCAGGCATTCAACCCCTGGTACCTATAATGGAGAGATAAGCCCCCAAAATATCTGGCTTTGAAAATAAACAGGGCTCTTGTCCAGGAGAGTGAAGGGACTGTAAGATATTGAGATATTTCCCTTAAAGGGCTCATGCACAGACTTACTTCCCCAGAGACTAGCGTAAAAGCAGAAGTTTAAAAAGAGCCTGGACTCTATGTGAAGATTTATTTGCCAATCTTAAAGCATTTGCAAGAGGGGTAAAGGCCTGTTGTGACTCTCCCTGGGGCCAGAGATATTGGCTGGTCCATTTTTGCACTCTCCTTCTACCTTCATAGCACCAGTAAGCACACTCCATCCCTGCACTCTCCCTTGGCCCTGCTAAAGCAGGTGGGTGCACACAGTCTACAAAAGGGATTATCCTTGATCACATGACTCTAGTGGCCAGTGGGGATTGTGTTTCTGGGTCCCCCAGGAATGTAAATATTCGATAGACAGTTCTTGGCAGACTACAACCCACAGGGTACTACACAGATGGTAGACTGAAACACACCCCCGGTCTTTCTCTGAAAAAGGCCTATTTACTTGTCCCAGAGCTTCAGTCTGAAGGGCAATCTTCAGGTTTGTTACACACCTAGAGGCTGTGGAGGTACTATCAGGGAATATAGACCGGGGGACGCTATCTTTGCATTCTCCCTTGGCCTTTCTACAGCTCACTGGTAACTTCCAGAAAGGAGCTTATTCACACTCGTGTGGAGTCCTGATTTTTATGACTGTCGTGCAGGGGACAGCTCCAGATCATCTGGTCTGGAGAACAGCAGTGTTTATGATTGTGGTCCAAGAGAACTGTATACATCAGCATACTTTAAAAGCTTCTAGTGCCGCCTGGGTTATTCAGTTGGTTAAGTACACGACTTTGGCTCAGGCCATGATCTTGTGGTTCAAGAGTTCGAGCCCCATGTCAGGGTCTGTGCTGACAGCTTGGAGCCTGGAGCCTGCTTCAGATTCTGTGTCTCCCTCTTTCTCCCCCCCCCACCCCCTCACACTCTGTCTCTCCCTCTCTCAAAAACAAAGAATCGTTAAAATTTTATTTTTTAATTTTTTTAAAAAAATTAATGTTTATTTATTTTGAGACAGAGAGAGACAGAGCATGAATGGGAGTTGGGTCAGAGAGAAAGGGAGACACAGAATCTGAAACAGGCTCCAGGCTCTGAGCTGTCAGCATAGAACCCGAAGCAGGGCTCGAACTCACAGACAGGGAGGTCATGACCTGAGCCAAAGTGGGACGCTTAACCGACTAAGTCACCCCGGCACCCCCCAAAAACATTTTTTTTAAAAAGCTGCTGCCTGGGGGTCTGGCTTCCAGCCTAAAACTAGGTGCTGGGTGAGATACTTCCCATTGGAGCACTGACAGGTCTTGGCATACCCTCAACAATTGAGACCTACCAAGAATAAATCAGGCTGCTTAGGCAATCACAAAGGTTTGATAGACAACTAAGAGCCAGAACAACGTTGAAAGATAAATTTCATCTCTTACACAAGACCACAACTTCCAGACTGGTAAAGGTAGTTGTTTTGCCTAATACATAGAAAGAAATACAGAGTCAAGCAAAATGAGGAAACAGAGGAGTATATTCCAAACAAAACAGCAGGATAAAATCTCAGGGTTAAAAAAAAAAACACCTAATGAAATGCAGATAAATAATTTACCTAATAGAGTTCAAAGTAATGGTCATGAAGATGCTCACCAAACTTGGAAGAAGAATGCATGAACACAGTGAGAACTTAAAGAAAATTAAAAATTTTTAAATTAAAAATTAAATTAAAACTGTCTAGATTTCTATCCAGCTTGGGATATATTCTCTGTTAGGGAATTGGAACTGAAAACATAATTCATATGGTAAGGGTTGAAATTTCTATAATGTAGTTTTCCTCCTAGGTAATAGCTGTACCTTAATAGGTTCCTTCATTCTACATTATTTAAAGAGGGTACAGGTTTGTGTGAGTATGTGTGTGTGCACATGTGTGTGAGGAAATGGCAGCTAATAAGATAGCAGGGGAGCATGGAGGTTGGGAGGTGTTTCTGGTGACTTTCACTTCTCACGATGTGCAGGGAGTTACATATCCCTCTGTATACAGAGATTTTTTTTTTTGAAGGTAGAACCTCATTTGAATATTTTAATTTGGGATTGGAAGATGACATATTTAATAGACACCACTTATTATTATATCAAAATATTATCACAGTTTTGGTAAATTACATTTCCTTTAGACTTCCTTTTTCTTTCAGACCTCCAATAATTTTAGACCCTCTATGTATATTTGGTATGCCATTTTACTTGTGTAAAATCAGTATGCTGTTTCAGCCAATAAAACAGAAAATCGCTTTTATTTTGTTTTGAGTAATTAATCTCTTTATTCATTAATTTTTGGAAAGAAGGAGAATTCACTTCCTGAGATATTTCCATTTGGTTGATAATTATTGATATTATCTTGGGTGTTATGGTTTTCAGTCCAGCTGCAAATGAGGTAGGATTCCTATGCTCTAGAGAGAAGGTTTTAGAAGTAATTAAGTGTAAATGCCTCCTCATCTGCTTGTCTTCTAACAAGAGCTTTTCTTATTTAAAAGTTCCAGTTTTAGCCTAATATTTTTCAGAGCGAGCACTATAGAGTTTAGGAGCAGGCCATGTATTCTCCTCTGATTCAGTCATCATACTTTGGAAAAAGAGACAACATGATAGAAAATGAGAATGTTAACTGGAAAACAACTGTCAGTTTCTATCGCCAAGAAAGTTGCATAGGAATCACAGATAATCTGGGGTGTTGACTCATGCCTAAAATATGGTTAATCAGAGAAAAATAAATTATCTTTGTAGGAGTCACTAGATTGAAGGAAAAGCAAAGAGAAAAAGAGATGGCAGGTATATAGCAAACCTAATGAAAGAATGGTGATTCAACAGCCAGAAGGATCTGCTTTAGGAACAACTCAACAGACCACTACTGAGACCAATGCTAATGCAAAAATTAGGAGGTAAGGAGACATCGAAGCAGAAGAAGGGGGAATGGAGACAGCACACCAGTAACTGTGTCCATTATGACAGTCTAGGCAGAGGAAGAAGAAGAGGAACCATAGCTGTGAGGTGACAAGTTAGTTCCCTAAAATATTAATGAGGTTTTCATGACATGTGTCATAAAGCATGAGGTAAGGAAAGAATTCATTTAACAATGGAGTAATCAAAGAATTGCAAAATTTTGCAGTGCTACTTCAGTGTTTTTTTTTGTTTCTTTGCTTGTTTTGTTTTTTTGGGTTTTTTTAATTGATGATATGTTGTCATGCTTAATGAGCTAAATCATTGGCCTGATTTGTTTAGAGAAGCTATGTCCAGAAATAAAATGTGAGTTACATATGTAATTAAAAGTTTTATAATAGCCAAATTTAAAAAAATAAGAAAAAAACAGGTAAAATTAAACTTAATAAAACAATATATTATTAAATATCTAACTTTACCAGGTAAGCAGTATAAAATATTATTGATGAGACATAGTTATATTCTTCTTTTTTACACTAATATTTAGAAGCCTAGTATGTATTTTGTGCTTATAGTGTATCTTAATTTGGACTAGGTCCATTTCATGTTCAATAGCCACATGTGGCTAATGGCTGCCATATTGAACAGTATAGGTTTAGGGGAACCCATCTTTGCATCATCACCTATGAAGTAGTCTTGAAGACAAAGCAAAATAAAATTTGATCAAGCTGCTAAGTCTTCACTGGCTAATATAGTAATCATTAGCGACATGTGGCGATTTAATAAAAATAAATTAAAATTAAGAATGTGGTAACTTGGTTACACTAGCCACATTTCAAGTTCAAAATAACCACTTGTTATTAGGCTAATGACTACCCTATTAGGCACCACAGGTTTAGAGACATAGTGTCTCTTTTATCCAAACTGAAAACTAGAGAATAATGTCTAAATAACAGGGACTTTGTATTACCCTTGATGAAACCAAACATTTCTCCTTTCACATTTTATTCCAAAATTCTCTTTACACTGTGAACTGCCCCCTCCCTTCAATAAAATCTTACCATGTTCTTGCCTACAAGATGCAACATTGTCCAAGAATCCTAAAAAAATAAATTTTGTGGATACCCCTTCTCTCTCAATAATTTCACTTTTTTCACGTTTTATAAATGTGTGGTATCTTTTGTTTGTAATATGTGGCACATCTGGAAAAGAGTTGTTAGGAGTGAATTTCTGAACATGCTGACATACCTTCCAAAACATTGTAATTTTAGCTGGCACTCTGACAATTGTAGGATGTAGAGTTAGGAAATTTAAAAGAAAGAAAGAAAGATGCAAACATATAACAATATTCTTTTCTCCCCCATTCTCCTGTATTTTAGGCATTTTTTTTTTATTGTCTGTGCTCTAGGCAGTGTTCTAACTTGATATTGGCAAGTCAATGATAAGGCCTGCTCAGCACCCAGGGAATTAGCTAGTCACAATTAGTCTTTTAAAAGGTCTGCTGCTTGGAAATTTGCCACTAAACTCAGTATAGCCTCAGCACATAATGTAAATTTTTAATGATTATAACTTTTCTAAATTCAGCCTTTAACAAATCTTATAGTAGTGTTTTGAAACTTTTAGATCAAACATAACCTGATTAGGTTGGTATTTGATTAAACTGAACTGCCACTTCACTGATGTGTTTAAATAAATCAACATTAATATGCTTTTACTACAGTAAATAAAGTTACGTGTATATAGTTGAAATGTCAATATCCACACATGGCTCTTGAAAATTAAGTACTCCATGCATTCTGAATAATGAATCCAGTATTAATTTGGGGAAAATTGTTGATTTCTTTTTATAGGCCTATGGAAGTACTTTACCCCAAAATTGTAAAAGTTCTTAATTCTTAAAAATAATAAACCAAATAGTTGTTGAGTTCTAAAACCACTGAGTTGTCCTAATAATGTCCTAATAATTAATGAACTTTTCCTCCCTAAAATGCAATACTGATTGATCCTTTAAAGAATACTTATAAGGAATCTTTTTCATTCTAATAGGATAAATTTGGTAGGAGACCTTTGGCTGCTTTGCTTTCCCACTCTACCAACAAGTACTTGCATTGTTTGCCCAGTAACAGATTTTCTATAGCAGATAGTCTTCATCAAAGGTTAACTAGCATCAAGTGGCAGGGAAAAAAATACTGTTTATGCCCATAGGTACAGCATGATGAATTTAAATATCTCATCTAAGGATGAAAGAAGCTTTTTAGAAGCTTAAGTATGTTGAAAAATGTAGCTTTCCACATTCCATTTCTATTGTTGTCCAACAGATAGATGCTATAGGATGGTCCTACATTTTCCATGACATTCACAGTTCTGTATTTTATTGATAAGCCATCTTTATGTGTCCTTTAGCAGCCTATTTGATTTTTGACTAGTTCTCTGAATCCTGTATGGGATGAGTTTCAAAGTACACCAAATTCTTATTTGAGTACCTTCTGTCATTATTCCCTTCACTTAAAAAAAGGTAAACCTGAAGCAAGTCTGCCTTGGAACTCTTGCGCATTGGAAAGAGATGTTTATACAGTCTATGCTGGAACACCTATGATTAGTTAGAATTAAGTTTGGGTGCAAGTGACAGAAAACCTAAATAAGAATGGCTTAAACAAGATAGGTTTTTTTCTTTGATGCATTCAAGGGCAGAGGTACATAATACGACTGGTATGGTCTAATCCTTTGATCTTACAGCTCTTCCATGCCTGGCCTCCATTCTGAAAGTTACCTTGTGGTCAAAGAGGGCTTCCTCTAGCCATCATGTCTGCATTCTAACCAATAAGGAAAGGGATGTGAAGGACAAACTCCTCCCTTTAAGGACACTTCCCAGAATTGGCACACTCTTCCTCCACTTATATCCCATTGACTGGGACTTAGTCTCCCTGCCACAAGTAGGTGCAAGGATGACTGGAAAATAGTCTCTATGCTGGATGACCATAAGCTTAGCTAAAAATTTGTAATTTTGTTATCTTGAAACAAAGATATATTGGGGAAAACTAGATGTCTGTGCCATACTGTTCTCTGGTATGGAACTCTTGGTCAGCAAAAGACCATTTCATTAACCTGGCAGCTGCTGCTAGAAAAATAAAGGAAGTGACTAAGTTTCTGGTAGATATTCCTGAAAGAATTACTTATAAGGCCTTTTTTCTCCTGGCTTGCTATATTTTCAGAGCCCTTCAAACCACGGCATATGAAAACTCCTGCTTGCCTCAGAGGTCTTAAAATGCCTTTGATTTCAACTGTGTATCGAAACTTCCTATACTGCTGTGATAAGAAGTTACTTTCCAATTTTCCACTCTGGCATAATATATCAGGGGGAGAAAAAATTATTTTCTTATGTGCCTGAACTTTTATTCTTTTCCAGTTTTGTCATTTTTAGTCACCACACATTGAAACACCTCTACTGACATTAAACCTATCTATATAACCCCAAATTAATTGCAGTTTTATAGTTGATTAAATAATAACAACCACTGTGTTTTGAGTGCTTACTCTATGCCAAGCATTGTGCTATGGATTTCACTTACATTATCTCATTAAATCTCCAGAACAAGGTAGGACTATTATTATTGCCTGTAGTTTCTAAACAGGGGAAACTAAAACTCAGAGTTTACATAATTTGCCCAAATCCCCACAGTTAGTGAGTAATGGAGTTCAGGATTCATACCTAGGAAAACTGAATCCAGATTCCCACCAATCCTCTTACCTGGCCTTAATCACAATATGTCCTGATCGGTTGACCTTATTCTATTTGAAAAAATCCAAATCTGTGCTGTTCAATATGGTAGTCACTAGCCACATATGGCTATTTACATTTAAATTTGAATTCATCAGAACAAAATTGAAATCTCAGTTCTTGAGTCATGCTAGACACAAATCATATGCTCATTAGACACATGTGGTGGTTATCATATTGAACAGTGCAGATATGGAACATGCCCATCATCATGGAGTCTCTTGGAGAGTACTTACTGATCTAGATAACTCAGGTCCTAACCTGGATATCTTTCTGGCATGAATTATCTGTCTATGTGGATATTGGCCAAAGAGAAACATGCACAATATCTTAAAGAAGGTAATTGGCTGAATTTATCAAATTTCCTCATAAATTCCACATTTATAAACAAACATTTGAGTGAAAATGTGAATATTCCTTGAATACTATCTCTGAAATAATCACAAATCCATTATCATATCCTTATTATAACCCTATTGTTATATAAATGTGAGTATTTTAGTGGTGAAATCATTCAGACATACAAAATCAATTCTATATAGTCAATGTCTGATATAACACAGCTTAATGGCATCTGTTAGTCCTTTCAGTGTTATAATAGGGTAACTTTGGTTCTTATTATTTTCAGCATTGTGCAGTGAATATTTTGACAATGGTAAAAAGAAAATAAATGCAAAGATACATATCTTTGTGTATCAGCTAAGCACAATTGCTTCTAACCTTGTCCATTGCTATTTTATAAACATAGACTAAAGACTAAAAGGTGGATGCTTAAGAAAGAAACTTAACAGAAGACCATGGGAAAGGGGAAAGGAAAAAAAAGAGAGGGAGGGAGGGAGGCAAACCATAAGAGACTCTTAAAAACTGAGAATAAATAGGGTTGATGGGGGTGGGAGGGAGGGGAAAGTGGGTGATGGCCATTGAGGAGGGCACCTGTTGGGATGAGCACTGGGTGTTGTATGGAAACCAATTTGACAATAAATTTCACATTAAGAAAAACTAATCAATTTATAAGATTAAAACTCTTTCCTATTAGTTTCATAAGAAAAAAAGAAAGAAAGAAAGAAACTGGATTCATGTGTGGATTTAGTATACAGTCAAATGCAACTTCCTATCCTTTAGAAATGCTAGTAGTTACAACTTCACAACCTTTGTGGTAAAAGTACCCAGTCTCACTAAATCATGCCACCTTTTACTAAAAAATCCCAGCGGGCTTACCTATTTGAAAATGCTATATTAAAAGAGTACTCTGGTAGTTGGCCAGGCAAAGAGCAACCAAAATGCCTTAATACACTGCTGTATTCAATTAGGCCCACTTTTCTTTTTTCAAAGGTGAAAGGGGAAACTTTTAACTTTAAAAAGCTACATTTTCCTGTAATTTAAATATATATATTTTTTGTGTGCCAAAGAAAACATATTCAGACGATAAATTAGCAAACACCTCAGTTATTTTAGTTTTGAAAGAAAAATGACAGGTTTCTTCCTGAGCATCACAGCCAAATCAGTAATTTCCCTGCCTGTATTATTTGTAAATTAAGGAACTCCAACTAAAAATAATAAAATGTCATAGCAAGGAAGCATGTATTCTCACCTCCATATACTGGAGGGTTGTTTTGTTTTGTTTTGTTTTGTTTTGTTTTTAGCACAAATAGGTATTCTAGGAAAAAAAAATAGACTTGCATTTCTTTTCTTTTCTTTTTTTTTAGACTTGCATTTCAATCAAAGAACATCAGCCATGGGACAGAGCAGTGATGGTCTTTAAAGTTCCATTTAAAAAAATAATAAAATAAAATGTAGTATTGAGGATAAAAAAAAATAAAGTTCCGCTTTAATGCACTTATGAGATAGAAGGGGGCTTTCTGACAATTTTTAGCACCCTGTGTTGCATTGTCTAATTTAAGGTACTATGTAAAATCCAAAAATACACTTTGTTATTATAAAATCCACACCTCTTAACTGGTTAAAAAAACAAGTTTTCTAAAGCAAGGATAATAATTGCAGTCTTGATTTGAATAAATCAAGAAATCTAGGGTTAGGAGACACAGATAAGATCATCAAGACTAAACCTTTTTTTTTTTTTTTTTTTGAAAGAAAAGAAAACATAGCCCCAGATAACTTATCATTAGCAGTGGGTATATAGATCAAACCTTGAATTCTAAAAGAGGAAATCTGAATGTGTCTCAGCTCTTATGATTTATTGTGGGACTTTGGCTAAGTCACTTTCACTTTCCCTGGACCTCTTTCCTCCTCTGTAAAAAAAAAAAAAAAAAAAAAAAAAAAACAGTTAAACTCCTTTTAGATCTTAGGGTCTATGTATAATTTCTTGTTTTATGCCAAAGGTTAAGAAGCTAGTTAGTATTTTAGCAGATTCTAAAATACTAAATTAGCCAGAATACATTATGATGGTGATGGTGATGATGATGACAATTCATTTAATTTGGGGAAGAGGCTAAACCCAAGCAAGCTATTATCAGGAGTTCATTTTAAAAATGGCTTCTACGAAGTATTTTTAAATATTTAATTAAATATCTCAAACCATAGTCTTAGACATTCTAATTTTCTATCCCCTACTCTAAAGAGTGAGGTCTTATGCACAGTGATAGCCATAAAGTCCTGACTGATCATGATTGCCAGTAAACATTCAACTCTTTGTATTAAATTTCACTCACTCAAGCTTAAAATTTGTTTTGAGAATTTAAAAATGTTTTTCAACAAGGGTTAAAAACTACAAAAATGCTTTCTTCTCAACTTTTGGTTAGACAGTTCAATTACTTACAATAGCCTATTCACCAAGCATACCAGTTAATGAAGGTTTTACTATATATTCTCCAAGCTAGCTAGTAAATTAATTAAGTGGAACAAGTAAATTTTTTGGCCTGGCTGAATGTCTACACTGATGTGATTGCTTGGATTTAATGTACTGTTTAGGAAAGGGCAAATTGCATGAAGAGTGACATAGGTAGGTATGGCTAAGGCAAAGATACTTTATATATGATGAGCATAGTCAGGTTTTATTAGACATAGTTGAAATTGTTGCTACCATGATTACACAGCTTCCCAGCCAACTCAGTAAATGATACTGACACCTCTCACCTACTTTGTGGAATAATGGTTAGTCAATTCTCTTCTCTGTCCTATTTCCTATGCCAAGTCATAATCTAGCTACCTTCATCTAGTAGCTTTCCCTTGCAGTGAATCATAGGATCTTTCTATCGTGAGGAAGAACTGGGCTTTTCATCATTGCATCTCTAGCACAAAACACAGCACCTATTACATAGTAGATGCTTCATAAATGACTAATGAACTAAACAATGGAATAGGAAGCAGGAGTTATTTTTGATTAATAGGTTGCTCTTTCAGGGCCAGTTTTGTGGTTATCTTAAATTGGATCCCTCAAATTTTAGCCAAGATGAAACAGCATATTATCTGAATATATTTAGAAATTTACTTCTCCCTGGGCTCCTGGGTGGCTCAGTGGGTTAAACATCCAACTTGAGCTCAGGTCATGATCTCACGGTTGGTGGGTTCCAGCCCAGAGGCAGGCTCTGTGCTGACAGCTCAGAGCCTGGAGGCTGCTACGGATTCTGTGTTTTCCTCTCTCTCTGCCCCTCCCCCACTCGTGCTGTGTCTCTCTCCATATCTCAGAAATGAATAAAGGTTAAAAAAAATTTTTTTAAGAAATTTACTTCTCCCTTTTCCTGCCTTTGCTGTCATTGAGAGAAAATTGGCCAAATATTTTATTAAAAATTTCATAGTTAAACATATAGTAGAATAAATCCAATAACTGAATATATTGGAAACAAAGGAAGCTTCCAAAACAAAGGTAGAATCATTTTGCAGACTTGTTTCCCTTTGCTCCAGGAAAAAAGAAAAAATATATATATACATATATATATATATATACATATATACGTATACATATATATATACGTATATATGTATATATATATGTGCGTGTACATATATATATATATATATATATATATAACTTAGAATTAACTCAATTTAGATGATGACATTGACAAAGTGAAGAAGGTAAGAGAAGTCTTCCCACAGAAGGGAAGAGTTGACACATTAAACAAATACTTTCTTCTTAAGTATAAGCATAACTCAGCACCAAGTGAGGGAGCTCCCATGTCAGTTTCCATGATGAAAGCCAAATATTTTAATGAGGGTAATCACAGATACAGTTTTCTGCCTAATTACGTCAAAGCTTAAAAATACAGGAGTAGGATCAAGTCCATTTTATCTCTAAGTGAAATCCTGACAACCAAGAGCAAAAATGTTTGTAAACTGTTGGCAGATAATTATCAACAGTTGTCTGTTTTTTTTTTTTTTAATTTTTTTTCCAACGTTTATTTATTTTTGGGACAGAGAGAGACAGAGCATGAACAGGGGAGGGGCAGAGAGAGAGGGAGACACAGAATCGGAAACAGGCTCCAGGCTCTGAGCCATCAGCCCAGAGCCTGACGCGGGGCTCGAACTCACAGACCGCGAGATCGTGACCTGGCTGAAGTCGGACGCTTAACCGACTGCGCCACCCAGGCGCCCCAACAGTTGTCTGTTTTAGAGGTAAATACAAATATGCGTGCTAGGGACATGCTTCATGACTGTTGATTGACCAAAAACCGAGGTACAGGAAGGATTCTTCATGTTGGAAGAGTTTGGTTTCTGCTTTATCACTGATTAAAGGAGAAGAATAGGGTTTAACACCGGCTATAATGTTGATAATGCATCCCACACTAAACAATGATAATAGGCTCTTGCTTCTATCAGCAGCATGCAAGCTAGGCATTTTTGCCAGCAAAATTAAGGGCTAGTCTTTGAGGAATTCATGTTTCCATCTTTGATCTTTGTGCCAAAGCATCTAATCAAAGATCTGGCTACGTTTATCTTCATTATAAACTTACCAAGGCCAGTGCAACTAAATGCTAGGAGACCTTCAATTTATTTCATGGAAAGTATTGAACATTGTTCTGCTTCAACCCTCCCGAAAAAGGTTTGGAGCCACTTGGTCTAATAACTACCAAATCGGTGGGAATTGTGCCTGTCAGTCACCTGTCAGCCAGTTACCTTTGTGTCGGGGGAAAGCAAAACTGTTGAGTTTCTAAAGTCTACTGGCCATGTGAAGTAAGCATTTTGAAATAATTTAGAGGATTGCATGTTGTATTCTATAGAGTTTTCTGGAAACAAAACTATGAAGATGAAACAAGAAGTTCAATATAGTAAATACATTTGATTGTCAAAAATAAAACCAAAACATGATGGTAATGGAATGTCTAGGCCTTGATGAGTATCAGGTCCAATTTGAATAATTACGTCAACCAGAAAGGTAAGGATTTGAGAGGTCATATAATACACAGAGACAATACTCTGATTTCTATTTTGACTTGTAATAAAGCTTCTGTAATGGAGTTTGATGAAAACTAGTGGTTATAAAAAGTTTTCCTGGGTGGTTTGAGACCTAATCTCCTATTTAGGTGATTATTTACATTAATTTATTTCTTTCAGACTCATATAAATATCTCTTATTGACATCTCATCCTAAAAAACACTAGTTTCACACTCTGGTTAGGCATCCCTTTTTGTTTGCTGCCAGGGTAAGAAGTGGGCAAGGTTTGGAGGAGCAGAGAGTCAGGACTAAAATGATTTTCAGAAAAATCAAACACTGGTAATATGGTCTCAAGAGAGTAACATACTGTCGGTCTTGGAGAAGAGCTAGAACTGATGAATATGAAGAACACTGCAAAACATGAAAAACTCTCAGTGTTCAAATACATAAAATATATCCCTTTTATGTAAAATGCTGGCAGTGCAGTTGTGCTGCCGTAGTTCAAAGAAATGTGTGTGTGTTTTACTATACTTTGTTTTAATTTAATTATTGTTTTATAAGTTGCAGTGATTAAGACCTACTGCATAGAAGATGTTACCTTAGGCATGAATTGCATTACATTTTGTAATACACGATAGGATATCTGGCTGTTTTGGGGTTTATCTGTGTTTGTGTCATTGTCTCTTGCCCCCATTCCTTGCTTTCCAACTCTGGAGGGAAGTTCCCTGAGGTGGTTTTCAGATTAGCACTGCTTTTACACACTGTGTAAAAGGGAGGTTGGAATTAGCTGAACATTGCAAATTACTGGTGGTGGGAGAGACTGGGAATACAGCTGAAGGGAGGTATGAAGACTTTGAATGGGAGGCAGGCTGAAATGCATTGGCACAGAAACCTGAAAGGCATTCTGTTTTGAAACACTGATGCCAAATTTTCCTTTATTTCCCAATTCTCAGAATTCTATCTCTTTTTGCTTCTCCTTAGTACTTCAGTGTGGCAGTTGCCTTTGTTCTTGTACCAGAACATGTCTTCATCAGTTTCCCTTGTGATCCTGCCTTCTTAGCACATCTAACCCTCATTGCCTATTAATTTTTAACAAATTTATATCAAAAATTATACTTGCTTTCCTGAGTAACAGTTTTCTGAAGCAAAACCTACTAGCATCAACTGTGATACTGACTTAACCCAAATGTGTCCTCAGAGCAGCTGTTGACATTTTGACTAACAAATATGGTCGTAAGGGACAGAGCAAGTGAATTTTGTCAGTTACATAAATGCCTAGACTAACTAGCCCCGTGGAAATATATTTCTGACTGGTGTCTCAGGGTTGTAAAACTCAATAAGGACCATGTTTTTAATAAATACCAATGTGGCTTATGAGAAGAGCTTGTGAACTCTCAAGTCTGTATACTCAAATAATTAGTGTTTTGATGGTGGATAGCCTTTCATTTGTTACCAAGATTCTTTTTTCCTCTCAACACACATTTAAAATTTTCTTTTATTATAAATGTGTCTCAGTACAAATAAGGCAAATTAGGACAGGGTATAAAAAGTAGCAGCAGGAATATCACAGCAAACTTTGCTTTAAAACTAAGGCAGAGAAGGCAATATAAATTTCTAAATGACATGACAAAACTCTTTCTTCCCCAATTCCTCTTTGAAATGCTGAGTTAATGTGCCATCTCTTTAAATATAGAACATATTTAAAGTATATTCTGGACCAGAAGTCATATAAGGAAGGTGCTTCAAGGATTTTCCACTTGGAGGGGCACCTGGGTGGCTTAGTCGGCTAGGCCTCCAACTCGATTTTGGCTCAGGTCATTAGTGAGGTTGTAGGGCTCTGTGCTGACAGTGCAGAGCCTGCTTGGGATTCTCTCTCCCTCTTTCTCTGCCCATTTCCTGTGCATGTGCACACATGCTCACATTCTGTCTCTCTCTCTCAAAATAAATAAATAAACATTTTTAAAAAAGAATTTTGCATTTGGAATAAGTAAGAAAGATTTGGTTGGTGCTGATGAATTAAAAAGGAGTGTCAGTTATAAGTTCAGATTTCAGCTTTTAGAAATTAGAAATTGCGTCACATAGTTACCAGTGTCTAGGCCAATGAGGGGTATCTATGAAACTTTAAAACACAGAAACACACACATACACATACATGCACACATACACAAACATGCAGAAACTTCACCCAAATTTTCTCTCCATTGGGACTTCAGATTCAGTAGATCTGGAGTAGGGTCTGTGCATCTCCATTTTTAAATGTTCCATAGGACATTCTGATGTAAAACCAACATTGAAAAATCCCTGCCCCAGATATTTAAATTTGGTCTGGAGTTTGATGCCATGTAGGTGCTTTATTATATAACAGATTTATTTAACAAATATTATTTGCCAAGGTCTGTTCCAAGTACTTTAAAATATTAATTCACTCAATATTTTACAATCAATCTTATGGGGTAGGTGCTATTATCACCATCCCCATTTTGAAGATAAAGGCAAATAGAGGTGCTTAGCTTGTTCAAAATCATACCAATAATCTTTTATCATATCTAAAAAATATTAAAATGATATCCCATAGAAATGTATTTATTATTCTTAAGTTAAATGTATTTCAAAGTCCCATAAACATTGTGAAAATAACTATGATGGTAATTTATGACATTAATCAGAGTGAGAGAAGATACCTGGATCTCATTTATGAATATTAAGGAGTATATGAAACAACTTTACTCTCTAAATCTTCTAAAACAAAATGAATAGCTGAAGAATAGGCTCTCCAGTGAAATTTTATTCTGGGGGAAGCAGAGAGCAAAATAAGACACAAGTGTATTTTAGTATTTTAGTATGTGAAAGGTTGAACTATCATTAAAGCTTATGATTATAGTCTTTCCTCCTTGCATTTTTACAAATAATAATAATAATAAACTCTGGTCTTCTTGATGACCTTAAATTTGACTCAAAAAAATACCAATGGTATGACCTGTTACTACCAAATTCAGCAACCAGAACTTCAGAATCGAGTCCATAAATTCACTGTTCTGTGTTTGTTAATCCATAGTACTGTGCTGACCTTTCAAAACAGTCTTTTATTACTAAGATAGAACTGAGAGTAATAAAGAGACCTGGGTTTCTAATTTCTAGTTCTGAGACTAATGGTTTCTATATTCTTTGCCATCTCAAAGCCTCAATTTCTTCATCTGTAAAATGGATGAGTTTGCTTTTGATGATCTCTCCAAGATCTCTACCAGTATTAACATTCTGTTAAGAGCCACTGTGACAGGTAGCCCATGGCTTTTATTTCCTCAAACTAATTATTTGTTCTTACCTGCCTCCTGGGATCTACGAGTAAGCATCAGTTAGAAAGAATGTAGTGCTCTGTGGTGGACAGCTGACTTCTCTTTCCTAGCAAAAATGAACCTGTCAGCTTTCATTAGGTCTTGTCAGGTAACATCTTGCTCAGTGATATTTTGAGACTGAAGTAGTGTTAGGCTAACATTCAGTTATACCCTGGTTCTAAAGAGGCAGTGCATTATATTCTTTTTTATTTTTAATCCTTTTTCAGTTTTATTGAGATGTAATTGACATATCCAAATGTTTTTTGAGTAAACTCTACACTCAATGTGGGGCTTGAACTCATGACTCTGAGATCAGAAATTGCATGCTGTACTGGCTGAGCCAGCCAGGCACCCCTATATTCTTTAAATTCCCAAGGCAAAACATGTAACATGGTTAATGGGATGCAAGAAATTTTTCCCTATACATTTTAATGCTTTAATTTTGATATTGTTGATGTTGCATTTGGTTTTGCCATCTTTTAAAATCTGTCAAGATCAGAAGAAAAGTTTTCTGGAAAATCTCATTCTGGTGATCACTACTGAACCTTTTTGCTTTTAGACAAGTTGCTTCTTTGCCTGTCCCCCCAAGATAGCAGAAGGTGAAAAGAACTTCTTCCTAAGGAAAATGGCCCAACAATGATCAAGATGGGGGTGGTGGTTAGGAAGTGAGAGAGGATTAAGGGCTGTGGAGTAATCTTTTTTTTTTTTTCCAACAGGATTTGAATTGTCAGGGCCCCTTCATTATCAACCTTTCTCCTTTAATCTAACAGAAGCTGTTCTTACTGGGATTGATTTTCTCTTTCTTGCTTTACTTCATCAAACTTTCTGGTGAGGAGCCATGGAATAATTTATGACATTCTTTCTCAGGTATCAACAAGTCAGCATGGCTAGACCCTGCTCCTTGGCCCCTTGCCTGGGTGAGAAAGGGCTTTCCATATCTTCTTTTGCTGGACATAGGATGGCTTGGGATTTTCGTGATGTGCTTGTTGCCTGATATTTCAAGAGTTGCTCTAAATTTGGCTTGGGAATCTCCCACGCTGGGCAAGGCCAGGCTAAAAGGGGCTGTTGTGCTCCTTGGAGAAGAGTAGCTCATACAGGCTCCTTATTATATGGGGAAAAGAAAAAATCCACTCCTCTTCCTCTGGCCCCAACAGAGCCTCTTTTTTTTTCTAATACTTAATTTGGCAACAGCGTTTGCTATGTGCCAGATACCAAGGGAATAGTTCTTAGGTAATATCCTCTACCAGGAAGTGCATTGGAAAGATTGTAAAAGATTGAAAACAATCTTTTTTCCCAAAATTATTATAGTTTTTAAAGAGGTATTGCATTTTCTTACATTTCTAAAGGAACCTTATATGCACCTTTCAAACAATGTGAAAGCATACAGAACAAAACATGAAGGTCCTCCTTAATCCCTGTCCCAACCTCAATGTCTTCATTTGCATTTTTCCAGTTCCCTTTCTATGTATTTACATACACATGTATATATAAAACTATGTGATTTTTTTCTTTGTGTCCAATAAAACTTTCTACAATGTGAAAAAATGTTCTAAATCTTTGCTAATCGATATGGTAACTGTTAACTACATGTGGATATTGAATACTTGAAATGTGACTAAAGTGAGTGAAGAACTGAGTTTTTAATTTTAAATAATTTTAATTAGTTAAAATTTTAATTTTTAATAGCTGCATGTGGTCATTGACTATTATATTGGACAGTGTAAACCCAAATAGCTGGAATCAGGAACTCATACAAGAAAATAGCAACAAGAGCACCTGGGTGGCTCGGTTGGTTGGGCATCCAACTTCAGCTCAGGTCATGATCTCATGGTCTATGAGTTTGAGCCTCACGTTGGGCTCTGTGCTGACAGCTCAGAGCCTGGAGACTGCTTCAGATTCTGTGTCTCCCTCTCTCTCTGCCCTGCCCCTGCTTGCTCACTCTTTCTCTCTCTCAAAAATAAATAAACATTAAAAAATAATAAGAAAAGAAAAAAAGAAAATAGCAACAGTGTAAGAAATACACCTATGTGACCTTGGGTACAGAGTTTTCCTGGAGATGCATCATCTCACTTAATCTTCACTTCTTTTATCTGTTAATTATAGAACCTATCAACAGCAGCAACTGCAATAGCTCAATCATCACCACCACCAATGAGGGAATGCAGATGTTGGTGACTTAGGGTCTGATCTTAACTCTGCAACACCCTCAGAGACAGAGGGCAGTTCCCCAAACCCTGTGTGCTTCAGGTGTTTACTTTGTCCAAACAAGATAATAACAATTCTTCCTATAGGGTTCCTGTGATAATTAATTAGAAACACCTACTAAATCTCTTGTATACTTAAGCTATATATATCCACCCACCTGAAAGTGTTTTTTTTTTTTTTAGAGTCACCCACAAAGGAGACAGTTTCTTTTATCTACTGGGATTGTCCTGACTTTAGTGTAGATTTCATGAGATATCTAATTTTTTTTACTGAGATGTGTCTTCTACTTAACATAACCCCCAATTACATGCTGTCATGTAACATTTGAGGTAAGAAAATATTGCAAGTTTATCTCCTTGAGATTCAGCTGGGGCTGCTTTTATATTCTTGATCCTCCCTTCATATTCTTAGTTCTGAAAGAAATGTAGGCACTTTTGACTATGTGGTTTGTGAACCTTGTCACAGTTTGATTGGAATAATGTATTTTTGAAACACATTTGAAATGTATGCCTGTGACATACTCCATTGCATTATTGTTTCTCTAAGATCTACTGGAAATGTCAGACTGTTTAAAGGGAGTTGTTAAATGTTAATATAAGACTGTTTATGAAGCCCCTCCAGAAAAGGATACTCTGTAAATCATAACATCAATCTAAATGGTTAATAATTAGCTACTGTTAAGTCAAGCTAATTGTGGGAGCAACCAGTCTGAACTGGTGGTGAAATCTGAACAGAATATGTGAAAAGGTGTGCTTGGTAGTTGGTGATGAATAAGAATCATGCTGGGCCTGCTTTAATGAAAGATAAGATTCATTTGTAATTGTAATCACTGTAATAATGGGATGGAATTAAAGTATTTGAAAGCACAGTTTGGTCTATTAAGTAGTTTGAATATTCCTCCAGCATTCCTATTTATACTTTAATTTGCTTAGCAAAGCTTTCTTCATTGATAATGCAAGGTCAATTTAAACCTAGCCTGCGTTCAAATGATCTCCAAACTTGAGTTTTCATGAAGTCCACATTAATGAGGACTTATTACAGTAATAAGTCTGGAAAGACCACAACCTAGAGAAAGCTAATAGGTTATGCTGTCTTTTATTTTACTTAATTGCTTTGTTTTTTTTCCTACTATAAATTTCACCTTTAGTGTCATGCTACATATGATGTTGGGAGTAGAAATCTTCTGAAAACAGAACTAAATGTGTATTTTTATTTATTTTATTTTTTTTTAATTTTTTTTTCAACGTTTATTTATTTTTGGGACAGAGAGAGACAGAGCATGAACGGGGGAGGGGCAGAGAGAGAGGGAGACACAGAATCGGAAACAGGCTCCAGGCTCTGAGCCATCAGCCCAGAGCCTGACGCGGGGCTCGAACTCACGGACCGCGAGATCATGACCTGGCTGAAGTCGGACGCTCAACCGACTGCGCCACCCAGGCGCCCCTAAATGTGTATTTTTAAATAAAGACTAACTTAGTGTCAGTTAATGTTCAATGAGTGTAACATCAGTAAAGGAAGTAGATAATACAAAAATGTTAATTTTTATTACTAATCTTAAATTGTGCTTTAGGGTGAAGAAAAATCTTAATATTATGGCTCAAGAGTCAAGTCAACCTAGATTAGCATTGTTGTATGTTAATAATGAAAATAGTTGGGCCCGATTGGTGTCACTTAAAGTTTTTGTGAATCAGGGATATGGCCTTACAAATTAAATAGTTTGAATACCAGATAAAGTGTCTAGAGAAATAATTCATATTAAAAAGTTAAAACCTTCACTTTTCCTCTAAAGTAAAATTTATCATTGGTATAGAATTACATACCATGCACTCTGCAGCATGAAAAAGATGGAACTTTGCAGACTATAAAAGTGTAATAAAGGAGGCACTAAAACTGGTTTTCATTTAAGTAGATTACCAGTGTTTTCTTCCTTAAATGGAAGAAGTGTTCTGTACCCCTCCAACCTATTCTTAGCCATGATGATACTCTTTCTACATGCATGATTTGACACCACTCCATTTGAGGATGCTTAAATGTCCCTTGTTACTTCCATCCTCAACTCCAAAACCTTTTTTCGGTTTAGCAAGAAAAGATCAAACCTATAAAAATGAATGTGCAAAAATCTCCAATAAGTGTAAAGATAAGCTAAATTGTAAGGTCAGTGAAGAGGGTCCCCATTGTTCTTCTTACTCTCTTCATGCTTCTCTTCCTCCAATCCTGCACAGCCCTAATACACCCAGTGGGCTTCACCCTAACCCAGGATTTTCTAGTGCAATGCACCAGACAAACCTGAACTCCCCTTCACCACCTCTTTCTCCATCCTAGACTGACTCTGCAAAGCTTACTTGTTCTGAGGGATTTTATCAGACCCCTGCTGTCAAGTGTTATTATTAGTAGTAATAGCAGTAAGAGGAATCATAATGTAACAATGAAAACAATAGCCAGTGTTGAGTACACTGTTTTATTGTGCTCCAGGCACTCTTCAAGAATTTTACATCCAGTGCTTCATTTAATCCTCACTTTTACAGATGATGATATTGATTAATGACTTGTCTAAGGTACCACAGTGAGTAAGAGGACTCACTCTTATTTAATTACAAGGGTCCAATCTCCTAACCACTGTGAGTGTATACTGCCTTCTAAGTTTTAGGAAAAGCAGTAAGAATTAATATCCCAGAAAGTGTCTTGAAAAAGTCATTAATGGTTGTTATCCCTTAGCTGTTTATAGTTCATTATCAGACTTTGCTGCATTATGTCTTATTAAAAAATGGAGGAAAGAGGGTAAGGTGAGGTGAGGAAAAGAAGATGAGAAGGAAAAAGAGGAATAATCAACTCTCAGCCTTGAGAGGACAGTTTGCTTTAGTTGAGCACATAAACGGTTAACCTCTATACCTCTTATTCTCCTTGGTGAAGTGCAGGCCACCGAAAGCTGAGTTCATACAGTGAAAATGGCATAAATATTTCCCATCTCCCTTCTCTGTCCATGTATAAATTCCTTGTCCAATCACTTGTGGCCAGGGTAGCAGGATTGGTTTTACTCAACACAAGTTATAGAAAGTGATGGGAGAAGGAACTCCTTCAGGGCACTTTCCTTAAAGCGTCTATAAATACAAGCATGGCAGACCCCTGATATTACCCCAACTTCTCCTAGAGCTTAGCAAGTACAAATCTGTATGATTTTCCTAGGTCTAAATCAATTGCTGGACAGTATAAAAACTGGGGACAACCTCCAGATGAAAAGAATTGGCCTTGTCTCAGTTATGAGAGTTCTTCCAACTCCAAAACTATGCCCTGAAATATTTGCTGCTAAACTTTTGCTTCTACCCTACTTCTAAAACCGCTCCTCTCTCCTGGGTACACTCTGGAATCTTACTGGTTTCAAATCCCATTCCTAATTAGCCATGCATGATTCTGACTCTCTGAGTATAAAAATCCTTTTGTTTTCTTTAATATGACCCCTAAGAGCTCGGTATCCAGCTGGCCTTAGATACTTAGGGGAACTGTTGAGCTCTGTTTTTAGTGGCAATTGCCTTTACTAGTTGAAAGGTCTGTTTTGCTCCCCAACTGTGTTTGTGTGTTATTTATATAAATGAGCTACTTTTGGAACTGCAGGTGATTTTAAGATAAAAAACTTTTACTTTGGTAAAAACATAAGTAAGAGCCATACCTTCCAAAACAAACCTGAAGTGTATACTCTTGCATTTGTTTCCTGACCGGATTCTAGCTTTCTTCAACTGGAGCAGCCATTCACCAGAGATGTCCTGTAGCTCATTGCAAAGAAAGCATGCTCTCAAAGGTGCCTCTGGCAGTGATTCTCCCTTGAGTGGACTTTGATATTGACAATTTCTGGGTCATCTACCTTTTGATCCTTTTCTGTTACTAATTCACTAGGCATGATCCCTGACAAACTCTACACATACAGGAATTGGCCTCAGAATAGAAAAAACAAAGTTATGCAACACTAGATATTAGGGTGACCAATTATTCTGTTTTGCTTAGGATTGTTCCAGGTTTAGCACTGAAAATCCTATGTCAAGGAAAACTCTGTAGTCCAAAAGAATCAAAGATTGTTGGTCTTTCCACTTGACCTATCTTACGCCATATAGTACATTAGAACACGAGTCTTTAAAGTTTTGTTAACATTTATTCATTTTTTGAGAGACAGAGAGAGACAGAGCGTGAGTAGGTTAGGGGCAGAGAGAAAGGGAGACACAGAATCCAAAGCAAGCTCCAGGCTCTGAACTGACAGCACAGAGCCAACACAGGGCTCAAACCCACATATCGTGAGATCATGACCTGAGCTGAAGTCAGATGCTTAACCAACTGAGCCACCCAGGTGCCCCAAGAACACTAGTCTTTAAAAATCCAAGCTCAAGTCCTACACTATTACTTATTATATTTAACCATATATTCTTCTGTTTTTCCATAATGATTTAAAAACTTTTAATTCTATATTTTGACTGTTATTTGTTTAATGTTTGCCTCTCTCACTATAAACACCATGAGTGCTAGTGTCATATTTTCTTAATTCCCCATTACACCTCTAACACTTAGCATAATGCCCACATGAAGTAAGCACTCAACATATCCCTATTGCATGAATGAATAAAGCCACTTAATTATGCTAACTCTATTTTCTCACCCATAATAAAGATATTAATTACTTATTTCCAAGAATTATTGTGAAGATTTAAGACTGTATATGTGTGAAAGAGGCAAAATACATATTTCATAAGCCATACGAAAAAGCTTATTGATGATATGATTATGATATGTGCTTGACAATAGTACTTGCCTTTTATTGAGGAATGTACTGAATTATAGGACATTTTAATGTTTTATTTTGTTTCATCCTTATAATTAGTCTTCGAATAGTTAATTAGATATTATCCCCATTTTAGACATGAGTAAACTAAGGTTGCAAAAAATAGGGGTCAACTACAAAGCTAGAGGGCACACCCTTCAAGACTACACTCACTTTTGACACCAACTACAAATTTGAATGACTCCTGAAACCACCTTCATGTAAGATGATTCGCTAGAAGGACTCACAAAACTTACTGAAAGCTATTGCATTCACAATTATGGTTTATTACGAAGAAAGTGTACAAATTCAAATCAGTCAAGGGAGAAGCACATAGGGTGGAATCCAGGAGAAGTACCAAATGTGGAATTTCTATTATCTCCCTGTGGAGTCAGGATACATTACCCGCCTAGCATGGATGTATGACAGTATGCATGGAGTATTGTCAACCTGGGAAGCTCATCCAAGCCTCAGTGTTTGGTACATATTGAGACTCTACTAAATAGACATGACTGATTAATTGCCCACATGACTGATTTCAGTTTCCAGGTCAGCTGATACTATGTGACCCAGAGCCCTTACTCTAATTACATTGTTACAATCCGGCTAGCCCAAAGCCCTCAAACAAAGATTATCTTCTAGGAGCTGATGAGAAATGCCAGACCTCTGTTTTAATCAAATTTAAATTCTTTACTACGCAGAGGTGCAGAGAAGTCAATCAACTTGCCAGAAGTTGCACAGCTAGTACATATAAACTCTGGTCAAACTTCCTCTAGTACCTATGCTTTTATTTCTCATTGTTTAACCTGTGTATCTGATAAATGAATATACTTTTAATGTACTATAAAATGATACATGCTCTCATATGTATATTAAAGAAGGAATTGACTGGAGGTAAAGAAAAAAAAAGTCAGAACCTATAACCCTCAAACATTAACCTTTCTTTATGCCTTGAAACCAGACCTAGGCCCACACTGGGAAAAATAAAAAGTGGCCATAGGTGCAGTTTGTCCATTCCTCTATTCCACTAACCTACTCTTTTTTGCACTAGGGCTTATAAACACAATCTCATGCAAATACACACATCTTTACTAATAGTGGACTTTATTCTACATGGTCTATTCAAGAAATTCACTTTATTTTATTTTTTAATGTTTATTTATATTTTGAGAGAGAGAAAAACAGAGATCAAGTTGGGGGAGGGAAGAGAGAGAGGGAGACATAGAATCTGAAGCAGGCTCCAGTCTCTGAGCTGTCAGCACAGAACCCGTTGTGGGGCCCAAACCCACTACCTATGAGATCATGACCTGAAACAAAGTCAGATGCTAAACTGAGCCACCCAGGTGCCCCAAGAAATTCCATTTTAAATGTTAAAGAAGAGTTGACAATTCTTCCTGGGGCCATTTGCTTTTAAAATTAGTCTCTTCAGTGTGCAGATGGCCAACATATCCATGAAAAGGTACTCAACATCACTCATCATCAGGAAAATGCAAATCGAATCTACACAATGTAGTTTTAGCTAAAATGTAAGAACAAGAAATGTTGGGGAGCATGTGGAGAAAAAGGAATCTTCATGTACTATTGGTGGAAATGCAAACTGGTGGGGCCACTGTGGAAAACAGTATGGAGGTTCCTCAAAAAGTTAAAATAGAACTACACACTATTCCAGCAATTGCCCTACTGGGTATTTACCCAAAAAATACAAAAAAAAAAAAAACCTCACTAAATCAAAGGGATACATGCACCGTATATTTATAGCAGCATTATTTACAATAGCCAAATTATGGAAGCCTCTTGAGTTTTCATCAATAGATGAATGGATAAAGAAGAAATGATAGATAGATAGATAGATAGATAGATAGATAGATAGATGATAGATAATAGATGATAGGTAGATAGAAGTAGAGATAGATATGCTTATATATATATAATGGACTATTATTCAGCCATAAAAAGAATGAAATCTTGCTATTTGCAATGACATAGATGGAGCTAGAGTGTATAATGCTAAGTTAAATAACTTAAATAAGTCAGAGAAAGATAAATGCCATATGATTTCACTCATATGTGGAAGTTAAGAAATGAACAAAAAAGGCAAAGGAAAAAAAGACAAACCAAGAAACAGACTTAATTATAGAGAACAAACTGATTGTTACTAGAGAGGAGGTTGGTGGAATGATGGGTAAAAATAGGTGATGTGGATTAAGGAGTGTATTTGATGTGATGAGCACTGGGTGATCTATGAAAACGTTGAATTATTATATTGTACACCTGAAATTAATATAACACTATATGTTAACTTAATGGAATTTAAAATTAAATTAAATTAATAAATAAAGATAGAACTACCTATGATCCAGTTATCGCACACTGGGTATTTACAAAAATACAAAAACGCTAATTAATTCCAAAGGCTATATGTGCCCCTATGTTTTTTGCAGCATTATTTACAATAATCAGACTATGGAAGCAGCCCAAATGTCTATCAATAATGAATGGATAAAGATGTGATATATATATGTGTATATATATATATATATATATGCAATGAAATATTATTCAGTCATAAAGGAATGAAATCTTACCATTTGCAATGACGTGGATAGAGCTATAGAGGAAAACCAGGAAGGAAGGCAGGAGGGACACTCTAAAGTTCTGAAGTAATCTGCACATGTTCAGAAAAGGGAAAACAGAACTCAAAGGCCCACATCACACAGAAAGCATCCAAAGCTTAAATAAACCAGAGAAAACCTTGGGAAGATTTAACAAAAGGAAGGTAAAGAATTTGAAATATCCATTATTTTTTCTTCCAAGATTTTATTTAATTAAATTTAAGTTAGTTAACATACAGTATACTACTGGTTTCAGGAATAGAATTTAGTGATTCATCACTTACATATAAAAGCCAGTGCAAAGCACAATACATTCCCTCCTTAATTTCCATCACCCATTTAGCCCATCCCCCGACTCACCTCCCCTCCAGCAATCCTGTAGTTATAGTTATTCTCTATAGTTAAGAGTTTACCTCCCTCTGTTTTTTTAAATTAATTTATTTATTTTGAGAGAGAGAGAGCAGGGTAGGAGTACAGAGAGAGGGAGAGAGAAAATCCCAATCAGGCTCCACAATGTCAGTGCAGAGCCTGATGTGGGACTCGAATTCATAAACCCTGAGATCATGACCTGAGCCAAAATCAAGAGCCAGACATTTAACCGACTGAGCCAACAAAGTGCCCCTCAATCTCTGTTTTTATCTTATTTTATTTTTCCTTCCCTTACCTGATATTCATCTGTTTTGTTTTTAAATTCCACATATGAATGAAATCATATGGCATTTGTCTTTGACTGACTTATTTCACTTATCATACATAAAACACTCTAGTTCCAGTCATATCATTGCAAATGGCAAGATTTCATTCCTTTTGATAGCTGAGTATTACTCCATAGTATATGTCATATTGGACTTTTTCCATAATTTGGCTATTGTTGATAGTGATGCTATAAACATTGGGGTGCATGTGACCCTTCAAATCAATATTTTTGTATCCTTTGGATAAATACCTAGTAGTGCAATTGTTGAGTCATAGGGTGGCCCTATCTTTAACTTTCTGAAGAAACTCCACACTGTTTTCCAGAGTAGTTGCTCCAGTTTGCATTCCCACCAACAGCGTAAGAGGTTTCCCTTTTCTGTGCATCCTCACCAGCATCTGTTGTTTCCTGAGTTATTAATTTTAGCTATTCTGACAGGTGTGAGGTGGTATCTCATTGTGGTTTTGATTTCTATTTCACTGATGATGATGATGTTGAGCCTTTTTTCATGAGTGTGTTAGCTATTTGTATGGCTTCTTCTGTTCATGTCTTCTGCCCATTTCTTAACTGAATTATTTATTTGTTGGGTGTTGTTTGATTAAGTTCTTTATAGATTTTTGATACTAGCCCTTTATCCAAATTTGCAAATATTTTTTCCCATTCCATCAGTCGCCTTTTAGTTTTGCGGACTATTCCCTTTGCTGTGAAGAAGCCTTTTATCTTTATGAAGTCCCAGTAGTTCATTTGTGCTTTTGTTTTCCTTACCTCCAGGGAGACAGGTCTACTGAGTTGCTAAGGCCAAGGTTAAAGAGGTTGCTGCCTGTGTTCTCCTCTAGGATTTTGATAATTTTCTGTCTCACATTTAGTTCTTTAATCCTTTTTGAATTTATTTTTGTGTATGGTATAAGAAAGTGGTCCAGGTTCATTCTTCTGCATATCCCTGTCCAGTTTTCACAACACCATTTTCTTAAAGATACTTTTTCCCATTGGATATTGTTTCCTGTTTTGTCCAAGATTAGTTGGCCATAGAGTTGTGGGTCCATTTATGGGTCCTCTATCTGTTTCATTGATATATATGTCTGTATTTTGTGCCAGTGCCATACTATCTTGATGACTACAGCTTTATAATTACCGTTTGAAGTCCAGAATTGTGATGCATCCCACTTTGCTTTTCTTTTTCATCATTACTTTGGCTATTTAAGGTCTTTTCTGGTTCCATACAAATTTTAGAATTGTTTGTTCTGGCTGTATGAAAAATGCTGGTATTATTTTGATAGGGGTTCCACTGAATATGTAGATTGCTTTGGGTAGTATAGACATTTTAACAGTGTTTGTTCTTCCAATCCATTAGCATGGAATGTTTTTCCATTTCTTTGTGTTATCTTCAATTTCTTTCATAAGTGTTTTACAGTTTTCAGAATACAGATCTTTTACCACTTGGGTTAGGTTTATTCCTGGGTATTTGATGGTTTTGGGTGCAATTGTAACTGCGATCAATTCCTTGATCTCTCCTTCTGCTGTTTCATTATTGGTGTATAGAAATGCAACAGATTTCTGTATGTTGATTTTATATCCTGCAACTTCACTGAATTCATCTATAAGTTCTAGCAATTTTTTTGTGGAGTCTTTCAGGTTTTCCACATAAGTATCATGTCATCTGTGAAGAATGAATGTTTGACTTCTTCCTTGCTGATTTGGATGACTTTTATTTCCTTTTGTTGTCTGATTGCTGAAGTTAAGACTTCCAGTACTGTGTTTAACAACAGTGGTAAGGATGGATATCCCTGTCATGTTCCTGACATTAGGAAAAAAAACATTCAGTTTTTCCTCATTGAGGATATTAGCTGTGGAACTTTTGTATATGGCCTTATGTGTTTGAGATATCTTCCTTCTATCCCTAATTTCTTTAGGGTTTTTATCAAGAAGCCATGCTGTATTTTGTCAAATGCTTTTTCTGCATCTACTGAGGGAATCATATGCTTCTTTTATTTTATTAATATGTTTGTATCATGTTGATTGATTTGCAGATAGTGAACCACCCCTGCAGTCTAGAAATACCTGATCATGGTGAATAATTATTTTAATGTACTGTTGGATTTGATTTGCTAGTATCTTGTTGAGGATTTTTACATCAATGTTCATCAGAGACAATGGTCAGTAATTCTCCTTTTAGTAGAGACTTTGGTTTGGAATCAAGGTAATGCTGGACTCATAGAATGAGTTTGGAAGTTTTCCCTTCATTTCTATTTTTTTTTAATTTTTTTCAACGTTTATTTATTTTTTTGGGACAGAGAGAGACAGAGCATGAACGGGGGAGGGGCAGAGAGAGAGGGAGACACAGAATCGGAAACAGGCTCCAGGCTCTGAGCCATCAGCCCAGAGCCCGACGCGGGGCTCGAACTCACGGACCGCGAGATCGTGACCTGGCTGAAGTCGGACGCTTAACCGACTGCGCCACCCAGGCGCCCCTCTATTTTTTGTAACAGTGTCAAAAGAATAGGTATTAATTCTTCTTTAAATGTTTAGTAGAATTCCCTGGGAAGCCATCTGGCTTTCAACTCTGGTTTATTGGGAGATTTTTGATTACTGACTTAATTTCCTTAGTGGCTATCTGTTCAAATTTTCTATTTCTTCCCGTTTTGGTTTTGTAGTTTATATGTTTCTAGTAATTTATTCACTTCTTCCAGATTGCCCAATTTGTTGGCATGCAATTGCTCATAATATTCTCTTATAATTGTTTGTATTTCTTCAATGTTGGTTGTGATATCTCCTCTTTCATTCATGATTTTATTTATTTGGGCCCTTTCTCTTTTCTTTTTGATAAGTCTGACTATGGTTTTATCAATTTTGTTAATTCTTCCAAAGAACCAGCTGCTAGTTTTGTTCATATGTTACTGTTTTTCTGATTTCTGTATTATTTATTTCTTCTTTAATCTTTATTATTTCCTTTCTTCTCCTGGGTTTGGGCTTTATTTGCTGTTCTTTTTCCAGCTCCTTTAGATGTAAGGTTAGTTTGTGTATTTGAGACCTTTCTTGCTTCTTGAGAAAGGCCTGTATTACTTCCCTCTGAAGACCACTTTTACTGTACCTCAGAGGTTTTGGACTGTTGTGTTTTCATTTTCATTGTCTTCCATGTAGTTTTTATTTCTTCTTCAATTTCCTGGTTAACCCATTTATTCTTTAGTAGGATGTTCTTTAATTTCCATGTATTTGTGGTCTTTACAAAGTTTTTCTTCTGGTTGATTTCAAATTTCAGAGTGTTGTGGTTGGAAAATATGTGTAGTATGATCTCTCTCAATTTTTTTTTGTATTGATTGAGGTATGATCTCTGACCCAGTATGTGATCTATTCTGATGAATGTTCCACGTGCACTTGAAAAGAATGTGTATTCTGTTCGTTTAGAGTGAAATACTCTAAATATATCTGTTAAGTCCATCTGGTCCAGTGTCATTCAAAGCCATTGTTTGCATGTTGATCTGCTTAGACAATCTGTCCATTACTGAAAGTGGGGTGTTGAAGTCCCCTACTATTATGGTATTATTATCAATGCATTTATTTCAGTTTGTTAATAATAGATTTATGTATTTGGCTTGTCTCAAGGGCATAAATATTTACAGTTGTTAGATCTTCTTATGGATAACCTCCTTTTAATATGATATAGTGCTCATCTTCATCTCTTATTACAGTCTTTGGCTTAAAATCTAGTTTGTCTGATATATGTATGCCTGCTCTAGCTTTCTTTTGATGTCCATTAGCATGATAAATGGTTCCCTATCACCTCACTTTCAATCTGGAGGTGAATTTGGGTATAAAATGGGTCTCTTGTAAGCAGCATATCGATGGGTCCTGTTTTTTTCTTTAATCCATTCTGATATCCTATGTCTTTGGATTGGAGTATTTAGTCCATTTACATTCTGAGTGATTATCAATAGATATGAATTTATTACCATTGTATTTATCACTGTAATGTCACTGTTCCTATATATTGTCTCTGTTCATTCCTAGTATTTGTTGCTTTTGGTCTCTCTTTCCTGCTCAGAGGGTCCCCTTCAATAATTCTTGAAGAGCTGGTTTAGTGTTTACAAACCCCTTTAATTTTTGCTTGTCTTAGAAACTCTTTTGTCTGTCCTTCTATTCTGAATGACAGCCTTGTTGGATAAAGTATTCTTGGCTTAATATTTTTCCCATTTAATACATCAAATATATCGTGCCACTACCTTCTGGCCTGCCATGTTTCTGTGGACAGTTCTACTGCTAACCGTATGTCTACCCCCGTAGCTACTTTTGTCCCTAGCTACTTTCAGAATTCTCTCTTTATCTTTGTATTTTGCAAGTTTCACTATGCTATGTGTTGGTGTTAACCTGTTTTTGTTGATTTTTAGGGGACTTCTCTGTGCCTCCTAGACTTCAATGCCTGTTTCCTTCTCCAGATTTGTGAAGTTCTCAGCTATAATTTGTTCTAATAAAGCTTCTATCCCTTTTACTCACTCTTCTTCTGGGACTTCTATGATATAGATATTATTGCATTTCATGGAATTGCTGAGTTCCTTAAGTCTATATCATGATCTAATAGTTTTCGTTTCCTCTTCTTTTCAGCTGTATTATTTTCCATAATTTTATCTTCTCTATCACCTTTTCAATCATCTGCTTCTTCCATTCTCATTGTGATTACAGCCAGTTGGTTCTGTGTCTCAGGTATAGCATTTTTTTAAACTTCAGCCTGACTGTTTTTTAGGTCTTTGATTTCTGCAGCATGAGATTCTCTGATGTCTTATATGATTTTCTTCAAGCCCAGCTAGTATTCTTATGACTGTTCTAAATTCTTGTTCAGATATATTACTTATATCTGTTTTGAGCAAACCCCTGGCTGTGGTTTCCTCCTTATCTTTCTTTGGAGCAGAATTCCTTCATTTTGTCATTTTGTCTAGGTTTCTGTCTTTTGTGTTTTATGAAAGCTTATTATGTTTCCTGTTCCTGAGAGTAATACTGTATTAAGAAGGGGTTATACACTCTCCAGAGACTGGTGCTTCAGGAAGTAATTCTGGTGTATGCCATGTGCCCTCTTCTATTGTGATTTGGCTGCTTTTTCCCCAGGTCAGTTCTCTTCAGAGTTCCTTCCTGCTTTCAGTGGTGAGTGTTTGGACCTTTATCGGTGTGTACTTTGATTTGTTTGTTAAAATAAGCCTGATTTTAAAAAGGCCTGATCCAAAAAAAAAAAAAAAGAGAGAGAAAAGGAAAAGGAACAGAAAAACAAACAAACAAAAAACTATAATCCTGGTTCCATAGAAAAAGAAAGTGAAGAAGACAACGACTGCAATGATGACAATGGAGGTGCAGGAAGAGGAGGGAATGGATTAAAAAATGAGAAAGGGAAATGAAACAAACAAACAAACAAAAGACTATAAGCCTGATTCAAAAGGGGAAAAAAAAGAAAAAAAGAAAAAGCCTGGTCCTATGTCCACCAGAACTGAAGCTGACACTTTGGAGTATTCTATGATCAGTAGACTTAGTGCATGTGGGGTAGCCTATGTAGGTCCGCTGGGTGAAAGGCTGTTCTGAGTAAGAAAAAAAACAAATATATATATAATACAAAGATCTGTCACCTGTCCTAACTCTGTCAGGTGTTTCCATGATACTTTAAGCTGTCCATCTAGTCATTCACAAGCTGTAACAACTTAAAGGTGCCAAAGTCCCCTCAGGACATTGGCCTGGTCCAGACTAATACAGACCATGTGGACCTTTCTTCCTTCATGACAGAAAGAAAGAATATTGCATTTCTGGGAGGGGCAGTAGGATGCAGAATAGAGTTGTTATATACTTCTAAGGTCGACTGAGATGAAACATCAGCCTCAAGGTAAAGCAACATTCAATTTCATCTGGAATTGCATAACTGTTTACCTACATATTCTAAAATTCCTCCACTTAAGATGACACAAAAGCCTAGTCATTCAGTTGCACACACCATTAGAGTTTGAAAGTTTGACATGCATGTGCTGTTTGTTATGTAGTAGTAATTAACTGTAATCAGAAAATATTTTATGGTTCTCTGAATTGTCAGTGATTTTTCCTCTCCCTCCTTCCTCTCCTCCAACTCCAACTACTTAACCATAGCTTTATTATTCCCCTGCCCACCACACAAACTGCCTTGATAGAAATATAAGTAATTTAAGTAAATTCTCCAGAATTTTCTACAGAAAATTCTACAGAATTTTAACATTGGTAATTCTCCTACAAAATCTCCTAGTCTAAGCTATCTTTGAAATATGTGACTTTGTGCCTGAAACTGTGGGGAACAGAACCAATAAATGTACCCATCATATAGAGAAAAGGAGTTCTAGTATCTTCATTTTGTCCCTCTCACTTTCGCTAAGAATGGAACACAAATATCATTCTAGAAAGATGAGTGAAAACTACTTCTCAAATAGCATGTGGTAGGGGTATCTACACTTTCACTGGGGCACTGAGAGGCTAAATGTCCTTTTTAATACTGGACTATTCTGAATTTTAACATTATTTCCTTCCTCATTGTATGATGCTCCCACATATCTCCTATAGAATTTTTGTCCTTTACTAGCCCCTTTAATTTCCTCCTTCTGTCTCCTGCCCTCAATCCTTATTTTCAGTTTTTCTCTCTTTTTTATTCTCTCTTTCCTTGATGCAGCACAGCTTATACCTTCACTCATTTTTGCTTTCGTAGAAGAATTTTTATAACTATGTCTGCCTACTTAATCAGTCTCCTGTTTTCTAGCCTCATGCATCTCCTCTCTGGTTCTACTCATAATTCTTGGCTGGATTCCCCACCTGACCCTACTACTGGTCATAACCTATCAGAAAAATTCCCATTAGGGTATCTTTCACTTTGTGTTGTTTGTCTTTCCTCAGAATCACAGAAATTTGGTCATATAAGTAAGGGAAATATATTTTCAAGTACTTAGCAGGGTGTCCACCTGGGCACAATTTGAAACAACTCTTAGGAAAATCTCTGATTTTTTGTTCTCAAATATTTAGATATATTTTGATCTGCAAGCCTTCCTTATGCTGTCCACACTTTGAAAAAAAAAAAAAAGCATGGTTCATAAAGCATCAGACTGAATACAAGAAAATCAATAAGTAATCTGTGTGATAACTAATTAAGGTGCCAGAATGAATGACTGTTTATTCCCCTCCTGATTTGGGTCAGAGTTGTGTTTGATTTGAGAAGTTGTCCATTTTCAATTATGGTGTGTTCTGTGTTCTTTTTTTATTTTTTAATTTAAAATTTTTTTAATTATTTTATTATTTATTTATTTTTAAAAATTTACATCCAAATTAGTATATAGTGCAACAATGATTTCAGGAGTAGATTCCTTAGTGCCCCTTACCCATTTAGCCCATCCCCCCTCCAATAACCCCTCCTATAACCCTCTGTTCTCCATATTTATGAGTCTCTTCTGTTTTGTCCCCCTCCCTGTTTTTATATTGTTTTTGTTTCCCTTCCTTTATGTTCATCTGTTTTGTCTCTTAAAGTCTTCACATGAGTGAAGTCATATGATTTTTGTCTTTCTCTGACTAATTGCACTTAGCATAATACCCTCCAGTTCCATCCACATAGTTGCAAATGGCAAGATTTCATTCCTTTTGATCACCGAGTAATACTCTATTGTGTGTATATATATATATATATATATATATATATATATATATACCACATCTTCTTTAACCATTGATCCATCGATGGACATTTGGGCTCTTTCCATACTTTGACTCTTGTCAATAGTGCTGCTATAAACATTGGGGCGCATGTGTCCCTTGGAAACAGCACACCTGTATCCCTTGGATAAATGCCTAGTAGTGCAATTGCTGGGTTGTAGGGTAGTTATATTTTTAGGTTTTTTAAATTTTTTTAATCTTTATTTTTGAGAGAGAGAGACAGAGTGTGAGTGGGGGAGGGGCAAAGACAGAGGGAGACACAGAATCCCAAGCAGGCTCCAGGCTCTGAGCTGTCAGCACAGAGCCTGACATGGGGCTCGAACTCACAAACTGTAAGATCATGACCTGAACTGAAGTCGGATGACCAGCCGACTGTATCACCAGGCACCCCTATTTTTAGTTTTTTGAGGAACCTCCATACTGTTTTCCAGAGTGGCTGCACCAGCTTGCATTCCCTGTTCTGTGTTCTTTTGATGTGACTAGAATGAATGATTTGAAAAAATTATGTTATGGCAGAAAACTATGGGATAAGTTTAGCATGGTGAAAGCATGGTTTGCAACCAAGTTAATTCCAAGACAATTGCTAATATCAGGGCAAGGTTGTGTGGGAAAAAAAAGTTTCTCTCTTTACATCTGTAGACAAGACTATGATGAAGTCAACTTTGTTCCCTGTGCATAGCTATCAGTTTTTGTATATTCAGCAAACATTTAGTGAGCAAATCTCTATGCCAGGCATTGTCCAATACACTAGGCTTGCGGCCATGTACAAGAACATTGTAGCCCTCAGTAGTATAATGCAGCTTGTTAAAGGGGGGTGATGACAGACCCAATTCTCTGGCAGAGAGGTATTCCTGATAGAAAGGACTTCTGGACAGCCTAGTCTTAAAAAATGTATCAGAAAGATTGAAAAATGGAGGTTAGAGAACTTCAACAAGTGAATAGGTTTATATTTATTCTGGATGGTATAGGAATCAACAGCTGGAAGGTAGGGGACCTGGAGCAGATCTTTTCAGATATAGGATTACTTGCTGAAGCACTAGCACTCCTAGAAGAATAGGTGAATGCCAACTTCACTTTCCTTAAATGTGCATTTAAAGAGCATTTACTGGTACCAATGTATTCTTAGCTCTGTGGGCCTTCCTATGTATATGTCACAGAGACAGGGACATTACTTATATTTGATACAATGATCCCAGCCTAAATATGCTCACAGTTTTCATAATTTGATTTAGTGTAATTATACTCAACTTAGGGAATGAGTAACTACCCCTTTCTTTCCCCTATGGGCATGTGATTAATAGGCTTCATAGTAAAAATGCCTTCAATACAGACCTAAGCTGCAGTGGGCTCCCAGATGGTTAAGTTTTAAATCTAGACCAAGTTTACTTGGCATTACCTCATTAAACTTAGATAAGTCAAGTTTAAAAACCAAGGCTTTTTTCACATCAGCAAGGGCAGGAAAAGCCTAAAGTAATCACAAGAGTTTACCTAGCATCTATGTCAGACAGATTCCAAATGCTAGTTGACTAGCACACCTTTATGCCTGAGGATGCTGCATTTTAATGATTAGTCCCAGTTTATAAGTGGCATGTAGAATCTTTCTGGTATCTTTTAGGATAACATTGCGGGCGGGTAGAGTCATTCTGAAACCATTTGCATATTAGACTTTCCCAGTATCTACTTCTTTTATGTGTGATATTAAACATCTATGATCTTAGGTATATTCAGATATTTGTATAATCAATATACTGCATATGTAAATGTATTTGTGGTCATAGGAGCACAAATATGTGTGGCGATAGTTGTCTTTCCCTCCAGCTCTGGCAATGACTGTGCCATTCCAACAGACTTAGTAATTTTATTATTTTTTTAAATGAAATTTATTGTCAAATTGGTTTCCATACAACACCCAGTGCTCATCCCAACAGATGCTTCCAATGCCCATCACCCACCGTCCCCTCCCTCTCACCCCCCATCAACCCTCAGTTTATTCTCAGTTTTTAAAAGTCTCTTTTGGTTTGGCTCCCTCCCTCTCTAACTTTTTTTCCTTCCCCTCCCCCATGGTCTTCTGTTAAGTTTCTCAGGATCCACATAACAGTGAAAACATATGGTATCTGTCTTTCTCTGTATGACTTATGTCACTTAGCATAACACTCTCCAGTTCCATCCATGTTGCTACAAAAGGCCATATTTCATTCTTTCTCATTGCCACGTAGTACTCCATTGTGTATATAAACCACATCTTCTTTATCCATCATCAGTTGATGGACATTTGGGCTCTTTCCATTATTTGGCTATTGTTGTGAGTGCTGTATAAACATTGGGGTTCAAGTGTCCCTATGCATCAGCACTCCTGTATCACTTGGGCAAATTCTTAGCAGTGCTATTGCTGGGTCATAGGGTAGATCTGTTTTTAATTTTTCGAGGAACCTCCACACTGTTTTCCTGAGTGGCTGCACCAGTTTGCATTCCCACCAACAGTGCAAGAGGGTTCCCATTTCTCCACATCCTCTGTAGCATCTATACAGACTTAGTAATTTTAATTTTTTATCTAGCCTACCTAAAGAGAATTAGGCACTATTGCATAAGTACTATGATTAAGGTAGGGCAGGTGGATGATTCAAAGGACCTATGCATGTTCTTTTTCTACTCTGTGAGACAGTGAACTATGGTTGTTAGGAACACAGGCTCTGGAGTCACATGGCCTGGGTTTTAATCATGGAACCACAGGTTACTAAACCTCTCTGTGTTTCTGTATTCAAATATATAAAATGGAGATAATGACAGTATCAATCTCATAGGGTAGTTTTGAGGATTTGGTAAATTAATCCATATAAAATGTCTAGAGCAGCACCTGAAACATAGGCATCATTCAGTGAATGTTAGTTCTTCTTATTATCCCCCAAATAAAGCCCAATTTCCTTCCATACTTTTAACTCTCTTCATCACTACTATAATCTAAGTCACTTTTAACTTTTGACCAAATTCATTCTCACCAGTATAGCAAGTGTAATCTTAAAACATAAATCCTACCAAGGTATTCTCTTCCAGTGGCTCCCCTTCACACTAAGACTTTAACCCAAGCTTCTTTTCCTGATCTACAGATCCTTATAAGATTTCACCCATCCTCCCTCTTGACTGAGTATCCTACCACTCCTCCCACCCTTTTCTCACTCAACTCCAGCTGTGCTTGCCTGCTTGCTGTTACTGAAATCACACAAATGTGTCCTGCCTTACAACTTTTGCATAAGGTATTTTCTCTGCCTGGAATAGTCTTCTCTCTGATCTTTACATAGCTTGATTCCTTGTCATTTTGCCTCACTGGAAAGGCTTTCTGGGCCACCAACTCTGAAAGGACCACCTACACATCGATCTGTTTAAATTCTTTACATAGCAATTATCACTCTTACAGGTCTTAGTTTATTTATGGTCTGTCTCCCCTTGCCAGAATATAATGTTCATGACAGAAGGATCTTTGTTCATTACTTCATTCATTAAGTAAATATTTACTGAGAGCTTACTATGTGCCAGGCACTGTTCTAGTGTCCCTGGAGATATTACATTGTATAATACAGATAAAAATCACTGCCCTTTAAAAGACATGAATAGACACTTCTCCAAAGAAGACATACAGATGGACAACTGACACATGAAAAAATGCTCAACATCACTCATCATCAGGGAAATACAAATCAAAACCACAAAGAGATAGCACCTCACACCTGTCAGAATGGCTAACATTAACAACTCTGGCAACAACAGATGTTGGTAAGGATGCAGAGAAAGAGGAACCCTTTTGCACTGTTGGTGGGAATGAAAACTGGAGCAGCCACTCTGGAAGACAGTATGGAGGTTCCTCAAAAAACTAAAAATAGGGGCGCCTGGGTGGCTTGGTCGGTTAAGCGTCTGACTTGGGCTCAGGTCATGATCTCACGGTCCCTGAGTTCAAGCCCTGTGTCATGCTCTGTGCTGCCAGCTCAGAGCCTGGAGCCTGTTTCAGATTCTTTGTCTCCCTCTCTCTCTGCTCCTCCCCTGTTCGTGCTCTGTCTTTCTCTGTCTCAAAAATAAATAAACGTTAAAAAAAATTTAAAAAAAACTAAAAATAGAATTACCCTACGACCCAGCAATTGCACTACTAGGCATTTATCCAAGGGATACAGGTGTGCTGTTTTGAAGGGACACATGCACCCCACCCCCATGTTTATAGCAGCACTATCAACAATAGCCAAAGTATGGAAAGAGCCCGAATGTCCACTGATGGATGAATGGATAAAGAAAATGTGATATATATATATATATATATATATATATATATATATACATACATACAATGGAGTATTACTCAGCAATCAAAAAGAATGAAATCTTGCCATTTGCAACTATGTGGATGGAACTGGAGGGTATGATGCTAAGTGAAATTAGTCAGTCAGAGAAAGACAAAAATCATATGGCTTCACTCATATGATGACTTTAAGAGACAAAGCAGATGAACATAAGGGAAGGGAAACAAAAATAATATAAAAACAGGGAGGGGGACAAAACAGAAGAGACTCATAAATATGGAGAACAAACTGAGGGTTATGGGAGGGGTTATGGGAGGGGGGATGGGCTAAATGGGTAAGGGGCACTAAGGAATCTACTCCTGAAATCATTGTTGCACTATATACTAATTTGGATGTAAATTTAAAAAAATAAAAAAAAATAAAACAAGTTTTAAAAAAGGCAAAAAAAAAATCACTGCCCTCTTAAAGCTTATTTTCTACTACGCTTGGAGAGACAATAAGAAAATAAATAGTAAACTCTACCATATATCAGATGATTAAAAGCAGGAAGGGAGGGTAATGAATGCATTATGGTGGCAGTGGTGGTGGTTGTAGATATGTGTGTGTTGCAATTTTAAATAAGAGTGTCAGGAAAAGCCTTATTGCCAAGGGGACATTTGAGTAAAGACATGAGGATGGAACCATCTGCATTTTGGAGAGAAGATCAAGTACAAATGCCCAGATATAAGGCAAGCATAGTATATTCAAAGAACAAGAAACCAGTGTGGCTGGAATGGAGTGAGTGAGTGCAGTGGAGTGAGGCTGGGAGTAGAAGGAGGTGAGTTCAGAGTGGGTATTTTGGGATGGGGTGGCCAGATCATCTAGGGGATAGTCATGGTAAGGTCTGGGGATTTTTTTTCTGAGTTATATGGAGTGCAAGTGTCTTAATTTAAATACAGGGGTGATATGACTTATATGTTTTAGAAGCAACAATTTGACTTTTCTGGATGGAGAATAGACAGTAGGAGGGCAAGGGTAGGAGAGAGATTAATTAATAGGCTATTGCAGTAATACAGAATAGAATATGATAAAGATGTATTTCTGCTGGTAGTAGTGGAGATGGTGATAAAAGGTCAGAGTAGGGTGTCCATATATAAAATATTTACTGAGAGAGAAAGAGAGAGAATGAGTGGGTAGGGACAGAGATAGAGGAAAAGAGAAAATCCCAAGCAAGCTCTGTGCTGTCAGCATGGAGTCCGATGTGGGGCTCAATCCCACAAACTGTGAGATCATGACCTGAGCCAAAATCAAGAGTCAGACACTTAAACAACTGAGCCACCCAGGTGCCCCATGAGTGCCATTTTAAACACATTCAGTTCCATACCTTTTAGACATAATTTTAAGATACAAATCAGATGTTTTTGGTGCCTAGAACAGTGCCAAGCACAGAGTTGGCATTCAACAGATATTTTTAACTGAATGAATCAATGCCTTTTAAGTTTCCTCTACCTCCTCTCAGCTACAACCACATCAGCTTACCAAATCAGTCTACTCCTTCTTTATGCTGGATTCTCACATTTGATGTCAAGTAAGCTTTTGAAAAATTGATAATTTTTAAAATATTTTTAATGTTTATTTATTTTTGAGAGAGAGACAGAGACAGAGCATGAGAGGGGAGGGGCAGAGAGAGAGGGAGACACAGAATCCAAAGTAGGCTTCAGGCTCTGAGCTGTCAGCACAGAGCCCGACACAGGGCTCAAACTCACAAACTGTGAGATCGTGACCTAAGCCAAAGTCGGATGCTCAACTGACTGAGCCACCCAGGTGGCCCTGAAAATTGATAATTTTTTTTAAATCTTTCTTTTCTAAGGCATGTTTACTTAGTCTCAGTTATTTTCTGTTTTCTGGGAGTATCAAGAAAGCCCTGTTTTCTCTGCTTTTCCATCTGTTGGAAAGAAAAGCAGCTAGGAAGCCTGTTATTAATCTTCTTGCATCAATAATTACATTGTAACCCTTGCCATCAATATGCAAGTGTTCATTTAATGAGATAATCTTCTCAACTTTCCCCTGCAATTGTTCAAATACCTCTCCAATCCAGATTTTATGGAAAAGCCAGAAAATTCCAGAAAATCCCAGAAAATCCCCACAGTTAACAAATGTTAATAAAGTGTATGTGTGTACATGTGTGGGCTTATGGGTTATGGGTACATAAATATGTACAACTGGATGCATACATCCATATTTATGACTTGGTGCTCAAAAAAGTAAAACAAGGTGCTGGGATCCAGAAAAGCCTTTAATGAGAATATCTCCTAAGATTATATGACAGAGATTCCTAAACCAGAACCAGCAGAGACAAGTCATTATAACCTGTGGGAGGGCAAAGTGACCCAAGAAGATTTCTGCCAACCTGAGAGTGAACTGGAAGATTAAGAAAGTGACTGTTTAATAAAAGACAAATGATTAGTTCTTTTGTGTGGGGCAGTTTTCAAATGCCTAGGTAAAAGTCTGCTGTGGTGACTTCTTTCCTGAAGGGACAACCTTAATCACTAGAAGTTACATAGCAGCTCCAGTAACTGTGGTGATTTTAGTGAGAAGTTGGCAAACAATATTTCTGTCAGAGAAGAGTCTGAGCTTCAGGGCCTCTCCCTTCATTGGGAGGTTCTTGTGCAGCTGAGAGTTGCAGTCTGAGCAGACTGTAAACTCCCTTTGAGACCTGCCTGGTAGCACCCAGCTATAAACCCAGAAAAGGTACTTGTATCATCAAAGATGAGTCATTGGTTGTAACTCTTTTATCTCTACAAAGAGGAATAATTAAGGGTCATCATTTTTTACTGAATACGACACTCTGTTTTGGAGAAAAGTTAAAAAAAAACAGTGAGGGAGCTTTAGAGCAGATGTTGGTGTGTGTGGTGTGTGTGTGTGTGCGCGTGTGCGTGTGTGTATGTACAGGCAGGAGTAGTATAGGATCTAAAAATTAAATTAAAAGAAGATATGAATTGGGAAATAAGGAGCAAATTTATTTTGAAACTGGTAATTATAGCTAGATGGACAGTGGACACAAATGTGAATAGTTTGTCATGACCAAAAAAGGGCTAGAGACTTTAGTTGGACTCTGGAGCATTCCGGGGACAACAAGAACTCACTGGTCCCTGGACAATGACCAATGGTGCTAGGGGACCAAAACAGGAAGATTTACTCATCCATTCATTATTCAGTCAACAAACTGTTTTCTAACTGCCTTTTTCTTTTGCATGACTAAAGTTTTATTTTGCCTTGTGCTTGATTGAATATAGTTCTAGGTTGAAAATAATTTTCCTCATGCAAATTAAGGTATTGCTATATCTCATTACTGTCTTTCTTATTTAGCAAAAATTTTAAACTGCAGCAATATACAATATTTATTTCATGTAGTGAAACAATCTAAATGTTTATGAATAACATTTACCTGATATGAGATTCCCATTATGTATGACTTTGTATTTATTTTATAGCAGATTCTTCATGTTTTATTATAGTACTCCATTGTTGTTAATGAGTTTGACACCTATATCATTCTCACATCTTTGTAAATAATTTTGGCTTCTTGGAAGTTTGTTGGATCTTGCCTTATTCTTTGAGTTCTAAAATTTCACCATGTAATTTTGAGTTATGAGCATGCACCTACATATATGCATTTGTGTGTGTGAATGCATGTGAGACTGTGTGTACACATTTTCACATGCACACATGCATGTGTGTTCAACATTTACTGATGAATCTCTTTTGGGCTGTATTTAGTTTGCACTGATGAATCAAATAGGCATGATCCATTCTTCTGGAATTCACATCTCAGTGGTTGAGGTGGAGACAAATATGCAAGGAAATAAATACAATAATAAAAATTGTGATAAATGCTATTGAGTGTTGCTCATGCTACAGACACTGTACAAAATGATTAACTTTTCTTATTCAAGGCAGGAATGGATCCTGCCACTCTTTAGCACTTTTCACTGCTTGATATGATCATAATTGGTCATTTATATATTTATTTGTTGTTTCCCCTAACTGTATTCAAAGTTCATGAAAGCAAATATTTTGCCTGTCTTGTTCACAGCTATATTTGCAGGGTATTGCCCAGTGTTCAGTAATTATTTGTTAGGTTATTGAATGGATGAGTTTTATATTACCTTCATGTCAGCCATGCTGGATGGGAAGTACAGAAATTATCCTACCCATCCTATAAATAAGGATATGAGGTTCCAAAATGGGTGTAGACTTAGAAATCAGAATCAAAGAAAGATACTACTAATGATAATAATTATAATAATGCTTTATTGAGTGCTTACTGTGTATAATACAGTTTGCTAGATTCCCTGTATGGATTGTATTGTTGAATTTTTACAACAATTTTGTGAGGTAGGGATTATTATTATTCCCTTTTTATATATGAGGAGGCTGAGTATCAGAGAGATGAAGCAACTCATTCAAGATCATACAGCCTGGAGGTGACAGAGTGTGTACTTAATTCCCATGTTTGTTTTCAAAGCCTAGGCTCTCCCCACTCCACTGAGGTGCTTGCCTTGGGCTGTGAGGACTGCTTTGGCTTTATCTATGCTATAGGAGAATGCCACATAGTGTATTTCTGACTCACTTCACTGCCATTTGGCTCATTAATTTAGTTTGAGTACAGAGGAAGAAACTAGAATCAGAAAGGGAAAGTTATTTGCTCAAGGTTACAGTTTCTGGTGACAGAGCTAAGGCGAGAACTAGTGCTCCTGACTTCCGATTCAGTTTTCTTTGACACAACCATGCTATGTTTTCCACCCTTGTCTCAGTGACTTTCAAATGTAACCCCTCCTATGAAGGTTTACTTTCCAAATGGGGCTACAAATATTAAAGGCTCATTGTACTTCCAGAACCTTGAAACTAATGGTACCTACATGGAAATTGCATATATTCAGGTAGACTCCAACTATATACTTCCAATTAAGGAGGAGGGAAATGGCCTGAGAAAGCAGAATCTAAGGTTTCTTCAGTCTGAAAATCTACCCTCAGATTTATAGTCCTCCAAATAAGTTCATAGCACATTTGGGGAAAAGAAGTGGCCAAAAAGACCCAAAATAAAGACAGCTAGGCAGAATGAGCTCACTGCAGTTTGTCCAGTGCAGATATAATGAGTAAGCAGCCTCCTTTTTGTGGATTTCAGGGACCTCAAAGCATGAAAGCACCATCATTTCCTCTTTAAAAATATTTGTATATGACTTTTATTAAATTTGGAAATATAAGATTACCTAGAATAAGGGAATATAAAAACTTAATGGCACCATTTGTCATTAGTTCATTTAGCAGTATAGCTGTTGTGTAGAAAAGCATAAGGCATGTGATACAAGAGCAAGTTCATATGAGAGAAAGAATTCATGGTTAAGACATTAGCCTCTGGAATCATTCTACTTGCATTTGAAGCCTGGCTCTTTCAATTGCTAGTGTTACAGCCATGGAGGAGTCTCTTTGTGAGCTTCAGTTGCCCTGTCTATAAAATGGGGCCAATAATAATACCTACAAACTAGGGATTTTGTAATACTAAATGAGATCATATGAATAAATGGCTTAGAATGGTGTCTGGCATAATAGTAAATGGTAATAGTTGTTATTATATGGAGAGAAGATCAGAAAATTAAAACTTGTTTCCTTATACTATAATATGTAATTTAGTAAACATTTATCATGCCCTGCCTGTGGACCAAGCACTGTGCTAGGCACATAAGAGATGCATGAGATGCATCCCCTGCCCTCAAAGAGTGTTCATTCTAAGAGGATACAGACTAAGTGTAATGCCATTTCTTTTCTCAGTAAGCATTTCCAACCACAGACATTATTTGCCACGATTTACCTCCTTCTCTTTATCACTTAGCTATTCAGCATACAGAATGTTAAAGGCCAGATGGTGTTCAGCTGCCTATTTTAGGACTAGTTGTAAAAGTTCATTCTTTATCTTACATTTAACACAGTATCTTAATAAGAAAACTGTTCACAAGCATTTATGGAGTACTTACTGTTAGTGGGTACCTTGAGAAGGATAGAAAAAGGAATACAGCTATGGGGCTTTGGGAAAGCACATGACTTAAAGTCAGAAAATTTGGGTTTGAGTCAGGGCTTTGCTATTGACCAGCTGAGTGACCTTGGATGAATCATTTAACTGTGTTGATAGGAATATCAAATGAACTAGAAAATGGGAAAGCAGCTGGCTTAAAAAATTATCCAGTTATTCAGTCTTTCATTAATTCAGCAGAAGACACAAAGGTCTCTGCTTTTAAAAGGTGAAATAACTCTCTTTGAGAATATTTAGAAAGACAAAAGGCCATAAGTGGCTTCCCATTCTCTGATCCCCTACCATGTCACTTAACTCTTGTTGTGCTAAGTTTATCATTGACTTTATTGTCAGTAATTCCAATGGTCACTTCTAGATCCTCATTTTAAGTAACTTTCGTCGTTTTCTCCATAGTTGACATTAATACAATTAAAACATTAATACAATGTTTTCCTTGAGTTTCTGTGACACACTCCCGATTTCCTCCTTAGAGGCTCTTTCTCAATCTTGTTTTTGAGACCTTCCTCTACTATCAAAAAATTGTATGTACTCAAGCCTCAGTCTATACCCTCTTTTTGTCTTACCAGTCTCCCCTCCCTAGGTTTTAATTACTATCTATACATAAATGCAACACAGATCTATTCATCTTTAGCCCAGCTCTCCTAGGCTTTAGACCCACATAGCTAATTACCTTGTCAACATCTGTATCTGGATATCCATATCCTATAAACATCTTTTTTAACGCTTATTTTTTAAATTTTTTAATGTTTATTTTTGAGAGAGACAGAGCATGAGTGGGGGAGGGGCAGAGAGAGAGGGAGACACAGAATCCCAAGCAGGCTCCAGGCTCTGAGCTGTCAGCACAGAGCCTAATGCAAGGCTTGAACTCACTAACCTTTAGATCATGACCTGAGCCAAAGTTGAACACTTAACTGACTGAGCCACCCAGATGCCCCTTCTATAAGCATCTTAAATACAATCCGTCACAAGATGAATTCATCAACTAACCTTTTTCTGCAACCTATTCTGCTACTCCTCCATTTCTCCCTATTTCAATAAAAAGTAAGGCTATTTACCCATTTGTTTAAGCCAGAAACTTAGACACCATCCCTGACAGAACTCTTCTCCATTCCTTCCCAGTCCAATCCATCAGCAAGTTCTATTAGTTTTTACACCAAATTATATGTTGTCTATGTCTATAACATACAGCATATATGTCTATATGTTAGACAATAATATATGTTGTCTAAGTCTCTTCATATTCTCTGCCACAACCCTAGTCTCAGCCTCAACTGTGTCTATGCTAGAACACTGAAACATTCTCTTAACAAAAACCAGCACATTTACTCTTCCCCTTGACTCCAAGTCCATTTGCCTCAATGACCTTTCACAAATATAAATTATATTATTTCATGTCCTTGTTTAAAAATGCTTAATACATCCACATTGCCCTTGGAAAAATGTTCCCCAATCATTACCATACTCTGTAAGGTCCATCATGACCTGACCTATGTCCATTTCTCCAACTTTATCTTGTACCTTTCTCCCTTTGCTCTTCTCTCCTCACTCTACAAACATAGTGGGCTTCCCATCTTGGTGCCTTCATGAATGCTCTTTCTCTTTCCCCTTTTCACATATCAGCTTTGAGTTTAAATATCACTTCCACTAGGAAGACTTCCCTGACTAACCATTTGCCTCGAGCCTGAGTTAGACCACCTATTTTGTATTCCATAGAATCCTGCACTTTACCCTTTTTGTACTCAGCACCCATTTCCTTACTGTTTTCAGTGAGTTTCTTCCACATTGGACTCTAACTTCTATAAGGGCAGGAAATGTGTCTGTCTTGTTCATCAAGCACAATATCTGGCATATAAGTAGATACCTGTTAAAATACATCTTACATGAATGTTCATAGCAGCAACATTCACAATAGCTAAAAAGTAGAAACTAACCACATGTCTGTCATCTGATGGCTTCATAAACAAATGCAGTATATCCATACCATGAAATATTTAGGCATAGAAAAGAATAAATTATTGATTCACACTACAGTATAAGTGAAGTTGGAAAACATTAGAATAAATGAAAGAAGCCAGTCACAAAAGATCACACATCGTATGATTCTATTTAATGAGAAATGTCCAAAAAAGGTAAAATAATCCATAGCGACAAAAAGTAGATTAGTGTATGGCAGAGTCTGGGAAAAGGAAGGAATGGGGAGTGACTGCTAACAGGTATGGGGGTACTTTTTGGGGTGATGAAAGTATTCTAAAATTAGATAGTGGTGGTGGATGCACAAGCCTGTGAATACAGGCATACCTGGGATGTATTGTGGGTTCAGTTCCAGACCACCAAAGTGAATATTGCAATAGAGCAAGTCAAATGACTTTTTTGCTTTCCCAGTGCATATAAAAGTTATGTTTACACTATATTGTCGCCTATTAAGTGTTCAATAACATTATGTCTAAAAAACAATGTACATACACTTTAATTAAAAACACTTTATTGCTGAAAAATGCTATCACCTAAGCTTTCAGAAAATTTTAATCACTAATCACAGACCACTATGACAAACATAATAATAATGAAAAAGTTTGAAATATTGCAAGAATTACCAAAATGTGACACAGAGATACAAAATGAGCAAATGCTGTTAGAAAAATGGCACTGATAGACTTCCCCCATGCAGGGTTGCCACAAACCTTCAATTTATTAAAAAACAAAACAAAACAAAACAAAAAACAATGCAGTCTAAGAAGCTCAACAAAGCAAAGTGCAATAAGAGGTACGTCTATATAATAAAAAAGCACTGGGGTGCCTGGGTGGCTCAGTCAGTTAAGCTTCTGACTCTTGATTTTGGCTCAGGTCATGATCTCAGTTTGTGAGTTCAAGCCCTGCATCAGGCTCTGCACTGACAGCCAGGAGCATGCTTGGGATTCTTTCTCTCTCCCTCTCTCTCTGCCCCTCCCTGCTCATACTCTCCCTCTCAAAAGAAATGCACTAAATCTTTCATGTTAAGTGTGTAGATTTATGGTATGTAAATTATATCTCAATAAAACTATTATAAGCAAATGTATATACTGTAAGCTATATATCAGTGTAAAACTATAATCACTATAAACTAATACTGAGTGATTTTTCATTTACTGGAGGGTAAAGAAATAAGAAATAGTAAAGCTTAATCTTATGAATTACACACTCCTATTTCATGCCTCTGTTTTTACTTCCTTGGGACTTGGCAATTGGGAGAAGAATCATAGAGTCCTAAATTTGGAAAGGACCTCAGAGACTATGTAATTCAACTGTCTCATTCTACATATGAGAAAATGGAGGAGGCAGAGGGAAAGTGACTCACCAAATTCACATAGCAAATTAGTAACCAAATCTATACGAAATCCCTTGTCTCCTGAGTCTCCTTTCAGGGTTCTTTCCATTATACCCAGCCAAGTCAGCCTCCTCAAGAGCTTTCTCAGAAACTCTTCACAACAACTTCTGCTTACAAATTATGTGCGCTCCTATCTGCAAGGGAAGCTGAGAAATGTAGTTTCTGTTAATAAGGAAGAAAGGGGTAATGGATTTGGGGGAGGCAACTAGTCATTTCTGCCACAGATTCTTCTGACAAATTGGATAGGCCAGTATTAAGATCCGGAAGAATCCATTGTTTTCTGAGATTACTTCTGAAGTCAGCATCTACATTTCCAGTAGAGTGTGAATACAGTAGTCCACACTGAACCCCTTTCACGATAAACATCTCTAGCCCCAGTCCACAGACTCAGCAGTTTCTGAGTAAATTGCATTTGGCAGGGATTGGCTGCAAGGCACCACTGCTTCAAATGAATGCATCCTTGCTTTAGAAAGAAATCAAGGCAACACCCACTATCCTGACATAAAGAAACAGGTGAAAGACCCTCTTTGAATGCAAATTACAACCTGGAAGGTAAAAGTGCTTGGTGACTTTTTGTCTTTTGAAAAAAAAAAAGGCTCAAAATGTTTTCTTACATGTTCCTCTTTGCTACATCTAATTGCAGCAATTTAAGGGAAAGGGTTGACAAGAATGACTAATATTTATATTTAAAGTTATTCTACAGTATAACAAAAATTGCAGAAATTTAAATATTTTTAATCATCCACTTTACTCTTGACCATAGTAGTAGTTTTAATAAGAAGTTATTGACAACATTTTACACATTTTTTGTCTATTTGTTTTCTCTATTTGTTGGAAACAACCTCTCTAAATTAAAATTGTATCAGGGAAGTACATTGAAGATGGTATAGTGGCCTCTTTTCTCTTGTAGTTAGCAACAACTTTCCCCCAAGGAAATCAATGTTAATAGCACTTAAAATACCTGGAAGCTTGAAGTCTAGAGGACAAAAAGGAAAGGATGGCTAGTTCTTGCCTAGATATTGTGTCCTGATTAAGAAACCAGGTCTGCAGAATCTCTTACTTTTTGACTTAGTTTCATATCAACCCCAAGAGTCATGTAATATTGTCCATTTGCAGGAAGGAGCGTGCAATGACAACAATTCCTCCAGATAAGTTAATTATCTGCCTTGAAGAAGGCTTCAAGAGCCTTGATCTACTAATGATATTAGATAGCACAGGTTGTTGTGAGACATTTTAATGAGTACCCATGCAGCAACGACAGTCTTCAGGAATGTATTTCTGACTTCTAATTAACTTATAAAGTTTTCTTGGGCATATTTTTTTGCTTGTTGTTTTGAAACTGAGAATGCAGGAAGGAAATTATATGGTAGGTAGCTAGTGCAATCTTCTGAGTTTCTCTCTAGATGACACAACTTAATGGCTGGTCTCATTTTTCATGCTCCTATGCTTGAAAAAAAAGAAATCAAGACAGCGATGCTATTTAACTGTTATAGGAAGAATTCATTTTTGATCAAAATTATCTAGAGCTTTCCAGCTCTGGCATCTATATACTTTACTGAGCCACCTCCTGGGCCAATGAACCAACTCTGGGTCTGCCAAATAACACTGTTTAAATTTTAGTGATTCTGGACCCAAATCTTACTGTATCCACTGCATTGAGAGGACACCCTTTTTCTGAAGCATAAAAATTCTATTCCCCAGCAGCTTGGGACAAGTTAAATTAGTCTGTAGACAATTTAACTACAGGAGCACTTGCCTCTAGGAAAACCATTAATTTTGTTTAAAGTGCCTATATTGCTGTCATTGGGGACTTTCCAAATTTCTTTGTTGCCACAGAGCCTTGCTTAAAGAGAAGAATGTTGAGTAAATGCTATTCTTTTTGCTCCTTTTTCTGCCAAAAGATCACACATAAAAATAGACAAAAATATACAGATATCAAGCTAAATTTTGATTGAACTTTCATGGGTTTTCTGGACAATTAAAGTAGGGATTTTATAGGTCAAAAAGAGAAAGACAACTCTAGAACTGGATTTATACTGTGCCCTGCACTAATTAAAATGCCTCACATAAAGACATTATATTAGAAAAGTGAACAGAAAGGTATTTGGATACTACATTTTGAGAAATATGAGGTGTGTAATCTATTAGTCAAAAGCACAAGCTGACTGAATATATATCAACTCACTTTTCTGAATTTATGTATCAGCCTACATGTTTGTGACTGTGAAACCCTCAAAGCAGCACAAGTCTGTGTGGGTCAATTCCCATATGCTTACCCTACACCATTACAGATGCAGGAATCCTCTGAATCCAAAGTTACTACAAAGTTACTGCAAATAGATTGCTAAAAGAGATTAATTCTGCTTGTAGTTTTCTAGATGTTCTTAAAGGTAGCAAGTTATTCTTTGAGGGAATTATGCATGTTCCCCTAAGGAATTATGTTATCAGTAAAGGGCCCTGTTGGTCTCAGGCCTACCTTAGAAGTGGCTCTTAAAAGATTGCTAGGCATGTCTAACAGGTAAATAAAAGAAAAAGTGTGCACAGATCTCACTTTTGGTAACCAAAGGCAAGCATCTTGGCAGAATACCTTGCATCTGTTGCAACTGATACAAGGGCAAATGGCTGTAGTTATATGAGGATGACACCAAATCTTTACATAGAGCCCAAAACTCTATTAGCAGCACATTCTCCAGGGTCTGACTGCCAGCAAACAGGAAATAAGCCTATTTACTTTGAAGGAGTACAAGCTATTTCCCTCGGGAGTTACATTAAGGATAGTAGTGATGCTGTTGACTCTCCTCTGTGTAGGCCATGCTAAGTGGGAATGACGTCATTCTCCTAGCCTCTCTCCTCACTTCCTCTACCATAAATAATTGCATTATGAGGTCTTGGGTATTCTTCTATAGCTATAGGACCAAGTGTTCGTGTGTGTGTGTGTGTGTGTGTGTGTGTGTGTGTTGGGTGAAAAAAGAGATTTGGAGGTGGGCAAATCTGGCCAAATTCATAAATATGTTAAACAAGAACTCATGTGTAGAAAAATGAGGTTCTCTGTGTTGCCAGTTTTCCAGAAATATATTCTCATTTGCTTGGCCTCACTGAAGCCCTTCTCACAATGGAGGCACTGATCAGCATCGTGCTCTGAATTCTAGCTATGCTTTTGTATCCCTAAGACTTCTCTTTCCACCTGCATCTACCTTTCCTGAATCCTTTCTGACACTCAGGTTATTGTAGCTTACATACGAAAATCAAAACTAACCAATCTTTTTTTCATTTATTATTGTTGCTTGTTGTTTCCTTCTTCATATACTGATTTCAGATTTAAGGAATGGTTAAAACTCTTAATTATTCATAATAATTGTAGGGCACATGGATGCAATTAATTCAAAGTACAATGTGGGAAGAGTGAGTGCTTTAGAATGAAAGAGACCTAGATTCAAGACCTATCCCTACCATTTATTAGTTACTTCTGGAGCACATTACTTAACTTCTCTTAGCTGCTTCCTCCAGAAAATGGGATTAATAAGAGTATCTACTGTTGGGGTTTTAGGATTGAAAACCATTCCCCTTTCCATATTCTGAGTTCCATATTCTATATTCCACTCTTTGAGTTAACCAAATGGAGGTCAAAATGTCAACCTCATTATTAATAAAGTTGAAATAAATCTGATAATAATTATTAGAATACTTTCTTATACCTATACCTTGAATTAAACTTACCCAACCAGGCAATGACGGGCAGAACTGGACAGCCACAGCCCTTCCTCTCAAGGGTAAACCGTTCCTCATAGCTTTCCTAATGAATGGTTGATCTGGGAATGAAGAAAGACTGGAAACTCAGAAGTGATTGATTCATACTTGCCCAGTCCCTTCTTTTAATCTTGCCAAGTAGATATGTCCTTTCTCCCTTAGGCCGCAGTGGTGACAGATGGAGAAAGGCTCCAATAGTTCCTTCTCTAGTTCTTGTGCTAGGAAATATAATTCCTCTCTACAGAAATTTGAGCAGTGAACCATTTATTTTTATTATTGTGAGGATTAAATGGGATAATTCATGTCAAGTATCTTGCACAGTGCCTGGCACACAATAGGAATTCAGATAGACAAAACCAGGATCAAAATCCAGCTCTACTCACTCACCAGGTGGTCTTGGGCAAGCTATCAAAACTTTCTGAACTTCCAATTTTTAATCTTTAAGATAAAGATAGTAATAACCAGCTTAAACATTTGTTGAAATTAAAGCAAATATATATGAAGAGTGTCCCATGTGGGCACTTAGTAAATGACACCTAAGATCATTATGTAGTTATATAAATTTATTTGTAGAATGTGTCCCACAATTCTTTCCACAGCATATTGATTCTTCTGGATATAGTTGGCTTTGCCTTATATGGCCTGGCAGCCACAGCACTCATACTTACCAAAGAAACGAGTCAAGGGGTGAATTGGTATGAAAGAAGCTGAGAAATAAGTCCAGGAACCAAGAAAAGAATGCTGGGAATGCAAGAATTTCTGTAGCTCCTTCACAGAGCATCTAACATACATATAAATACTTGAGGTGACTGAAGTATAAAGTTTCCTTTTTTAATTCAAGTATACTTTGGAAGATTGAAAAAATTTGCCAAAAAGCATATTTTTCCAATATAGAACTAATTATTTTTGGTAGGAATTTAGAGTTGTAGAGCAAGGGCTTCAACACCTTTTACTCTTTCTCAGGGTCATAAAGTATCTTTAATCTAAGGACCTGGCTCTTCTTGGATGACTTAACATTGCTGACAAATGTGCCTGGCGGACAATTTAAGTTTCACCTAGGTCTAGAAAATAATTGCCAAGATATTTCAAAAAATTCCTTTTAAAAAATTAAGCTTTTCCCTAGAGAGGTGATCTAGTACAATGGCATCTTCTTAAAACAATCACTTGCAGGGGCACCTGGGTGGCTCAGTTGGTTGAGTGTCCGACTTTGGCTCAGGTTATGATGCCACAGCTCTTGGGTTTGAGCCCTGCATCAGGCTCTGTGCTGACAGCTCAGAGCTTGGAGCCTGCTTTAGATTCTGTGTCTCCTCTCTCTCTCCCCTAACCCACTCACATTCTGTCTCTGTCTCTCTCAAAAATAAATAAACATTAAAAAAATTTTTAATTAAAAAAAAACGATCACTTGCAACTATTTTAGACCTTCCAGATTGGTGAATTTATTACTGTCATGCTTCATTTCTGTGTATCTTTGGTGTACCTTACACATCAAAACCACTATTTAAAACATTTTGTGATTTGAAAGTATGAGATTATTTTTTAAAGAATATGGCACTTTTTCTTATAAATTAAGTGTAAATGTAAAGATTTAGTATCTGAGTGTCAAGACCAAGTTGTCCAGTTATTTGCAGGAAATCAGTGGGTTTGATTAGGAGTAGGGTGGAGAAATTGATATAGAATAATGCAATATTTTGTTTTGGGGTTTGGGTTTTTTTGTTTGTTTGTTTGTTTTTTGTTTTTTGTTTTTGTTTTTTTGTTTTTTTTTTTTACAGGAGAGTCTGTAGAAGTTGTTTTCCTAACATGTTGATTATAATGGATTTAACAGTTAAAATGAAAAAGTTACCTTCCCAGAGTTGACACAGTTAAGCTGTCAACACATGACTAAATGGCCTCTGGGCTTGAGATTGTACCATTCATTCCAACCAGTTTACACTGCTCAGGAGATGGACTGACCTAGAGTAACCCAGCCAAAGTACTAGATAAACAAGCTAAACTTTTTTTCTTGAGAGTATTAACATAATTTAGGCACATGAAGTGGCCCACTTTATACCTTGCAGAACTGCACAGAGTATAGATAGAAATAAACTCTACTTTTAAACTGTCAGTTGTTGCCTGACAGCCTAAAAGTTAATATTGTACCCTTAAACCTCAGTAAATATTCAAATGGAAATTCCAAATTAGTTGTTGAAAGTAACTAAGTTCTCACGTCACTTTAGAGGACAAAATAGTCTATCTATGCATATTGTGACTGATTTAATAAAATACTTGAATTATTTGAGGTGGCATTATTCAACAATTTAAATGAGGCCTTTGGTGATCCAGAAACAAAAAGTCACCAAATGAGGTATTATTGTGTGTTATCACCAAAGGGCAGGGCCATCAACCCCTGTAACTGAAGGAAAGCAATGGTGCAAAATACCTCTGGTACTGGGACTGGTGAGATGATAGGAGAGGACAGCCCTAGGCAGCTACTGTCCTGTTTTCTTTTTTTCTTTTCTTTTTTTTTTTTTTTTCTACTGTTCTGTTTTCTTGTCTCATAGGCAGCTGGTAAAGCCAGCTAACACACTTAATTCCATTCACAAATGTGCAAGTAAATTGAAACCAATTTATTTTAGGAGTAAATTTACTCCAAAAAGGTGGCTCACTTGAATGGTCTGAGCAGACCAGCCTTTTAGCTACTATAGCTCTGTGAGTTAGTTTAGGAATGCCAAGTTAACTATAGAAAGAAAAGAGGAAAAAAAAAGAAAAAGAAAAACACACTAACAGAAGCCTAAAATCTCTGTGGACTTATATGCAATTTCTGTTCTTCTGAATTATATTGTTTTTCATTTCTTCAGATTTGGCATTGAAATGATGGCTGAATATTCCTGTTTGGGGAAGCTTATACACAGATAGCTATTCCCCTGTGAGCAGAAATGTGTGAGCATATTATAAAATGTCCATCATGTATAGTAGTTCAAAAAATTACTGCAGGGCACTCCAATCAGATGAGGGGCACCAAATGTGTAGCGTCCCAGTTGGATGGAAGCTGGTGGTGCAGGGATGAAAGAATTCACCCAAGGAAGAATGAAAGAGAAGTTTATTGAATACACTGCAAGTGAGCACCTGGCAGGACAGCAAAGGAAACACTGTCTGAAAGGAGGTGGTGGTGAAGGGGCCACAATTATAGGGTGCAGTGAGGGAGTATGGGAATGTATGGAATTTTCCCAATTTTTGGTAATCTTGGGAACTGTGCCTGGTCGTAATCGGTCAGTTAGGGCCTATGGCTGTGTCCAGGTTTATCGCTTAATGAACCTGTTTGCATTCAGTTCTGTGGCCCTTATGATCTCTTTTGGCTTGCTCAAATTTCCATTGCTCAAGTTTGTTGCCTAAAAGTGGCCTCTACAAATATGGCACAGAACCCTGATAAAAAAACGAGATGTAAAAACTAAAATGGGTGGTATTTCTGCTTTCAAGCCTTTTCCAAGCAACAGGCAAGCAACAAGCAACTGTCCTTGCAGACAGTGTTTGCTTTGTTATCTATAACTATGTAAATTTAAAATTCATGCTTTTATACATGAGTTATTGTTAGCCAAGCCTGTTTCTTGGGGACAGGCCTTATGGGTGTCAGTCTTGCAGAGAAACCAAGCTCAGTGCAGTTGTTATAGTTGTTACATTTCATAGAACCCACTGTAACCTGTGATCTGGCCAAGTATTTAGATACAAGCTCTGTCATAACAGGGTTCTTTTGTGTTTTACACAGTTCAGTAAATCAACTTGAACACCTATGTCTCATATTTCAAGGAACTTAAGCCAGGTTTAAAAGAGATGACGAAGCAAGCAAGAAGAATTTGAATATAAACTGAAGTATATATTCTGTGTCTTAGATGTTATTTGATTGCAAGAAACAGAAATCCTTACAAACTCGGCTGAGTAAATAAAAATGCATTTTAAGGGTAAAGGAATGCTCATGGAACCTCACCTCACAGGGAATTAGAAATTGTCAGGCATCTCATCTATCCATCTCTTGTTCTCTGTAGCCACACAATCTGTCATCTCTGCTTCTTTCAGCCATCCTGCCTTCTGCATAATGGCTTCCTCCATCTGGTTCTTAATTTAGACTTCCCCATACCTCCAGCTCACCTGGGGCTTTACGTTGTTGTTGCACCTATTGTGCCTTCAAATGTTTTTGACCTTATACTTCCAGTGCCGGATAACTTCTGACCTATTTAGTCTTTGTTTCTTTTTGTTCAAATTCTTAAGAAAATTGGGTTGGCTTTTGCCAGCCAATAAATTAAGCATGTGAGTTCAACTATGCCATGTTGGGGGAGGGGGAGGGTGGTGACAAAGAATGTACAGGTGTGAGCAATGCAGCTTAAGCTGAGTCCAGTGGGCACTGCAGACAAATTGACTAATGTATCAGATACAGCCATTATTGTAATGATAGTGATAATGATGATTATAGTAAATTAAATTGCTATAGTAATTAAAACAGCTACACTTATGGAGCTCTTGTCAAGTATATTACATACACTGTTATTTAACCCTCACAACAACTCTGTAAAGAAGATTTTATTATTCTGGGTTTTATTGACAGGAAAATTTAGGCACAAAGAAGTTAAGTGATATATGCAAGGTCACATGGCTAGTAAGTGGTTGGGCAAGACTCACACCCTGACAGTCTGACACCAGAGGCTCTGCTCTTAACTACTATGCCCTTAACTACTTAACTCATGATTCTGAAATGGTCATCATTAATTTGTAAAATATGGGCTGCAAAGAAGCTTCTTTGTGATGAAACAGTCAAGTTCATTTTAACTATCGAAGTCTTTATAATATGTAATATATATATCAATCTATCTATAAATAGATAAATAGATAGATAGATAGATAGATATAGATATCAAGTCCTGACATAGGGAGAAAGGCATTACGGCCTCAAGAAATATTTTTGTCTATGTAGTTGAAACAGAAGAAATACTCTCTCATTCGAGTTATTCTAGTGTTTTCAGATAAATGAAATAACCTTTAAATATTCGTGATCAGAGCATTACCTATTTGTTTCTTTGCCTTAATATTTATTTGAATTCAAATTAAATCTGCCTTTTAGCAAGGACCGAGAATAAGATCCAGCACTTTGGAGTGAAAGCTGAAGCTGCTGTATGTGATGTTACTGCCCTCTTCTCAAGCTACCATTTTATTACTCTTCTGGGAATCCAGTTAAATTACAGCTGCTGATATATTGTGGACTATGGATCTAAATTCTGGCTTTGACCAAGTCAAGGGCTGATTTCTTCGGGCAGTATTTCACCTCTTGTTTTATCTGTGCTGTCACCTAAATTTAGCACTTAGACTATACTCCCTTATGTCTGCAGAAGTTTTAAATTATTTTCCAGTGATGCATACTGTGTCCATGCAGAGTTGTGTTTGACAGATTTGCAGTAAAATCTCAGAGCTCTCCAACTTCTTTTTTAATAAATTAGATCAGTAGCTCCCACGGATTTGACTTCGGGATGGATTGTAAGGTGATGTGTTTCCCACAAAAATGATTGAGTTCTCTTCAGGTTTTTTTTTCCCTGCTGTGCATTTTACCATCTGGCAGACCAATCAGCTTCTTGAAAGCAAAAGATAGGTGCCCTCTCCTGGATCTTAAGAGGTGTCAAATACCTGGTGCATTAAGACCCTTCCCCCCAATTGCAGGAATGAGGGCTGTATACAGGGCTGCAATAGTGTTCTAAACTGAGGGATCTTGAATAAGACATAAATCCAAATTCCACACCTTTTTTATATGGGCTTCAACAAGCATCAGCTGTAATTGGTAGAACAGCCTGACCTATTAATCCATAGATAAAAATGATTCGATAAATCACAGAATTTATGTGCAAATAAATTCACTGAATAAAAATTATCCAGTACATACAAAGTCCATATGCTGTCTTGGTAATGCTATAATTAAGTCAGAGAGTCATGTTATACTGGCCTTTTCCATCTGCTCTGTGATCTGTTAAGGGACCCATTCAAACAGATGACAGCTGACCTCAAAATGATACATTCTGCTAGTGCCCATTTTAATAGGGCTGTTGGTTATGCACATTTTGTCTTCATTTGTACTGGGCTGTGAGTGGTTTTCCATCAAGTAAAATGGAGCATCTGCTTTTCTATTAAATGGCTTATTTAAACTGCTATTTTATTTTCTGAATAAATTATTTTTTCAGTTTTCACAAGCAATAGATTGTATTGGAAGAGTTTTAAAAATTGGCTCTATGAATTCAAGTGGCAGTAGAAAGAGACAGTGATTAACAAAATAGAGGCACTCATCTCTTTTTCTTCCTAATTATTATCTGATCAGAGCAAGGTGGTTAATATATTTGGAGCCTCAAATGTTGTATCTATGCAATTGACATGAAAGACATGTGAATGAGGGAGCAATATTTATAATACTAATTGATTTCATTTATTTTGCTTCTCTTGTGCATGCCTCACTGTCATTCTTGCCATTATCTTAATGTTGTTGTTTCTAATAACACTCAGAAAAGTCATTTTAAAGTCAGGGGATCTGGAACACAGATGTGTCAAGTGTAAAGGCTCTTGTCCTCAGAGACATTCAAATTGGCTAAAGGAAACCCCGTTGAATGGTGCAGCTGAAGATCCAGCATTTGTCCATCTGTTTGTAGCCAGTTTACCTTGTGATAGTCTATTTAATTTCCGGTCCCTGGAGTGTCTCTATTTCATCAGTACATGTATTTTTTTTTTTTTATAGTAACTGCACAAGGAGAGAGTTGGTAACCCTTGAAACCAGGGTGACCTTTAGAATATTTCATTTTTTGTTTTGTTTTGAACAAATAATGCAAGTTCTAACAAGACTGTTTGCTATAGTCAAAGTCTCAACTTATTGGAGGGGATTTTTAAATGTCTCCCCTTTGGATTTGGAGGGAAAAAAGAAGAAAGAAATGACACTAAACTGATATAATAGAGAGTTCCTGGAAAACCAAGGTTTAAAATATACATCAGTTTAAAAACTTCTTAAATAAAATCTCAGCCACAAGCAGGGACAGGCAGTATCCATTGAGTGAATCAGGCTAACTCACATAAGAGGCTGGATAATTACCAAAATATAATAATCAAATTCCCATTGCTCTCTGGGGAAGTGTGACCTTGGCATAGTAGTTTCCGAATCAAATCAGAGAACCTAATTTGCCAATGTGAAAAATATCACATTATACACGGGATATCATTTATAAATACAAACCCAAATGGAATTTTCTAGAAAATGTATTTGAGTGTGTCTACAAGAAGCAGGAATCACATTCATTTCATTTTTGCCAAGTATCTATTAGGTTCCTGGCATTGTTTTAGGTTCAGGGGATATGTTAGTGACAAAAACCAAAGTCTGTGTTCTCATAAAGCTAACATTCCAGTTGGGAGAAGGCAGACAATAAACAAGTAAACCTGTTATCTGTTCTGTACAATGCAAAGGACCCACCAATTAGTCTTGAATTTGCATGTTGGTCCAAATAAAAATATTTATGATGCTTTCTTGAAATTCCAAAGTTTATATCTAAAAGAATCCTGATGAGCAAAATGAAATGGAACATACATGGTCAGATCAATGAAATAATTTTCATGTTAGCTATTCACTTTGAAAATTTTCCTTTTGTTTTGCCCAAGTCCATATACTACTTGATTACAGTGCTGCGAGAAGAAAGCAGGATCAGATTCTGCTAAAACAATTTTACCTAAGGTACTTACATCCTGGTGGAGAAAAATAATGATTTCTAAAACACAAGATAGGGGGGCACCGGGGGTGGATTAGTCGGTTAAGTGTCTGACCTGGGATCAGGTCATGATCTCACCGTCTGTGAGATTGAGCCCCGCCTCGGGCTCTGTGCTGACAGCTCAGAGCCTGGAGCCTGCTTCGGATTCTGTCTCCCTCTATCTTTGACCCTCCCCTATTCACCCTCTGTCTCTGTCTGTCTCTCATAAATAAATAATAAACATTAAAAAAAATTTTAATAAAAAATAAAAATAAATAAAATACAAGATAGGTGTAAAAATAAGAGACTGAACCAGAGAAAGAAAGATGGGGAGAGGGGTTTGAGAAAACTTCATTCTTGTGATATTTAAGCATTTATTTTTACATTGGGACAATATCCAAGTAGCTTAATTTAGTTGGTGGGAACCCCATGATATGATGGCATTATAAAGATTCAGTTTTTGTTTGAACCAGTTAGCTCAGATCTATCCCGTATTCCTACCCCAATCAGTCATCAAATGCAAGCCACAAATTACAAGCAGGTTCACATATTCTCCACAACTGGAAAAAATAATGGATCAAACATATTCTCTTTCTGTATGATCAGTGATGCATGAGAATAATTGGTAGATAGATTATCTGAGATTTAGTTGGTGAATTAGAACCATGAATTCTGCCAGACCTTTCAGAACAAAGAGAATACTAAATGGAATTTCTTTGTGGGTGGTAATGGCTATAGTAGTATGGAGAAAGATGGACTATTATTTATTTATTTAATTTGAGTATGGAAGAGGATTATTTAAATATATATTCAAACATTCAAAGCTATATATGCAGATATGTAAGTGAACTAGGATTTTTCTTTCTTTGAGTGACCTTGAGATAGGGCTACATTTATCAAAGCTCTCATTTTATCCGCCTCTACAGTCCTCTTTAAAACCTACAGGCTTTTAAACAAGGACTCTCTGTAACTAATCAAACATATCTATTCCTCGGCCTACCCAGGATGATTTAGAGATAAGTAACCTCAGACCTGGCTTGGTTCAGTGCTATAATCATTTACGGTTCCTTTTTGAGGTAGCAAATCCTCATTGACTTTGCTCCTATTAATCATGTATCTAAATGTAGCATCATCAGGACAATTTCAAATTTTTTTAAGGCAAAACCTGGACTTCCTATCATTTGTAAATTGGCTCATAACATCTCTGGCACTCTGCTTAAGTGCTTAACTAGTCATTATTCCTTCCTTTATGCTGCCAATAGCCCATCCTGTCTTTCTGGTGTCTCTCACCATGTTACCTTTAAAACAGTGATTTCTTAACTTTGTAGTGAGTGGGTGTGGAAGGTGAAGTGGGTTACAGGCCATTTTCTGAGAATCTGGAGAAAATTATGAAATCTCTCCACAGGAAAAAAAAAATACACATGTACAATGGTTTTACATACATTATCAGGGGATTTATAGACTTGTGAAATCCATTCATAGACCTCAAATTACAAGGTCCCACTGTCAAGATTATATGATTCATAAATTTATTTATTTGAAGTAAATATTCCCTATGCCTATTTTTATTTGTTATACTTAAAAAACTACTTTATTAAAGAAAGTGTGTCTATTTCTGTTTTTGTTTTTGAATTTTTCCACCTGCTTCAAAAGACTTGATTATTTAGTCTCAGTGACAAGTATATAAAATTTGAATAAAATGTTTATAGTATATTTTTGTGATCCCTAAATGCATTATTTTGCTTTATTTTTTTTATTTATTTTCTTAATTTTACTTAAAGAAGGTATTTTTAATGTACCCTATGTCTTACACAGCTATGTATTTAACTGTAGGCAGTCTGAACATTTTTTGTTTCAATGACATACAGCTTAAGTCAATTTCTTTTCCAGCTCTTGTTGATTTCTAGGCCTTTATAAGAGGGGATACTGTTTGTAAATACAAATACATTTCTTCACTAAAGTTACATTGGTTGATGTCATAAATTCTAAGAAATGAGGAGTTGTATCTGTTTTGTTTTCCTTTGTATCTATTCCCAGGACTTAGCACAGTGCCTGGCAGACAGAAGATGCTCAAGAAATGTGTGTGGAATGTATGATGAGGCACTAACGCTTGCTAATTTAGAAAAGCTCAATGTTGGGGAGCCTGGGTGGCTCAGTCGGTTAAGCGTCCGACTTCGGCTCAGGTCACGATCTCATAGTTCGTGAGTTCGAGCCCCATGTCGGGCTCTGTGCTGACTGCTCAGAGCCTGGAGCCTGCTTCACATTCTGTGTTTCCCTCTCTCTCTGCCCCTTCCCTGCTCATGCTGTGTCTCTTTCTGTCTCAAAAAATAAAATAAACATTAAAAAAAAAAAAGAAAAGCTCAATGTTTTAAAAAGTCATTTAATCATTCTAATTCTGCCAATTTTTCAGTGTTCATCCATTTTTCTCAAAGTCATGTGCTAACTCTGCTAATTCTGGCTCAATGGTGATTATAGTGACAGGTATCCCATGGGAGGAAACCTCATCAAAACAACAAAACACCTTTGAATGAATGCATTTTTATTTTACTCAGGTACAGAAGTTCCAACTAAACAAACAAAAACTGCTTCCAAGCAGATGTCATTTGATTGCATTAAAGAAATAGGTAGGGGCACCTGGGTGGCTCAGTCAGTTAATCGTCTGACTGTGGCTCAGGTCATGATCTCACAGTTTCTGAGTTTGAGCCCCACATTGGGCTCTGTGATGACAGTTCAGAATCTGGAGCCAGCTTCTGATTGTGTATGTCTCTCTCTCTCTCTCCCGCTCTACCACTCATGCTCTCTCTCTCTCAAAAATAAATAAAAATTTTTAAGAATAGAAAGAAGTAATAATAATTTATTACTTTTTTTTCTGGTAGGTTTTTACAAAGTACTTAAAATTACTTCTCTCAAGAAGGGTAAACATAGCCCTATAAAATATAATTTCAGACTTAGAAGGGACCTTAGAAACTATGTAGTTCAAACTTCAATCCAATAAAAGAAATCCTGTGACAATATCCCCACCTGCAGTGATAGAAAGCATGCTATTTTTGTGGGTGGTCTATTCCATTGTTGAAAAGTTCTTCCTTAATAAATTGACTCAATTACCACCTCCCCATAATTGTCCTAGTTGAACCTCTATAGCCACACGGAAAAAGTTTACTTCCTCTTCCACGTGAAAATACTTCACATATCTTATGACATCAAGTCGGGCTGACAGATTCACCTATTGACCTAGCATGTAACTCTAAAATAATATGTACTAGCTGGTATCTAAGAAATATTAAGCAAGGAATCAGTTGGAAGAAGCCATTTGTAGAATAGAGATTATATCCACAATTTCCTCCCTAATCTGTTCCCTCTCTATAGGGAATCAGCTGTCAAGATTCACTGATCATGAGAATGTGGATATGGCATCATGTTGGGAAACATTCCTGCATAGTTGACACTGGATGTAAGCTTATGACTACCATTCATTTGTTTAATATTAAGTTCCTTTTCTCTCTTCACATATATTGAAAAACAAACTTCATCAAGGTTCATTTCTGAATTATAGCTCCAAGCTAGTGCTGTGTATGTAGGATATTGTAATGACTTTTTTTAATATAAGGATTAAATACACTCATCATTCGGCCATTTGCTAAAGAGGTGAAATTATTTTTCTTAGTGATTGAAGTTAAGTATAGTAGGTGCACCAAAGTCAATTAATATGCCTCTGAAATGCCTCTGAATTGGGCCAGAAATTTTAATTGTGGAAACCATTCTCTTTATCTTAGTTCTCGTTATAGATGACTGGGCAGGAAAGGTTTATGTCATGATGTAGGTGTCAACTGTATGAATATTCTCTGAATGCCAGCAGGACGTTTCCTTAATGACAAATGCAGCAAGGCAATACACCAGAAGTTCAGTATTTTTCCCAAGTTGATCAGGTATTGCTGCAAGGTTCTGTCAGAAGAGCATCACCACATATAATAGGATAGCCCTCCTCTCTATGACCTTTGATATTTTACCCAGAAAACTTGTTGAGAGTTGGAAATTAATTACAGTATAGCAAAAGCTATAAGCATTAGCTAAAGTTTCATCTTTGCCTCCATTTTTCTTTCTGGAAAATTGAATCCAGTGATTTTTCTCTAGTTTTTACATGTGTGATATAGAGACTCCCAAAAGAGCATGCAAGGAAAGGAATTTAATTGCTAGTTGCATTTGAGTAGATCTCCGATAAGGACAGGGTAATCAGTGAAGGTATAAAGCAGTAAGAAAACAATAACTTTTTTTCCAATCAATTGTTTTGATATTTGAAAGACTTATAGCTTTGCAGACAAATTTTTTCTTCCTGGCAAAGGAAGAACTGTATTGCTAACTACTTCCCCAAAGGCTGTCAACCAAATATTTGTTCAATATATTTATCATGGTGGGTGCCTGGGTGGCTCAGTCAGTTAAGCATTTGACTTCAGCTCAGGTCATGATCTCATAGCCGTAAGTTCAAGCCCCATGTCCAGCTTTGTGTTGACAGTTCAGAGCCTGGAGCATGCTTCAGATTCTGTGTCTCCCTCTCTGTCTCTGCCCCTCTCCTGCTCATGCTATGTCTGTCTCTCTCTCCAAAATAAATAAACATTAAAAAATATATTTATCATGGCTCTTAATTTTATGTGTAGGTATATTATATCCTGAATAACTCACATGACTAAGGCCCGTCAGTGTCTAGTTTGAGCATGAGTGTAAGTTGTAGTGATTTTGTCTACAAATAGATTTTTAGATTTAAAAGAAACAGATCTTGTGAGCTTCCTGTCAGATTAGACTAGGGCAGTGATACACTTAGAGGAATAGGGTGACTTGTCCAAAGTAACATAGCTGTGTCCTGGGAAACAGTGGTATAACTTTTTATCCGACTTTATAAATTCCTTATACAAAAATTTGGAAAAAAAAAAAGTAAACAAAGCAATCCCTTCCGGTTTCTTTTTTTTAATTTGAGTATAGTTCACACATAATATTATATTAGTTTCAGATATACAACATAGTGATTCAACACCTCTATTCATGATGCTATGCTAGCCACAAGTGTAGCTATCATCGGTTACCATACAATGCTATTACAATACCATTGACTATATTACCTATGTTGTACCTTTTGTCCCCATGACTTATTATTCATTCCATTACTGGAAGCCTGTATCTCCTACTCCCCTTCACCCATTTTTTCCCATCCTTCCACCACACTCCCCCCTGGCAACCATCAGTTTGTTCTCTGTATTTATAGATCTGATTCTGCTTTTTGTTTGTTTTTCCATTTGTTTTTTTTTAGATTCTACATATAAGTGAAAATCATGTAATATTTATCTTTATCTGACTTATTTTACTCAGCAGAATACCCTCTACATCCATTCATGTTGTCACAAATGCCGGACCTCATCCTTTTTATTATGGCTGAGTAATATTCCATTGTGTATATATATATATATATATATATATATATATATATCATATATCTTCTTTATCCATTCATCTATAAGTGGACATTTAGGTTGACTTCATATCTTGGCTACTGTAAATAATGCTTCAATAAACATAGGGGTGTGTATATCTTTTTGAATTACTGTTTTCATTTTCTTTGTGTAAGTACCTAGTAGTGGTAGAATATATTATTGGATATATTATATAAGGGGTTTATATTCAAAATATTTAAAGAACTTACACAACTAAACACCAAATGATAGTAATAATAATAATCCCATTAAAAGATGGGCAGAGGACCTGAATAGACATTTTTCAAAGAAGACATACAGATGGCCAAAAGACACATGATAAGATGCTCAAAATCACTAATCATCAGGGAAATGCAAATCAAAACTACAAAGAGGTACCACCTTACACCTGTCAGAATGTCTAGAATAAAAAAAAACAATAAATAATAAGTGTTGGCGAGGATGTAGAGTAAAAGAAACCCTCGTGAACTGTTGGTTGGTATGTAAATTGGTACAAGCACTGTGGAAAACAGTATGAATCCCTTCAGGTTTTTATAACAAATTTCAGCCTTGCCAAATAATTTGTATTCAACCAAAGATTTTGTATGAAGGACATTGGTACTTTAATAGCTGTGTTCATTTTTAGGTCCTGAGGATACCACAAGGAAAGCTCAAAAAAAGATGCTTCACTCAAGACAAACAAATAAAAACAAATTTTTATTGAAAAATTTAAAATAAACAACAAATATAAATAGAAAACAGCCAATTTCCACAATGTACTGCTTCCAAATATATTCAGATGAATCCTAGACTTTATTCCATTTAGAGATATGGGATATTTTATAATATATATATTATAAAAACATATTTTTATGAAAATGCATTATGCATTGGTGTGCATATTTACATACAACTAAATCAAAATACTATTCCAAGGAGTCTACTATCCATCTCCATTTCTTTCTGCTTAAGGAACTTGTATTAAGCATTAAATAGTGGCTAAAAGAAGGATATAATAAAATTCATGATCCACCTTTTTGTGACCTTGGATTTCTTCCAGCTAGGTTTTGATGAAATATCACCTCTTTGCTTCAAGACCATCATCGCTCACCACTTAGTTTCTTTTTTTTTAAAGCACTTGCTCAAAAAGTGCACTGTAAATGTTGTCTTTTTTTTATTCTTTCCTCTTCCTATTACCCTTTATTACCCTCCTTTATCAGAACCACCTATCTACCACTACCCTCAAACTAATATTAGCAACCTGGTGTATGTTCTTATGTAACTTTCAATACATATAAGCAACACACACACAGGAGGTTTTGTGTGTTTTATGTAAGTGAGATTGTGCTATATATGCTTATCTGCATTTTCATTTACTGGTATGTCTTGGAAATCCCTTCAAGTAAGCTGGTATGATACATTTAACTCATTAGTTTCTAATTTATTGTGTTATAAGGTGTGAATATATCATAATTTACTCAACCATTCTTACAGCGTTTCCTGCCTCCATACATTTGATAATGTTGTTGACCCACCCTGTTTTTACTTCTGCTTCAAATTCTGTAGGTTTTCCAAGTTCCACTTCTCTTACTGCTATTGCCCTAACTCACCTCTTCTCACACTTGCTTCTAGTCTGTCTTCCATTGCCCTCTAGTGATTTCTTGTACTTAGGTCTGTAAACGAATTGTAAGCTCAAGGACATACATGGATTTTGTCTAATATTAACTACAGTAAAAAAAAAAGTGTGTTCACAGAATAACAATGTCAGTTTGATAATTTGGCAATGATGGAGAAGTGTTAGAGCTGTGAGTCTAGGCATGGGAAGAATAGAAGAATCTCAGAACCTTTAAGTTTTCTTCTACCTTAAAGTGTATCTCTTCCATGAAGCTGCTTAGTCCTGTGCATTTTTTGTCTTCATTAAGTTATAACTTCCTCCTAGACCTTTGATTTTTTTTTTTTCATCCCTTTGCTCTCAGCCGGTGTGACTGATTTATTGACAGAATAGGATTTTAGATCCAGGGGTTATTCCAAATCTCAGGTAACTCTGCAATTGCTGAGGAGGTATCTCTGAGTTACCAAGAGGTGTCTTCAAACCCCAGATCAACTGTTATCTAATCTACCTATTGAGGAGGTCTAGGATTAGAGTTCTTTGTATGCAACCCAATATCATAAGCCTATTTAAAACTAGGTAATCCTTTAATCTATTTTCCTTCACCATCCACCAAGGCCAAATTCACTGAAGCTTGAGTAACTCCCCTTTTTGAAACACTTCAATGTTTCAATATGTGCAGATTAAATTACAAATTAATTAGTATAAAAACAAGGTCCCACATGATCTCTTCTCACCCCACCTACATATTGAGCTTAACTTTTCACTGCTCCTGCTGCTGCTGCTGTTGATAGTGGTGTTGGTGTTGGTAATGATGATAATTGCTAATGATTATTGAGTGCATACTATATGCTAGACACATTAATTCTCTATTTGAGTCCTCAAAAAACCCTATAAGGTAGAAATTTTTGTTTATCCTATTTTACAGATGACAAAATTGAGTGTCAAATTGGTTAAGGAATGTGATATTCCTTAACTATTGTATGAGAGAACTAGGAATGGTCCTCTAAAAAAAAAAATCAGGTTCTTAACCACAGCTCCAGTGCTCCTCAAATAATCACCTGGAGTGCTTTTTTAAAAACCCTGATTTTTAGACCTCACACAAGAGATGCAGATTCAATAGGTCTAGAGTCAGGGTTAAGCAATATGCATGTTTACCTGGCAGCCCCAGATGATTCTGATGTATAACAGCCCACTGTTTGGGAAGTACTGTCCTACATCAGTGCTTCTCAAACTTTAATATGTATAGGAATCACCTGGGGATTTTGTGAAACTGTAGATGCTGATTCAGTAGGTCTTGGGTGGGGCCTGATTTTTGGCATTTCTAATAAGCTTCCAGAGAGTACAAATATTGCTGTTTCACAGACCACACTTGAGGTAGAAAAGTCCTACACAACTGTATGCCTTTATTCCATAGACCAAGATAGAATGTGAGTTTAGCATAAACATGGAGTTAATTGTAGTTGAATTATACAATAAATATATTCCAGAAAAGCCATGTGCAAATCTAACTTCTTTTACTTAAATTTCATTTTCACATTGACTTTTATGATCACCACAGAGTTACTGCCATTATTTTTTTCTGATATATCTCTTATAGCTGACTACTTCAATTTTGTTTATTAGTCAAGTACTTGGTAAGGAATGACCTCTTACACAAAAACTCAAGTACCATAGAAGGAAGAGCTTAACTAGGTACAGAAACCACTTGGTGACTCCTTTAGTAAAGTGGATGACCTTTTGATATATAAATAAGAAATTAAAAAAGAGAAGAAAATCTTAGATTCCTAGATTTGGAAAAGATGAGACAAAGCATTTTATTCAAACTTTTAGTTTTAAAGATATGAAAAGAAAGGCAAGAAAGGGAAGGTAGCGTGACTAAATTTACATAGAGAATTAGTGGCAGAGCTGAACTCAAACTATTCTGGTTGGAGTTTTTATTTGTTCTTATTGGTTGGTTGTTTTCATTTTCAAAAAGTATCCTCAATCATATCCTGACCAGACTGTTTGAAAGATGTATTTTTACTGTATTATGTAAGAAGAAAGAACTCAACAGTTATAACTGTTTTCCTCTTATTAAATATGACTCTAGACCAGACTCAGGAATCATTTATTCTGTAAAGAGCCAGGTAGTAAATATTTTAGGTATTGTGGACCTATCACATCTATTCAACTGCTATTTTAGCATGGAAACTGCCATATATAATATATAATATACACATAACATATAATATATATATATATATATATATATATATATATATATATAACCAAATGACCATGGCTATGGACACAGCATTTTGAATTTTCACATGAAATATTATTACTCTTTTTATTTTAAAAACCATTTTAAATTAAACTGTAAAAATCATTCTTAGTTTATAAGCCAAGAAAGCCAAATTTGTCCCAAGGGCCATAATTTGCTGACCTCTCCTATAAATTAGTTTTGTTTTTCCAATCAAATGATAATACAATCTTTCCTCAGGTTTAGCATGTAGTTATTTCTTGACCATCACATGAAAAAAAAAAAAAAAAAGCCTTTCAAAGTACACTTGTAGGGTTAGTGGTGTTGCATGAATTTTGTTCATTCATTCATTCATTCATTCATTTTAGTTTCAGGAGTAGGAAAAAGAAAGCTAACAGTCAGAAAGAGGCACATGGTAGCTTATGAGTGGACATCTCTGCTTTGCTAAATTATTTCTAATCTCCCGGAGGAACAAAGGAAAACCCAGGTAGGTAGGCATTCTAAAAAGCAATTTGCTTTACCATAGCCATAGTAGTCTTTGTTACCAAAAGGACATTGTATTTCTTTTAAAGCAGTCTATGGTCTGTGTTACTCACTGTTTAGGGGATGAGGAAATCGCTGAAGTTTTAATGCAGCCTATCCCTTTAATTCATGGCAAGGCAGCATAAAATGGCAATAGTTTGAAAACAAATGATTATATATATATATATATATATATATATATATAGCACCTGGTCAAATACCAAAGGTTTCAAGGAAAGTACTCTTGGTTCACTGTCAGATCACATCAAAGTACCAACAAAAAAAGGAAAATGTCATATTAGCATAGTTGTTTTGCAAGTGTCAGTTTTAACAATGCTCAGGTGACAAAGTTGGTGCTCCACCATTTATTTATTTGTTTTAATCAAAGGAAAATCACAGTTGGAAATCCAACCAAAATGCTGTCAAATGTCATTAGCCTTTTTTTTTTTTAATTTTTTTTTCAACGTTTATTTATTTTTGGGACAGAGAGAGACAGAGCATGAACGGGGAGGGGCAGAGAGAGAGGGAGACACAGAATCGGAAACAGGCTCCAGGCTCTGAGCCATCAGCCCAGAGCCCGACGCGGGGCTCGAACTCACAGACCGCGAGATCGTGACCTGGCTGAAGTCGGATGCTTAACCCACTGCGCCACCCAGGCGCCCCTGTCATTAGCCTTTTTAAGCTTTATTCAAAATGGTGGGTTTATATACACAATGGAGTACTACGTGGCAATGGGAAAGAATGAAATATGGCCCTTTGTAGCAACGTGGACGGAACTGGAGACTGTTATGCTAAGTGAAATCAGCCATACAGAGAAAGACAGATACCATATGGTTTCACTCTTATGTGGATCCTGAGAAACTTAACAGAAACCCATGGGGGAGGGGAAGGAAAAAAAAAGAGGTTAGAGTGGGAGAGCCAAAGCATAAGAGACTCTTAAAAACTGAGAACAAACTGAGGGTTGATGAGGGGTGGGAGGGAGGGGAGGGTAGGTGATGGGCATTGAAGAAGGCATCTTTTTGGATGAGCACTGGGTGTTGTATGGAAACTAATTTGACAAAAAATTTCATATATTAAAAAAACAAAACAAAAAAACCCCAAATGGTGGGTAGATTGCCTTTTCTCAAAAAGGTTCATTTAAGATAATCTCCAGCATTTAAAAGTGTTAAGTGTCTTCATAATAATAACAATCAATGTAGAGTTCAGGGTTCTTTAAAAAAATTGGCTTCCAGGGAGAAAACACAAGCACAAACTTAACCATTCCAGCTTGATATTTTTGCAGATTCCCCAGCCTTCGGATAACCATCTGCAATAGGAAAATGACCAAGAAAAGAGGACGATGTGCCTGGCTGGCTTCCCACCCTATTTTCTTTCCCAAACCAATGACTTTCCTCAAAAAAAAAAGTTATCCCATAAGGAAACCTAGAAAAGGATTCTTGCTTAGGATATATGTGAAAGAAAGAATTAAACTCTCCAAATATATACTAAGAAGAGGTCATACTGTTTCTTGTATTCCCTGCTTTGCGATTAAAACAGAGAAAATACATTTTGGGCAAACTCACTAGGGGGAGAAGAGCACAATTTGAAGTTTCTTGGGTTCTCAGAGGTGAAACTTAATTGAAATCAATATGGGAAAAAGCAAAGAGTAAAAAGTGCTGCTCTGAGCTGAGGAAACTTGAATCAGCTAAAAGCTTGATATGTGTGGAGTTCCTTGTGGGGTTGAACTTGTTCAATAACGACGTTTCTATGAAGTTACATTGCCCTCCCTATTTTGTTGGCAACAGTTGAGACTCAGAATCACCACCATCATTTCTTTTCTTTTATATATCCACATGTATATATCTGAAGATATCTGTAATTACCTAAAGATCTATCAAAATTTAAAGTAGAGGTAGACTTCATTTTCTCTGGCAAACACATTACTAGAAATATTGTGTGTAAATAGAATATCTGAATCAAATTCTATTTTCCCACTGATTTTCATGCTTTTGGAGAGACATTTAATGTTATTTTTATTGATCTTTAATAGATCATGGTTGCTAACACTTTAGCACTGTTTCTTTTCCCCCCTGTTCTTAACTTTTGTCAAATAGCAAAATGTACTTGTAACTCAAGATAATTCAACTTTAATATTTTCTGCATAGTGAAAACAATATTTATACAAATAGCCATCTCAATGTATCTGCTCTTAATTTTAGGATTTTAAATAATGGTTTCTACGTGTGTGTGTGTGTGTGTGTGTGTGTGTGTGTGTAAGAGAGAGAGAGAGTGAGTGTGTGCATCTATACCCCAAGAGCCTTTCATATAAATTTTCTCTCAGGACCAATAATCAAATAATTCCAAATTATATTATTTATTTATACTGCACCATCACAGAAAGACCTGTTGGTGTGGTTTTTTTAAATCAGAAATCACACATTCTACCACTTTTTTATTTCTATAAGATATATTAGAGCTTAGTGTTTATAAAATTATCTTGCTCATCTTGGGCTTTATTTAATTCCATTTTCTGACTGACTTCAGCTTGGGTGATTTCTGATGCTACAGACGCCTTTTATTAACTGTAAATATTTATCTGTGATTCCAGAATAATTAATGTGGATTCAGTCTTATTAGTTAATTACCTGATCAATCCAGTGAGCAAATTCAATTCAACTGCTTTTTTGATAGAATTGGCCAATAGCTTGAATGAAATTTCTGGTCAATTAAATCAAAATTTTAGAAAAAGTAGTTTCATGTAGACACAGCTGTGCTATGGGCTTTCATCCCCCACTCCATGTCATTGAACTAGTGTAATATGTTGTAACTGATTCATTCAATATTTGTTGAATTTATTCAACATTTATTAATTGTCTGTTATGTTATGACCCTGGGCTATGTTCTAGAGATATAATGAGAAATAAGATAGTGTTCCTCTCTTCAGTATGCTTAGAAACAGAATTATTAAG